>NC_055663.1:12561044-12869244 GCF_017976325.1 Chelmon rostratus | reverse complement strand
ATCTTGATTTAGGATCTTGATGCTTCCTGCAGATTCACTGTACACATAAACAGTTCATCATATGACTGGATACCTGAATCTGCTATATATCAAACAGGGATTATTTTGTTTTGACTTGCACATCTTGCCAAGTTGTGATCTGATCAAACATGATCACCACGCCGCCAGAGGATATACAGAACGTTGACGCTATAATCTGGATTGCAGTTGAATGAAGGAAGCTCAAATAAATGAGCCTGAACTATATGACAAAATCTGCTTAAAAACACGTAAAAAATCACAGGTTATTTGTGTCCGTGGTCCTTTGTGTGAACTTGCTTATTTCTCCATGGCTTTGATTCATAGTCCTAATCATCATCATCTATAAGCAGGTCTTATTTTCAGATAAACTTGTAGTGAGGATCGTAGCCGACTGAACCTTTAATAACGTCAAGTCATCTGCCCTGTGGGGTAAATCAGCATTGTCTGATAACCCTGCAGCACAGTCACAGACTGAATAACTGAATAATAGAGCTCTTCATCATAATTAACATGGATTATTTGCCAAAAAAATTGTAATAGGGCCAAAAGAATAGCCTGAAGTCATTACTTTGTGGTTGTAATGGGTTCCTTTCTTTCTTATCGATCGGCAACCTTGAGTCTACATATTTAGGGCCTTGTTCTCAATGTGTTCACTATTATATTCGTATGCTTTAAAGAAATACTTGCATGTTCGTTGTGCAATGAAGCAGCGTTAAAGACTTGTGGGTCACCACTAGGTCTTGGAACGGGTGCTTGTGATGCAGGTGGGACGGCAGTACACCAGGGTCTTATACTCTGATGGATAATAATTCAGAAAAAAATGGATTCTGACCTAATTAGAAACAGGAATAACAATATGTCATGCTGTTTTAGTCATGGTCTCAGCAAGTTAAAGGACTGGGATCATTCGGTTACATCTTAGTCCAACCTTGGGATCACTTGAAGGGGATTTGATTCTTATCATGGCTCCTGTTCAGGTCGACACTCCTCACATGCTCTTGTGACAGAGATTTATAGGGGACAAAACTGATGAACGCGAGTGGCTTTGAAGTGTAGACAGCGTTTCAGGTTGTGCACACGCTTTGCAAAGCCTTGGCTCACAGAGCATCCCATGATGCCACTACCAGTGTTTTTGTTGTGACTTTTGTCTCATTAGTTCCTGAACTTGTTGCAGGGACGGCACTTTGTTTGGGCTCTGTGTGAGTGTTAAGACTGTATTTGTGTGCACATGACAGAGATAGAGGGATAGCAACAGAAGAAAAGAGTATCTGTGCGCCAGAAAAAAATGTGGAATTAATCAAGGAACTTTCTCCGTGAGTCACAGTCTGCTTTTCACTGCCCCTCTAAATCGGCTCTTTCTAATCACCTTTCTGTCTTTATATAAACCTGTGACTAAAACCAACCGTCACAAGGGTGTCTGGGTTTACAGGACACATGACAGCCAAACGTCAGCTCTAAGACTCAAAGCTAACCCCATTTGCTTCTTTCCTATAAAGCCAGTCAACCCCTCGATCACCTCATTTTCAGTAAATATTAAGTTTCTTCAAGTGCGGTCTGAAGTTGTGAAACACAGCGATAATCTTGCATGTTTGTATGTGAGAGTAGCGCAGATCTTTTAAAAGCCAGGGCGGACGTCTCATTTTAGACCTGGCTATTATTTGACATTTGGCAGCTCCCACCAAGTTGAGGTTTCATCCATAAAATCACACCTACTTTTTGTAACTGAAGTAGATAACTCAGTGCTTCTAGGTCCCAGACATTTATCCTCTTGCAGTATCTGGGAATGCCTTGAACTCCCCACCAGTAAGTTAGAACTGAAAAAGCCTCTTGGATGAGAGGCGAAACTTTTTCTAGAACCTCAAGCAAGTCCAGTTGCCTTTGTAAAACACCACGACCCAGATGAATGAGAATCTTCACAGACACTCAGTGAACAGTGGTGTATTGGACACATTTTCACTAACACTTCATTTGGACAGTTTGTTCACACTCAGATAACTGTCAGGAGATGAAGAGTGAGACCCCATTTCCCCTGGTGGTGTAAATAAGTTGTTTCCTTTAGTTCACAAAACCTCTTTAAAACTTTTTAAAGGGAGTCTGCAAATTATTGACATGCAGGTGCAAATTGAATGTCCCACAAAGACCCCACTTGTGCATGTATCACAGTTACTTCAGGCATAACATGACTAATATTAATAATAATAAAACTGCTACGTGTCAGTTGAGCTTCTTTTGTCCTTTTGTCTATTTTTAAATTCTCCAATTTATCTCAGATTGGAACAGTATTTTTATTTTTGACTGAATACACTGTATGGGTTGCCATACTGCCCCATCTCTTACTTCATCCTTCCATTGTCATTGGTTCTGCGTTTATAGTCACCTTGACTTCCTCGGATATCAAAGACCGGACAGACTTCAAACTTCCCAACATAAACAGCAGAGAAAATTCCAAGATTAAACTTTAGGCCTCCCAGTTTTAAACGCATCAACCGTGAAAAATGCGAACAGAGGTCAGAGGGTAGTTCTCTATCCCATGTTTTACTATCCCCATGCAAATAAGGGGATGGGCTGCTATTTTGGTTCCTCTAAGAGATAATTAAAACTTTCCCAGGGAGCAGTAGAATGAGATATGTTCTGTTGATTGTGGCAGCTGGCTTGAAAAAAGCATGTAAAACTAAGAGCTTGTTGACACATATGTCTTTTTTTTCTCTGTGGCCATGGATTGTAAATCACATAGACTATGTCAGCCCTTGTCTGGTGTACACATTTAAATTCATTTTTGTTTGCGTGCATGTAGCTGCCGCACCTCTTGCGGCGATGCTTATCAGCATGCCACTCACTCGTTCCTCACGGCTGCTTTTGGTTTATGTAAGTGTGAATGGCAGCAGTGGTGTCAGGGTGTGGGGTTGAGAAGCCAAGCAGAGAGAAGACTGGCTGTGTGTGAGTGTGTGGATATGTGGTGTTGATAAAATCCTGAAACCAGGAGCACAGCGCCCGTCCATCTTGGCAGGAGATTGGCGACACTGGAGAGGGAGAGTAGCAGCAGCGGCAGCACAGCCAACCATTCTGCCAATCCCTCTGTCTCACTCACTCCTGGAAACAGGTCTTTTCCACTCTTTATTAGCTCTGATTTATACTTTTTGTAAAGCATTGAACAACGCAGGTTCATGACATTATGCATGCTTTGGCACAGGGAGGATGTAGAGTGAGTACTCAGAGGGGCTAACCAAATAAAAGTGCTACAAACAGGCAGCGAAAAACTAAAGCCCGTACCGAGCTTATGCTTTTATTACCGTGCCAGAAAACTGTCTGATCCAGCGAGAGACCGTTTCTCATTCAATTACGTGTTCCATGTGTGCGTTCCAAGAGTTCATGCACAGCGGCTTCTGAGCAGACCCAATCTTTCACACACATCCTCATCTCCAACACCCAGCTCATTGCCTATCAAAACAGGACTGCACAGGGTCTGTCTGGCACTTGTGTGTATGTGTTTTTTCTATGCATCTGTACAGTGTATGTGCTCATTGTATGTGAGCAATATTTCCCAGAATGTAAGTTCAGGCACGTGCCATGTTGTTTATCCAGTCTTTACAGTTCAGTGCGGTGCTGAAGGAACTTAACATAGATCTTGTTGAAACTGAACGTGTGCAGGTATTAGGGGTACGCGTCTCAATCATCCGGTGCTGCCAAATAAGTACTGGTTGTGGGGAACCTGGATTGCAGGAGATTTCAAAAGGATTTCATTAGTTATTTAGTTTGCTAGAAGAGTACACTGACAATTGTACCCATTGGCCTATTTTTAAGTGTCTGTGTGGTCATTTTGTCAAAATTGTTGTCTCTTGAACTTGTATTGCAGCTCCTGTACTTCCAAAAATCTAACATGGTGTCGGGCTTGTTGCCTCATTGGAGGTGTTTTCTTTTGCCAAATGACAGATGAAGTTGTAGTTCAAAGTAGATGATCTGGAATAAATTACGCCCTAGTTTTTGTGGCTCTGAGTTACTCTGAGTGTGTGTTGTGTAACTGTTAACCTGTTACACAGTACAGTAGGTTGATTGCAGCTCATGATTGGTGTTCAACAATTCAATTCAATTCAATTTTCAATTCAATTTTATTTATATAGCGCCAAATCACAACCAAAGTTGTCTTAGGACACTTTACATATAGAGCAGGTACAGACCAAACTCTTACAATTCTTGTCTTGGGAAATCAGCGTGGGCAGAAGAGCCTTTCTCTCTTTTTTGCAGGTGGATGCAGGTTGTTTAGCTGGTTGCACAACACATCTTGCCATACCTGCACCAAATAGCAACATGCTTGGCAGAGAACACTTGCAGATGCCTGCTGGTGGACAGACTTGCTTCACTAGAGTTGGAGCTTGACGCACAATATGGGCACAGTCACTTTTAGGACAAAAAGTAGTGGGAGGGCGAGACCTTGCTGGTTTAAACATGATATGACTGCTCACTTTTAGTGTCAGATGTTAGATATCAGCTCAGATGTTTGATTTCAGAGTTTTAGACATCTTGTAGCACTATGGAGCTGCTTTTCTATGTGTGGGTTTCTGTTTTGTTGTTTCTTGCGTGTCACACACGAGGACTGACACCTGTGCACACATGTGAAAGACACACAGTCCTACCAATGGTGTCACATTATTCCACTGATCTACAGGTGGTGGTAACACGCCAAGTTGTAGCAAGGCGCCAGCAAAGAAAGTGAAGAATAAGACTGCAAGCTCGTAAACATGGATGTAAACAATGCTGGATTTAAAATGTTTCAAAAACACGTTTTGCCAGTGTTTTACGAGGAGGGAAACGCACTTGACACGTTTGTTAGACCTCAAGGATACACACAATGTATTTTGTTGTCACTGAATGTAAACAGAACTTTTGTTTGTTCACAAGAGAACCCCACAGGGCACCTTAAAGGATGAGAGATGGATGGATCCCATCACAAACCCAGACAGAGAGCTGCTGCTGCCGTCTATAGCAGCAGAGAATGCAGGCTGGAATGGATTCTAGCCTCATCGTTGTTTTGCCAGGCTTTATACTGGGCCGATGTGATGTTTCACTATACAGTACTTTCACATGTCAGTGTCGATATGATTGCAGCAGATATGCAAAAACAGATTATAGGAAGTAAATCTTTAACACATGTATTTGCCTCTTGACTGAAGTTTTGAAATAATTTCAGCTGAAGTTTACTGTTCAGAATTTACTGTTATCTTCATTGTTACTGTCATCTTTCATATTTCAGTTTACTGCTCTACAGTTATATCTTTTGCCTCAGTGGATATCTCTTCCCAAACTCAGGCCAGTTCAGGTATCCCTTCTCCACACTCTGTAAACTTTTAAACCATATGGTTTGGAATTCTTCAGTCAATATTGCACCATAAAATGCTTTGATAATTAATTACATGTTTTTGTCCATGTTTCCCCTCTCCATGACACTCATCCAGTTTTGCTTGGATTTGTTGATGCTGCTTGTTTAATTTGTTTGTTTAGTGTGTGTCTATGACTATTGGCTGCAAAGCAACTGGCCCACAGGAACAGGAAAGATTCACCCTACTGTTTTATGATGGCTGTTCTTAGTCCTTTCAGTCCTGTTCTAAATCATCACAGTTTCCACAGTAATGGGCCATAGGCACATGTTCATCTCTGCTGCAAAGTCCTGTCAAATGTTTATGACTGCTGAAGACTCCACCGTCTGCATGTGGAGAAGTTACTCGAGAGACAGGAGACATGTATGAAATGAGAGTTTTTGGGCAAAAAAATCATCTTAGGAGGAATAAAACAGTATCTTTACAGTCGCCTTTGAAGACCAGTGTACACAATCTGCTAAGTGCGATGAAATGATGCTGCCACTACACTTTGATCTCTGCACATTTTGCTTTATCGTCACTAATGGATGAGATAAATCTTATTTTACCGTCACTGAAATGTGTACTGTAGATTTCTGTAATTGGCCTGAGGATGACCCAGTTTATTGGAAGCGTCTGGCTGCAGCTGCATAACATATTTTCCTTTTGTGTCTCCCAGACGCCGTTTTGACCTTCGGCTCGACTGATGTGCCAAAGACCAAAAGGGCACACAGGTATGAACTAAATCTTCCTCTCTGAAATGTTGCTTATATTTTGAAAAGAAATATTTAATCTCACCTAAAAGAAGCAAGCAGACATAGTCCTATACACTCACACACACATGCACACACACACACATTCTCCCCCTCTGTCTGTCTGTCTGGTTATACTTAAAGTGTGGTTATTATTTTAATCCATAATTCCCCCTCTCCCCGCCTCCCACAGTGTGTGAATCCGATGCTGTGATTTTAATTGCTTGGTCTTTGCTTTAATTACATGCAAGAGTGCTTCGTTCTGAGAGCACTGTTTTCCCCTGCAGGATCTGGCAGCTTGTTTATGTATGGATATGAGTTTTATTGGTCTGGACGGTGCACCAACTATAAGTGAGCAGCCAGTGATCTGCTTTCAGAGCAGCTCAATCAGGCCTGTAAACAAAGCTGGGCTGGGACAGCAGGGTAATGAAACAGAGACTTAGGCCATTTTCTGCTGCTTTGATCCACATTACAGGCCCCGCTGGACGATGACATGCTCCTTCGCTGTCACGCCCACCCACCCCCCCACTTCACCCTCACAGCTAATTGGTTCTGGTCTCCCCACTTTATTTCTGTTGAGTGCAGGACAGTGACCAGAAGATTAGTGAGCAGCATGCTCGTTCTCAGGCTCTGCAAGGCGTACACTTTGTGCACACTGTGTTTTTGATATGTGGATCTTTGTGAGCGTGCGTGCGTGAAGTGCGACCGGGGGCGTGTATGCTTGTCTAAGCGTGTGTGTAATGTGAAAAGGCCCTGTGCCTGTCAGTCCCCGGCACTCTGTATCACAGTGGGACCATTAAGGCCTCTCTGTTTTCCTGGAAACAGGCAGGCATGCAGGCAGACTGAGTGTGCTGCTGCTGAGGAGCGATATTGTAATGCTGGACCGCACTATGCTGTAGTCTGTCCCATAAGCCCATGACTCAGAAGAGCTATTAGTGCGATGGATAAATCACGGAGTGGGGTTGTTGAGTTTGGTTTGATGTCCATCACCGCTATGCTCGGCACGATATCTCCTGATTTGGTGAATCACATCTTGCAGGAGGCTTGCAGGGGCAACTATGGTGCAGGTTGATGGTGGGAAGCAGAAGGGGAAGATAAGCGGGAAGAAGGAGGGCGAGCAGACAGTCAGGCATAGATAGATACTTAAACACCTACTGATACGGAGGTTACACTAAATCTGGCGTGAGTGTTTTTGGCTTTCGAACTGGGCCTGAGGAGGAGGATGTGAAGAGGGCGGGTTGGAGCAAGGGAGAGGAGAGGGAGGTGTGGAGGCAAGTCTGGGTCTGAGTGGAAACTTGAATGGAGTGGAAACTGGGCTGGAGGCCACTCAGCAGATCCACCTGAACCCTGCCAGAGCAATCAGCTATCAGGAGTTTAGAGAGGGAACCATTTGCCCCCTAAGTAAATTCAGCAGGGGTTTGTAGGGATTTGGCCCGCTTTTTGAGCTCTAATGCAGGGATATTTTGGTAAGTGAAGTCCTCTTGTTTTCTGGAGCGGGTGCCAGAGTCTGTCTGCCTTTTAATGGGATCACAGCAGACGCCTCAGGAACCACCGCCAGGTGAAGTGATTCCGCTCTCTACTTCCAGCTGTGTAAACACTCACATGCACACACACACACACACACACACACACACACACACACACACATGTACTATCACTTCTAATAAAATGCTTGCTGGCTCACATCGAGGGAAATGCTCACTTTCCCTCTTGCGCTCAAATAAAAACAAAGCTCATTTTTTCTGCTTTTGAGAAAGTTCTTGGCCTTGTTAAAAGCAATGAGTTGCCTGAAAGATGTAAACAAATTTAACAAGAGCTGGTGTTGTCTTTTCTCAGGCTGGGAACGTTCAAAGGAGAGTGACATTGTCCTTCCTCACACAGCCTCTCTATTGCTTTTGTTTTCATCCTCTCGTAAATCCTCTATTTAGCTTTTTCTGCCAACATTAATTCTGTTTGTAACCTTTATTTTTCTCCCTTATGATTTAGTCTGTCCTGCAACCTTATGAGACCTTCAAGTAGTGACATATATATCTCACATCATCCACTTTTCCTGAATTAATGGTGAAAATGTTTATACTCACCAAGCGTATAGTTACGAACCTTTTTGGAATTTGGGCTCTTGAATGCGGATGCGGCTTTACTCAGCCAGCATGGCCTATAGGGTAAATCTGTGCAAAGAGGGGGAGGAAACAGTCTTAGTGGCCAGGCAGTAGCTCTACTGTTAAAGGCATTTGGACTTTAAAGCACCATTGTTTATGTAACCAAGAGAAAGTCGAGACTCCCTTATGGCCCTTTTGAAAAGCAGATGCCGGAGATTTTTGCCTCCGCATTTTAGAGCTTATTCGAAACCAAGGAGATTCTGAGATGTCTCATGGGACCAAATCTGTCCTCACTTTGCACGTGTCAGGCAGAAGTTATCTATAAAGAAGGTTTAGCTGTTAGTGTAATCATACTTATGTACAGCCTGTTCAATGTGTGAACTTATTGTAATAATCTGACTACTTAAACACATTTTAACCTTTTATGAAGTGTTTCTGACTGCGTGATACGTAAAGCTCCACACCCTAGTGGGAATTAAACCTGCAAAGATGCATGCTTTACCCATTAACCTACCAGCACTGTCTGCAAAAATAAATAATACTAATAAACGTGTTTAACTGTGCTCATTCAGAACAACTTACAGTGAGTGAAATTAGTCGAGTGCACTTCATCAGGACATGTGGTTTTCATTTTTGGCAGGTGTGGGATAGAATCTGTGATGTTACAGTCACTGTCAGGTAATATGTGTATGCACTGTGATCTGTATATTAAAAACAGACTTGCTACAGAGCTATAGTACAGTAAATTGCAGAATAGTTAAAAACTAAATTACAGTTTCCAGACTAATTTTCCAGCCCTGGTGATGATTGCACTGTATCACTTCTCAGCTGTTTTCACTTTACCATCAAGGCTGCCCACACAGCATCAAACAGCCCCTCTTAACAAGTCATTTAGTTTCCTATTCATCCTTGAGGCCTTACTTTTCATTAAACAAGGAAAATATTCTGAAATTTGGGTGAGATAATTTCACATCCTAAGTCAGACTGCTGCACAAGTATTTCTTATGGGACAACTGACGCAACCACACACACACACACACACACACACACACAGACATCGGTCACTGACAACACTATATGTCTCTGAGCCACCATGCTGATAGCCTGTAGGAGCAGAGCGGCAATCACCCTGAACTCAGAGGAGCTATCGTGTTGACAGAACATTCATTATCAGATAGTCTTATATAAGGCCCGTGTCACAGATCTTGCACAGCGTGTGAGCATATTTTTGTGCGGCTTATGTGAAGCCATGGGTGCAGCCAGCTCGAAGGCGAGATGTTTTTAATAAGTAACCAGGCATGTCTTGTAGCTACAGGAGGAACGTCCAACCTAAGAAGTCAATCTATCTTATGCCAGAACAGACAAACTGGTCCTAATAAGACCACGTTGGCCCAAAAGTGAGTTTCACATTTCTGCGTGATGTGTGGAGATGTAGCGCTAACCCCAGTGGGATTACGGTTGGCTTTCTTCATCTTGGATTTACATGTATCATTGTTTAGATGAACATTTTTGCATTTGTGAAAAGTTTTTTTTCTAAGACAAATGGCATAGCTCTCGGAAAACAAGCAGTAATTTTCCTGAATACCATCACGTCACGACCTCTTGAACACAGTTTGTGCAACAATAGGGAATTTAAATGTGTCCACAGGACACAGACAACTTGGATATTTAGTTTTTCTGCTAGGTGTTGTTTGAAGGAAAACAGGCCTTTAAAGGCTAGCAAATCATGTCTCCAGTTTCTATAGTTATTTGTGTTCTACTCTGGGTGTTGTTGTACCTGCAAACCTTCATCAGGATTGCACATTTTGAGACAACTTGCCAATCCCTGCCCTCCCGGACTGCATTAGTCCATGTGTTAGCTCAGAGCTCAGTCTTATTGAAAGAGTCTGGACTCTAGCTTCAGCTGTTTGCTCAGCTGGATGACTCAGGCCTCCCTTCGAGATCAGTCAGCTGCTGTCCCGCTGGATGTGCCACCGAGCCTCCAAACATTCACTACTGCTGAGTTCCCCTCTCGGTCCACATATGTACACGTAGTATTGAGGTTTACGTGGTGTGTCGTTCTACTGTTTAGCAACTACTGCAACCTTGCAAATAAGTAATGTGTTTTTTACTTATTCTTTAATTAATTGTTTCTAATTTAAATGGAAATTTTGCTCGGTTTAAGTTTATTTAGACAAAGTTCTAGTGTGAGCTTCTTTTGTTAAATAAAAACCCCCTTTGTAACCTAATTAAACTTGCAAAAGTATCAATTAATCAATTACTTAATCAGCAGGAAAGCGAATCACCAACAATTTGAGAATCAAGTAATTGTTTATTTATTAAGCAAAAAGGCCAATCCCTGGTTGTAGCTTCTCAGGTTTGAGATTTGCTCCTTGTCTTTGTTTTACATCATTGTAAACTGAATATCTACGAGTTTTGGACTGTTGATCAGGCAGAGTAAGACATTTGAAAACATTACTATGAGCTGGACATTTTAAAAAGTCCAAAAAAAATAATCAATGGATTAACTGATAGTTAACTGTCTAATTTTATTTGGTATGTTCTGCAGTATAATCCAGTATGTGCACTCGTAGCATTCACATGTAGAGATGTAGGCCCACAAAATGAAAAAGGCTTGTGTGATTTAGCCGTGTTGTATATTTGCTCTGCCTGGTGTCCCCTCCTCCGGTGAGGTTCAGGGCTTCCACAGTGACCCATTCGTGCACTAGATTAGCAGTGCAGTGAGATGAGAGGCAGCTGAGTGATATACTGTGTGTGTAAAACTTAAGGGCGTTAAGTGGAACACAAGCCAACGGCAGTAAAAGCCACAATATATCTGGCAAGACGTGCTTTTTCTGCAGCATATCCATCCCTGGCCTTAGTTTGTGTGTGTGTGTGTTTGTGTGTGTGTGTGTGTGTGTGTGTGTGCATGTTATTGTGTATGCATGCACAGTCCCAATTCCCTAAACTGGAGTCTTGCCTCACAGAATGACCCCATGAGCTGATTTATGTTTAGATTTCATTCCTTTCATTCTGTAACACTGGGTGGGTTTCAGCAGGAACTGTTAACCAGTAAATCTCCCAATGAAATGTGTCTCATAAGCGGCCGGCATTATTAGCAGTGCAGTGTAAGATATACATTACTGGCCACTCAAAGTCTTGCATGCGTTAAATGGCACTGGAAGGAGTTCTCAGGGACAGAGCCAAGCATGAACCAAAAACATGCGTTTGATATGGTGTGCGAGTTTGCCTATTTAGCACGCGAGACAGGAGAGAGAGGGAGAAAAACAGCAGTAGCCTAATTTGTGGAGATAGCGGAATCATTAAGACATGTCTCGGTAATGGAGAGTAATGTGGGATTAGGCAGACTTGACATGCACTTGTCTGGAATTCTCCAGTAGTAGCGATCAGCATAGAAAAAGCTGTGATATGGAATTTTTTTGACAACTTTTAATTCATACTCATAAATGGACACTAATGTGGAAAAATCTGGAGGAGTTGCTCGCTTATAGGTGAAATAAGGGTGTGGTCGAGGGAAATTATCTCACTTATCAAATACGATTACGGACATAACGGTGACCTTCATCCCCCTCGGCGTCCCAGCTCCTTCTTAAGTATCCACAGACATTTGGGAAACCGTCTGTACAATGTAGTTTACGACAGAATTTACAGTTGTGTATGTGTGAACAGTTGAGGCCTCAGAAAAGAACAACAGAAGCATTTTCGCCCCATGTTTCCCTCTCTGAGGCTCTGAGATATTGATATGTTGCAGGACTAAAACTCTGGATGCATTTTCCATACAGACGCCAGAGTTGAATGTGTACAAGATTAGGCCTGCTTCTGCCTTCACTTAAACAGCAGTCACTGATCATTCCCTTGGCTGAGTGAGTGAGGGCCTGTGCATCAGGGGAGAAGGAGGAGGAAAATGAATGACCAATTTGTGTTATTTTGGAATCAGAGTTTTGGAGAGGACTCATACACGCACATTTACCCCCCTGGATGCCCCCTTCTGCCTATGGACTCTACCCCCCTTAGCTGGGAGTCTTTCATAAGCCAGACTGCCTCGTTCCCCCCTGCTGGGGTTGGCTGGATGCATTTATAAATGCGTCTCTCTTCTCCAGTCTTTCACGACTTCTCACTGCTACATTTCCACGTCCGCTTCCTCTCTCATTCACTTTGCTTCCCCTGCTTTGCTCTCCCCCTCCTTCCTACCCGTTGCTTCATCGTCCTCTTCTCCACCCGCTGCCCCCCAACCTTTGTGGGAAAGTACTCAAAGAGGACTGGGCCATCTATCAAACAGGCCATTAAAAAGAACTGCACTTCTAACAGTAAGGCAATAAATCAATTATTTTCTTGTTACCGTGGGTTATTGTCAATAGATCTGTGGAAAAAGAAAAATGTTGTATGAACAACAATCCAACACTGACAAAGAATTATTTATACATATGCTCATAAACGCTTTGTTTTATTACTCTTTTCCTAGGGTGTTTTCAATTTAGTTCGATCAAACTATAACGTGTCTGATTGATATTTGGATGTAGATCAACATTCAAGCCTACAACACACTGCCAGGTACAGCATGCAGTAAAAGACCTGACAATGAAACGCCCAATGTGCCGTAGTAAAAGCACGGTTATTAAGCATAGTTAAACACACCTTTCAGTATATTAATGCCACACCACCCAAAAAGTGTGCTGAGCTGCAGTCAAGCTTCGAGCCATTCATAAATCCACTTTCATGAATCTGTGGATTCGATACCAGTTTCACCACCCTATCAATTTCCTGCACTAGATCTCGCTTATGACATTGATATGACTAGAACTGTTATGTCAACTAATAATACGCCTGAGGAGATTTATTTTTGAAGCCGTTTCCGACATTGCTCTGGTTGTTTCTTCTCTGCTGCCGTGTCTCCTGACATCCTATAGGAAGGGAAAGCAAACACTGCTGGTGTGCAGGTTTGGGTGAAGGGTTTAAATCTGCTGCTCTTTGCTCCACATATTACTGCTGAGATTTAAAGGTCTGAGTGCTGCATGTTCACTTTAACTCCTGAGGAGCCAGACTACTCAAGACCAAAGCATGAGGTTTATTCCGGACCTTGGAACCATTTGTGATAAAACACTCACACTAAAAAAACTTCAATAGCTTTTCCAGAACCCTTGACCTTAAGGTGATGGCACCAGAGCAAGTTAAATTCATGGAAGAGCTTCATGGGATACAGCAGAAAACATCGGGAGAGCCAGTAAGAGAACCTTAAGTTCACCTTATTGCTGTATCAGTGGTTTGAGAGCCCTACATACATTGGTCTGTTTTATGCGCTTAACATTGGTAAAGACTATAATGATAATAATAAAAATAATAGACAAAAAAGATAAAAATAGAATAAAGAAATGCATAAAATGGAAAAATAAAACTTACTGAATAATAATAATAAGATTAGATAATAAGATATAGTTAAAATGGAATGCAGAGAATGAAAGTAAATGTTAAAAGTGCAGCAGTGCATAAGTGTGAGGCAAAGCACAAACAGGCCTCGATCTGGAAGTCATTGCTAGTTAAAGGCTAAATCGGAGAGATAAGTTTTTTGCTGCATTTTAAAAAAATATTTAGCAAGCTGGCTTCACTTATATCTATTGGAACTGTGTTCCAGAGCTTTGGGGCGTAATTGACAAAGGCTGCATCACCGATTTTCTTCCAGCTGATGCCGTAAACCTCTAATCGACCAGCAGCAGATGATCGCAGTGTTCTTGAAGGCAAATAGTGAGCAAGGGAGTTAGTAATGTAGCTTGGTCCTAGTCCATTAAGGGCTTTGTGTACAAGTAGGAGGACCTTAAAATCAATTCTGAATGTTAGAGGAAGCCAGTGCAGAGCAGCTAATACTGGACTAATGTGCTCTCTCCTCTTGGTTCTGGTCTATAGTCGAGCTGCACAGTTTTGAGTGACATTGATTTAGAAATAAGCTAAACTGTGAGATGTGAGCTGGTTCTGATGATGTGATTTCATTAAAACAAATGTAGTGTCAGTGCATTGATGTCACTGTTTATGTACAGTGAGTTTAAGGTCCACATAATCATCTGTATTATACTGTGACATTTGGTTTATTGCTCCTTTATCTACCAATTCAGGAACAGTTGATAGAGTTGATATAGGAACACACATTTATATATTTACAGATAGAATATATTTTCACCTACTGGTAACTGCTTCCCTGTTAGCTCATATCAGGACAGTCTTCTGACTTCTGACTGATGGGGTCCTACATGAACTCAACATGTTCTGTCAAAGTTAGAAGAGTTCAGGTATTGTACTTGACTTAAAAACTGTTAATGAAGGATAACAAATGATCTTTTATTATTGATTATTTAATTTTGTTGCTTATTTAGTCACAAATGTTAAATAAAGGAGCTTTAGACCTATAACTGTCCCTGCAACAAAAATATGTGCGCAAAAATAAGCAAAAGTAAGCAAAGTGAGCAAAAACAGCAATGAAACAGTAACATGAAAGCATGAACATTCACTTGAAGTTGATGACACAGACGCTAACTACATGTCCACAAAGCACAGCTGTCCATTTGTTCAGTGGTGAGAAACTTCCTCTTGACCTTTTTACCCCCTCCACTCCAGCCTCTCACCAAGAAAGACTCCCTGTTTCCAAGGAACAGGGAGTGCATATTTTACTAATGTCATGTTACATGATTTCTACCCTAATTCTGCAGAGTTCATACTGTAAATATTCCTCTAGCTGCCAACATGGGAACTTGTAGACTTTAGTGTCTCCTCCTGAGTGACCGACACACTGACACTGACCGTCTCTGCTGCATAATGATGGAAAAACGCTTCGACATGCTCAATTTATGAGGTGCAGGTTTTTCAGATGCTATTTTATTACATCAGGAGAGAATCTACCGGGAATCTGGGCATTATTAAAATTGTTAACACTGTGTTTGTCAGGAGATAGAAATGATGTTATTGGACTGCTGTCGTCCTTGTTTTAGTGATGTCATTCATCAGTGGTCACAGGGGATCTGTCCTTCTCCAGTGCTTACAAGAAAGATATTGGATGGAACACATTTATAGACACAGTACCTCACCGGCCTACACTACACTACACACACAGAATATTTACCTTGTACACATGCTTGCATATGCATTCTCATGTATCCTGAAGGCCACGTGTCTCTGTGTTTGTGCAGATAAGGTCATCTGATCAGAAGTGGAAGTGGACAGTGTAACATGGATCATATTGTCTCATTTTGACTGTTGGATGGAACATAAACTCTTCTCTTAGCCTGGACTGCTGGCTGTGATGTTTTCTTGTTTCCTCTGCAGTGCTGCGTTGTCACGTTTATGTCTCTGTTTCTCGTTTGCATGCCGATTGAGTCAAAAACAGACAAGCGGATTTCTGTTTATTGCACATTTTGTCCGAATCTTATTGGCACATTTCAGCCTTTTCAGTGCTTCCACCACAACAGCAGAGCTACCCTGCGTCTTCCTCCAACTCTCCCCCTCCTGTAGGCACAGAAGGACTGATGTTAATAATTAGACTGCTGGATCCAGTCCTGTGGACCCATATGGTTTCACTGGGATGAATCAGGATTATTAATCGTGCTCTGCAGCTTGTGAAAAATGAATGTGATACTTCTATTGTATTACTATTGTATGACAGGGTCTGGTGAGTGAAATGTCTTGAACACTTTTTCTGGATGACAGCACCAGGTTGTTTCCTGACACTACAGAGTCATCAGGTGATTCTCTGTAACCTTTGGTGCAGCCAGTATCCCAGAGGACACAGAATGAACATGATATATGTGGAGTGATATGAACAGTTCACTGTCTGCTTTATTTTTTGTCCTCTAACTTTTCTCTTGGTCATTGTACCATGTGTGTCATGTTATTGCATTGTCAGTATTTTCCCGCAGCAATCTCACTAAGACAAATTGACCCGAAGTACATTTGTTTTGCTTACTCATAACACGATTGACAGATGAATTGATTGGTTTATTTAAGTGTGGGCATCCATTTACTTTGCTCCTGGCTGACATCAGTCTCTAACTGATTCCAGTTTGGCTCTCATACCAGCATTCCGTCTCTTTTTGAGCCAACAGCTTGTATCAAATGCAGTTGTAAAAATAGATAAAGCTAGGATATCCCCCAGTTCTGACACAGGCATTTGATTGGCTGTGAAGGACTATTTACATCATTGTGATTGGCTCAGAGTTTGCAAAGCGTGACTCGAAGTTTGCCAACAACCATTACCCATTTCCCCTTTCCCCTGCTTGGCTGTCAGTGCCCTGTGTGTGTACTGTGTGTGTACTGTGTGTGAGTGTACTGTATATGAAAGATCCCTCATTACTTTCAACTACAATTCACAAAAGGGCAAATATAATGATATGCCAAAACGTCACAATATTTTTTTTCACAACAGTGGAGATCAATACATCACATTTCTGTTGAGCTTTAAGATTCACTTAAAAGTACATTGTGAACTCTTTACCACTAGTAGTGCTATGGAGTGGTTTCTGTGAAGATTCTCAGTAATCAAGGTCATGGTTATCTAAGGAAGGTTAGATCCGGGGCAGCTGGACTTGGTCGTAGAAACATTTCGCCTCTCATCCATCGCTTCTTCAGTTGTTACTGACTGATGGGGAGTCTCTGATATTGATACCACTTGGGTTATTAGTGCTCCTGGCTATGTGACATAATCGTTCAAGTCGCTGGAGTCACCTGAGGCCAATTGTATCAAGTGTTTAGAGCAGGCATGTTAAACCTATTCTATTAAGTGCAGGTTTTCATTCCGACCAAGGAGGAGCACACCAGGCTGGGCTCATTTAATCAACTGATCTTAGTCTTCAGCTGATAACTAAGTGATCCTTTGATTGGTTGGAACGTACCTACAGCCACACGGCCCTTTATGGAATAGGTTTGACATGCCTGGTTTAGAGCTAAGGTTAAAATTCTCTAGTTGTAGATTCAGAGGCGGATTGGGTGAGCTGCAAATAGAAACTCCATTTTAATAAATATATTGGAAATTGGATAAATGGAAAAAGCAGGTAATGTTCACTTTACAGTTTATTGTCGGGGTGTCTCTCTGGGTACCTTGCATTGAGTCCCAGCAGATGGGACTAATTCCTGGCGCTGAAGACTGTAGGTGCTTGCAGTCTGCATACTTTATTGGATGGTGATGCTTCATGTGCTAAACTTAGTTTGTCGTATTTTTCTTCCTTTTTTTTACCTCAGGGTTTTGGCCGAGTTTTTCGCAGGACAGTATACATCTCCAGTCGCTTTCGTGTAGGACAATAAGTAGCCTAGCTCCTTTTGGGACTGTGAGTATCACTGCGCCTATGACATCACACACTTTTTTTCTCCACAACAACCCTTTACTTGTCTCCTCTCCTTTTATCAGACTTGTTCCCAATAAGTTGTATTGATGCGTTTAGCGAACTCAACCGATCCTTCATTGCTTTTTCAGGAAATCAGCTTGAGTTCTTACAGGATTGATGATTTGTTGTTAGTATGTTGTCATGTATGCATCTTGTCGACAGTATATCAGAGTTTTTTATATTGTTGCCTGCCCTACCATCATTTAAAAAGCTGTTTTTCTTTTGCATGCTAACAAGACTTGTTTTTCCTCTTGGAACGTATACCTCTCATTAGTGGGCCTCCTGCAGAGACCCATATTACAGCTCATGCCGACTACTGTATATAGGTTGCACAGGTCTTTAAACTCTCTTCCCCCCTGACATCATGCTTTTGGGTTGTGACAAGTAGCAGTCTCTCTTCCCAGCAGAGCTGTAGTGCACGCTAGCTAAAGTGAGGTCACCACAGTAAAACAACACAGAAAGTTTCCTAAGGTCGTAAAGGCTGGCCGCTGAGTGTTTGGAGCACTAGAGGAGTACGTCCTGGATAATTGGCGGGATAATTTCCGTAGTGGCAGCTGAGGTCAGACGTGGGCCTCCTTCCCCCACTGTCCACAGTCCACAGATACACTGTGAGCCCCTCATATGCCCGTCGTCCCATCACCATAATATCTCGTCTAATTGCAGTTCTTCCCTTGCCTCCACGATGCGCCCCAACTTTTGGCCACACTCACCTCATGTGTACCCACGCTGGTCTATAATGTTCTCCTTTGGAGTTATGGCCACTTCTCGGAGAAAAAGTCTCGTCACAGACTGTACTGAAGGTGGATTTAGGACTGACCTCCGAAAAGAGACTTCTGGCCTGAACTGTTTTAATGAGCAATATGTCTGCAGCACACTGGAAACATGTGGCCATGTAAACACAGAAGCACAGATAAAAAGAGCCAGACAGATTTAGTGCTGTCTTGATAATGATAATGTGTCATTTTTGAGCTATGCTAAGTGCCTCTTAATGGTGGTCACTTGGCACTATAGACTAGACCCAGACAGAAGGTCAAAACTCGCAACTACTGCTACATCTTTGATAGTAGTTGAAGATTGCAGTAGATTGAGATGCTGATGGTAACATTTTATCTTTTAACTTTGAATAAAGTGATAAGCTGTAAATCAAGCTGATTGTTAATGTTCAGTACATAAGTAAATAAACTCAAAGTTCATGTCACATGAAGAAGTTCGGTCACTTGACGGGAGCAAAAAAACAACTGTGTTTATAGTTGTTTTTATAACCAATCAGTGCAGCTTTAAATCGAAGTAAATTCCTTTAACGAGTATCATATGGACACTACCCATTGACTTTAGATGTAGCAGACACCCCAGAGTTCTCTTCTCTGTTGTTCTCTGCATGTAGACCTCATCTCTGCAGTTTTCCTTACTCCTCTATTGTCTCCTCATTTTTCTTTATTTCCTTCCCACATTTTCCTGATATATTTCTGTCTTGTTCACCTTCTTTTGCTCCTAAATCAAAGGTCCTGATCTCTTTCTAGTGTGATGCACTGCGACATGGATCTCTGCTAACATGATCTCTTTTTATTTATCTCCTCTCTCGTGTGCTACTCTTACGTTGTCAGCCTCAGCTTTCTCCATCCAGGCCCAGCCAGCACAGTGTGTTGGAGACTTGCTCTGTGGGTGGGAGGCAGTTGCATGCGAGGCACACTCTGGGCCGCGTGCTGTTGGCTTTTCTCCCCTTTAAACCTCTGTAGCTTTTCTCCTCACTCTCTCTATTTCTCTTTTTTCCTTCCCCTTTTCTCTCAGTTCCTGCGGTGGAGGAAAAACTTACGGTGCGGTTTATTTGTTCTGGTTTGGTGTCGGTTCTCACATGTCCTTGGCAGGATTTCATACCTCCATGACAGTAGCCTGGATTGCGAGGGATTATCATGATATCATGTGCACGTGTGCGTCCGCCTAGCTGTTCACACTGAGGCTGATGCAGCGCGACTTGCTTCAAGCACAGAAAATGTATATTCATGCATTATGTGTGTGTGATATAGCCCTTCATTGTTAGTGTTGGAGCAGCAAAGTGCTTGACTGCCAGTCCATTTCCCTGCCACAGCGCTTTGGTCTCCAGCATCCAGAGACTCATCTTTCCCTTCGCCTCCCTTCTCCCTCACCTCATGTGTCTGTCTTGTTTATGTTCCTCCTCGAATAAAAAAAAAACATGCCAACCTTGTTGGACGGAGCGTGAAGCCTACAACTCAACTGGTGATTTGAGAGAAATGAATGAGGGAGTTTGAAAAGAGGGGAGGGCTTGGGAGGAGGAGGGGGCTATGTGAAAGGCAGAGTGGGAGCTGAGCTGTTTCCATCTGACTGTTTCTACTAATCCTAAATTGCAGCCACTGGAAGACAGTGACCTCCTCGTAACACGTGTTCACCATTAATCCAGCTGTGGTGAGAGGCCTGTTTTCACCAGGAGACACAGAAGACACATAAGAGGAGCTGCCCCTCAGCCCTCATATTATTCACACCATATTAATGTGCATCGTGTGTGTGCATGTATTTTTAGATATGATACTAGATGTTAGTTATCAAAGGAAGCACACCATCTGTATTTTTCATACACAGTTTGCCTTGCGAGCAACAAATCACTTTAATTTCTAACATGAGATAGATAATGGTAAATTAAGTTGAAATATTGCAGAGAGAAAAGAGAAAAACAGAAGTATTGTGATTACAGATGTGCAAAAGCTCTGTGAGGATGAACCAAGACTGAATACCGTTTTCAGCTGTTGAGAGAAACAAACTTGAATGTATTATTGGTAAATAGAGGTGGTTGAGTCATTCCTTTTTCTTTCCAACCGCGACTGCAGATTAGATATTCCATTTCATGTCCACAAATATGCTCTGTTGTTAATTAAAGGGCCAACGATTTGTTGCTTGGGTCAGCAAAAGCTTTGACACACTGGATCTATTTAGCGGATGATGACCTTTCCTTCCCCTCTTTTCTCTATTTTTCTCTTCCCTAAACGTCTGTCATTCTCACTAAAAACGTCATAAATACGTGGATTTACGGTCTTCGCTGTGCTGTGCTCTGATCTATTCATCTCTCTCCATACTGCCTCATCTTGCCATATTGAGCCACATGGCTTTTGCTGTGAATGGGAGAAAGTGCAGGGGACCCGGGGTGCGTTGACATCCAGCTCCTCCACCATGTGATGTGCGAGATGGATGTAGAGGGGGGAGAGGGATGCAAGCACCGTTCCAATGTTTGGGAGGCACATAAAACATATTACAGAAGGGCCGTAAAAAGAGCCAACATTAGTGTCCAAATTTAAAACATGTCCCAGGTCTCAGCTGTCGTTCACAAGGGGATTTCTTGCCCCCCTTCTTCTCTTCTCCAGAGCTTTGGCAGAGAAGAAGAATAGAACAACAGAGAGGGGGAACTGGCAGCCTTTACGTTCCCAACATGCAGACTTTGTTAGTCTGAGACATTGTGTGCCGTGTTCTTTTCGAGTGTTAAAGATTGGGCATCACAGTGAATCAAAGCAGGGCAATATGGTGGTTAAAAGATTCAATGGGTACCACACAAAGGCAAAGGCAAGAGGCCAGAGTGATTACATCAGCGTGTAAACTTTTTGTCTTGTAAAGGGTCACCCAAATCACCAAAACACATATTTTTCTACTTAGCTCGACTGATATCTAGCCACGCAGATATTTTCAATTAAATCTGATGGGTTTTTAAGATAGCTGTCTCTGAGATTTCTGCTGCCTCCCCGACACTTTTGAGGTGGACTTCATTTCATTTGTGGTGCTCAAAGCACTGAGAAATGATGTGAAAAACTCAACAGCAGCTCGTATTTCTCTCTCTCTCTGGATAATCCACCGACCTCATTGTCAACAGTTTTCACTGGAACTATTTCCTACCAAAGAAATTGTTCACATGAAAACTGTTGACAGTGAGGTCTGTGGATTATCCAAAGTCACCAGGACTTTGTTATTAGAGACACGCTGCTGTTTAGTTTCTCAAATGGATTTTTTGATGCTTTGAGCTGCACAAACAAAATTCAATTTTTATCCATTGTACTGTGGTGGAGGCAGTTTTAGGGGTCTCAAAACCTAAACCTTAATACAACCAATCATATCTATATGGCCAGAATTTGGGTGGAATGGCCCTTTAAGAACTGAGCTAAAGCCTGTCTAACTGTAGGCATGATGTGGATTTGTATTTGATATGTGATATCTTACTGTATGTTGAGATATATTTCGATTGTGTGTTGACGTAAATGAAAACGTGTTAAGCAGTCCCACCATCAACATTAATACTGCATAATGATGTCGAGGACATATTAAATCTATATTTCCACAGGCTGAACATTCAACACCTGAAGTGTAGTTCAGTTTAATTGCCTTCCTGATCATCAAACCCCACATTCAGCCTCACTCTAGCCCCATGAAAGACCCATATAGACATTGACTATCCAGCAGTGCAGGGTGCTTCAAGTACCAATCCAAATATACAGAGGTATTCTCAAACAACGCTGGCTTGCCAACTACAACACTCCTATTTATTTATGTATTTATCTGGATTTCCTGTATACCTGTCGAGATGTTGGGCGCTGTGTGCTATCTGAGGCCTGTTTGAAATGGCTTGGCTTGCCCCGGCCAGGCTACGCCGTGTTGCATTAAGGTTGGGTTATTTATCCTGGGGACTTATAATGATGCTGCTGTCCTGGTCCCTGAGACGGCTCTGTTCTCTCAGCCGCCTCCAGCCCTTCATAGGATGCTGGGCCTGGCAGGTTCCCTCCGGTGCTCCCACCAAGAATGTCGCACTGGAGCTGCGGATGCATAGTTCAGTGGTGGGGCTGGGGTTTGGTGTGTATGTTTGTTTGTATGTGAGTATACAGTCTGTCTAATCCTGGTAGTGTAAAGTATTTGTGTTGAGTGATTACTAAGCATTTATGGTTTTGCTCCTTGCACGGGAAAGCTTGGGTTGGATGATAAAGTTCTAAACTGTAGTTCATCAGACCCGGTACTTAAAAGGTGCCTCACTTGACCCAAGGACGGCTGGAAACAGACAATCCTTAAACTTTTCTTTCATGTTTTCACTAATGAAAAAACATGCAATTAAAGGCAAAACAGAGTTAAAGCAAAGGTTTTATTATATAAACAGAATTTTAGCTATGTTGTGTTACCTATGTTGGCTAGTGGTATACAGTACTGTGTGTCTTTAACAATCTACAATGAGATCTTAATTTTTTGGTGGATTCATGTTACAATGTTGTATCTACACCAATTTCTTCAATGCACTTCACATTTTTTAGATCTCTTATAGTCATGTTAGGGGCATGATGCCATGAATTGCAATTTCGAACTGGAACACCTGAATTGAATGCAGCCATTGTTGATGTTTAGTCACCGACATTGTGCTGTGAGATAACACTGAGCTGCAATGACAGTCATGGGAATGAGGGGGTGAGAACTTTTATCATTGTTAGTGTGTAAAATTCTTCATATTTAACACATCCATTGTCAGTCAATAACTTGCTGGCTCTTCCACTGTTAAATCATTTTTATTTGGCCAGAAGGTTTTGGCTAAATTGAGCAAAAAAATGTTTTTAATTATCGTTTTCCTCTCACACCAGTAATGTAGAAGTAATAATTTTCTGCACATGTGAAAAGTTCCTTACTCCGATTTACATTCAGTAGAGATCCTCTCTAGGTCTCTCTTGGCTTAAGTTTCATAAACATATACAGTATTTCAGATACAGTGTACTGTGAGTGTGTGTGTGTGTGTGTGTGTGTGTTAGTCATATTGTGGGGGCATAAATCTGTTTATACAGTCACATTGTGGGGACTCGCCATCCTTATGGGGACAAAACGCAAGTCCTCATAATTAAATTTTAGGGTGAAGGTTTGGGTTTAGGCTAGGTTAAGGGTTGTGTGTGTGTGTGTGTGTGTTGCTCTCTCAAAATGACGATCTGACAGGCTTGTTGGTGTTTGCGTGACATTGGCATGCACTGGAGATTTACATCGGGGTGCTTTAACAACAAAGTCGATATCGGGCCTCCTTTTTATGGGTTTGTGTGTATACAGTATTTGTGCATGTTTGTAATTACAAAATGATGAGGAGGAAGTGGAAAGGTTTCTCTGATTACTTGCATCTGCTCACGACAAACACCATACTGTACAATGTTTTAATGCAGTTTTAAGTCACTGGTCTTTTGCCAAGTCTCATGTTTTTAGCATCCATAGCACATAAAATTGAAGCATCACCACTCGTGATGAGTGAGAAATTGTTGATTTGTGATTTGTGTGTCCCATTTATTTTGTTATTGAACTTATGGAGGATGGTAACCTTCTAATCTGATCAGCCACACCTCACTGAAGCTGTTGTCAGCTGTCACACAGTGACATGGCGAAGGTTTGTGGTATGTTAATAGTTATGCTGTTATTCTGAACATATTTCCTCACTGACCTTGTGGATCACGTCAGCCAGCCCTGTCAGTGGAGACCCATGCTGTTGGACCTCTGTCTTGCATGTCTCAACCATATTCACGTTGATTGATGCTGGCAGGAATAGGCCTGAGTTTGGCAGATATTCTATGTGGAGTGTTGACAGATGGTCAGATGGTAAAAAGAATGTTTCATTTTCGTATAAATAAATAACTGATTTGTCCATTATTCAAAACAAAATTTGTAAGATGATTAAAAGCCCTTTCACTCACATTAAAACCAAACAGAATTTTTCGAAACTGGAAAGTACTCCGTGTTTATTAATTAAAATAACACTTTGGAAAGGCAGTTGCCACTGATTTCACCTCCTGTGCCAGATGTGCTTTACTGCAACAAATATGCTGCTGGATGTTAACGTTTACACCGTTAGCTAAGTAATCTCCTGCAATGCCAAAATAGACAGTTGGATGGAAACACGTGGGAGCAGTGAACCAAAGACTCCTTACTCTTTCATTTGCACTGAGACTCCTTCCCAACCAGTGGTTACTTTCAGGTGTATAAGCAAGCTGAATATAAAAACCTAAATAAACATTTCGACACAAACGTGATTTTGCTGTGGACTACACGACTCTGGGAATGGGAAGTATGTCAACAGAGCTATTTTCCTCGATGAAATTTGTTGCACAGCTTTGCCCACATGCTCCCTCAATATGTGCACATGGTTCAACATAAAGTGCTCATGCCAAAATCCATCTGATACCATCCTGCCCTCCTGTTCCCCCTCTGTCTGCCTGCTGTCCAGCTCTCATTCAATTTCAACATCCGTCAGGCTCAATCAGTCTCATCACACTGTTCACACTGTACTCAAAATGCATAGGTCAGCTTTTTAAAGGGACAGGGCCTACCCGGGTTAGCTCACCCTGCAAAATTACCCTGGTCAAGACTGGAGTTAAAGGAATAGTTCGACATTTTTAGAAAATATGTTTTTGCTTTCTTGCTGAGCTACATGTCTGTATGGTGAATATAAAGCTTAATGCCAGCACTTAGCTTAGCATATAGACTGAAAACAGGAGGACACAGGCTGTGTCCAGCCTCCAGACATGACAGCGGTGTCAGTCAAAAAACAAATGTGCATTAATCCCAAAATCTTGGACAATTCCCTTAAGATGTGGTTCAAATTGTGTTCCACTTGGAGTGAAACTTCATATTTTAGTGCAAAAAAGTGACAAAAACCTCTGCACTAGACAAGAATGCTGTTGTAGTTATATTTTTGGAAACAGGATTGATTAAAATGCCATGTGTAGCTGGCAGGACCCTCCATTTTCATGCTGCAAATCTGGAAGATCAGACTGATCTATGGAGGTGGCCCTGCCCCCATTCTACTCGCTGTGTTGGTCAGCATTGTAGCTCATAGTTGCTTATCCTGTCTGAGCAAAAGAAGACAAATGTCAGGATGTAGACTAAGACATATCAGGGGCATACAGCATATTGCACATTCAGTAGTCATCTTGGAAACAGTTATTCTTTTTGCACTAATGATATCTGGTTCTTCCAAGTGAACAAATCAAATCGATTCCCAAACATTAATGAATCTGGACCAACTGTCCTTACACGCACTTTTTGAGACACTGCGGCTGGACGCCATTTGGTCCGCGCTGTGTCTGATGCAGCTACAGGCGCTTGACAAACACAAGCAGCTGGTAGATGGGTAAAACAAAGATCTGAACTTTTTTTTTGTTTGTGTTGGTTGGAACTATCATTTGAGAGAAATGGATTTAAACACAGCTCCACAGGAGGTGAGACTCACTCTTATTTGCATTATTTATTTTGAATGTGCACTTTGCCTTCCAATAGCTTTCCACATCTCATCTTGCTGCTTTTGTGGTCCCGGCTGAGATTCCACCATGGATCAATAACTGTAAATATCATCGAGTCATAACGGCAATTCTAACAGTTAGCATCTGACATTTAACAGCCGTTTGCACGAAGAAGAATAGGGTTAACAAAACAACTTTCCACTGGAGGCATCCTGGCATGTCAAAGTAGGATTCTTTTATAAATTGCCATATATTTGTCATGGCAACTAAAGAGAAAATTATTGTTATTGCATCTTGTATGCAATTAGTGGTTGATGCTGCATGTGTGCTCTTTATACTATTAGATAAATAGAATGATTTTGACCAAACGTACAGTCTTCCCCAGCAGAAAACATGCATAAGTTTAACCCTCTCAACTCACAATTAATGATTGGTCACAGTTTGGTTTATTTATTTTCTTTGGGTGGTACCTCCTTCTAGTGATCTGTGTTTTCACACAGCCTCTGCGGGAGCGCTAGTAAGCTGTAAAAACACTTCCACCACATCACAGCAGTGCCTCTTATGAATAGCACAGATTTTGAATTGAATTTGGACCGTTGCCTTTTAAATTTTTTTTTTTTTTGAGAGTCTTTTGGTTGTCTTAATTCCTCCGTGAGGAATAACTTTAATGTGCGTGCTAGTTTCTTTCAAAAACTGTAATATTTTTCAGCTGTCGTTCACTTCAGTATCAGTGTGTCCCTTTAGAATAGTGTAAAATATGAGGTTTTATGTCTTGTTCACTTCTTCTGTTGTTCTGTTTTATTTGGCTATCAATTGCCAAGCAAAAACAGACTTCCCAAAAGGCCACTAAACTGAAATAAGAAATTAACCACTGTATGTGTGGTGCTAGGTGCTGTATACTAAACCTTTATATGTCTACAGTGTGTACAGTAACAATTGGTTAAATTAGAACAGTTTGAATAAGGAGGAACAAATCCTGTATTGTTTTGTAAATTGCTTCGCCAATGGCAGGAGGCCAGATGCAACTTTTGCTACCACTTGTGTCTGCAGAGAGAACGGAATAGAGAGCAGGCATGAAGAGACGCCAACCAGTCCTCCAGTGTTTATACTGACATAACTTATAGACATTTACTATTAAGTTTTCTCTTGTTCTCAGCACATTTTCCCTCCACATTTCTTGTGTGCTAAGACCAGCTCTGGCCCTGCCTTTGAGAGCGCAGTATGCTTAATGTGTGCACACATGGCTGAACAGTAGCTTGTTTGTGTTGCTGAATAATCCTTAATCAACAATCCAAACCAAAGCATAGTCTCTCATTATCCCAGGGAGCATGCCAGCATGCCACACCGTGAACTCTGTCTGTCTGCTTTAAACAGCAGCCTACTGGAACAGCGCAGCAGAGGTCCTGACAGCAGCACAGGCAGGCAGTGTCTGTGTGTGTGTGAGACGCACGCACACACACACACACACACACTTGTAGTTCTATCCTTGTGAGGATAGAACTACAGTGCATTTCCTTGCCCTTATCCTTATCCTAGCCTTATGCATCAAAACAGAATACCTAGTCCTAACCTTTACCCTAACCCTGATGTCTATCTAACGTAACCCTTAAAGCTAAGTCTGACCCTTCAAACAGCCCTTTGAAGTTGTGAGGACCAGCCAGAATGTCCTCACTTTCCAAAAATGTCCTCAGCCTGTTGGTTAAAAACTTGTTCCAGTCCTCAACATGTAGCAAGGACAAGTTCACACACCTACGCACACAAACATGAGAAAAATCTACATCAACGGGACGCATATGGGCGCAGACATACACAACAGTGCAGGCCAGAACATGCACACGCTTGCGCTGTCAAGGCAAGTAAAAGTCATAAAAAGAAAACAAACACAGCAGCACACATGGAATGACTCGCAGTCATGCACACACACACATGCACTGCATGCATCATTTGAATATAATAGTGGGGTATTGTGGCAGAGATGAATAATGTACAGACAGATTATTAGAGAGAGCTGGATACTGTGCCGAGCCATCTTTCTTTCATTAGGGAATATAGAAACTGCAACACGGGCCCTAAGGGTATTAATTACACTGAGAATGGGCTCTGTGTAGGCCCTACAGTAGGCACCACACATGGCATTGAGTAACACACGGCTGCACTCCTCATTATCAGGGCTTTCCTCTTCAGACCTTTCATCACTCCCCAGCATGCAATCCAGACAGGGAATCCTGGCCTTGAATAGCCCACTAACCAACAAAAACATTTATAGTTCTTTGTTTGTCTAATCTGCTGCATTCTCAGTTTTTGTCTCCAGCTTTTTCTTGCCTTATTCTCCTGTGTATTTATTTCTACTAAACACACACACACACACAGGCACACACACACACGCACATGCACAGAGTTGAATTACTTGAGTGGCATACTTGACAGCTCTGACTTCCTGCAGCCCAGTGGGAAGAGCTGTCCATTACAGTGACAGACTTGACTTTTTAAAAAGTATTATTTCATATCAGGCCAGAGAGGTTAGAGAGAGACAGATGCTGTCAGGGAGTGATGGATGAGCCTCTTTTAAAAGGCCATGAGGGAAATAATAGACAACCAGCGACCCCAGCAGCGAGCTTAGCCAGGAGGATCTTTACTCTCCCTCTCCTCGCCATACTGTCAGACTGAAAAATGTCAGTAATTGGAAAGTATGATAATGTAAAGGTAGTTTCATGTTTGATCTGCCGTGTCCTGGAGTAGCTGCGGCGGTCAGAGAGGGCAGTGAGCAGCAGGAGGGAAGGTTAGACTCGGGACAGATGGAGTCAGGTCCAAACACAAAAAGGAGGTGGATAGACTTCTTAAGATATTTAAACTGTGTGACCCCTGTCACAGGAGGAGTTTGTTTACATTCTTAATAATTATGTATGGCTTCTGTGAAAGTGAGCATTCAGACAGTATTGTTTTCTCAAGAACTGGTATGTCGAAGACTGTTGAAAACAAATGAAAAGTGCCTCCTTAAAATGGGATTTGTTTTATAATCATGCAAAGGAAGAAGCAAAGGTTCTAGATGGGTCATGAGACATCATCGTCCGCAGCCCATGATGTCAGCGTGGAGATGTCTCCTGTTTTTTGTCTGTGTTTGTGCACTCAAATAGGGTCCTTAATTTGGTTGTCCATAAACAGCACATTTACATGGTTGCAGATATGAACATTTGGTTTGCTCTTATTTCTGCAAAAACCAAATATGAGATCATGATTTTTTTGGAAGATTAAAACCATATATGCATAAACATACAACAATACTGCACGAGCCACGCTATTAAAGACGTGTACTCCAGTGGTTGACTAAAGACTTCCAGTAGAGGCAGACATGGTGAAAGTCCAACATAATAGGAGCCCATGGAGACTAAGAGGCAGCATTTACTCCATTTAAATGGCTTATTTGATTAAGGAATTTTGACTTAGTGCTTCGTCTGACGCCAGACCTGGGACTTGTAATGGAGAATGAGTCAGAGCTGGAGAGAGAGAACGCGAAGAAGAAAGAGATGGAGGGAGACAGGGAGAGAGATTGGGGGCTTCTTAGTCAACACAAACACTGTCAGACAGGCAAACCATGGCCTAACCATATAGTTCTGCTTTTATTTACTTGCAGCTCATACTTTTAGGTCTGGGCTGCAATTTGCTGTAGTTCATTTTCATGAATAAAAATGGGCAACTGTGCATATGTGTTTGGTTGGGGTTGGTATTTCTCAACACAAACACAGTGACAGAAAAACCATAGAGCGACCAAACAGCTCTGCTTTTTATTTATTCATTATTCATGCTCTGAGATCTGGCCCACAATTTGAATAAGTTAATTTCGATAAATGGCCCACTGATTGCGACGAAAGCAGAGGGGCAGCGAGCAGTGACGAGGACGATCTGTCCCCGTTTCTCGGGCTGGTGAGATGATTCAAGTGCTGGAGGAAAGTTCAGAATTCAGCAGAACGCATGCTATTAAACGGTGACATCAGTGTGGTAAAAGCATAACTCACTGGTTTTTGAAAACATCTCGCTGGATCTGTGGGTGCTTTTCTAGTGGTTTTTAAAGAGAGACAAATAGCAGAGCCGCGCTGTCCGCACACTCGTGGAGAAAAGCACCAATACAGAGGGTCTGTAGCGCTCACTGTTTATTTTCATCACTTTTTAGAAAATCCCTCCGCAGTGGAAACTGAGCTAAAGAAACGCTCTATTCACGCTACAGTATGGATACTGAACCGGTAAAGCTTTAGAATTGGTACAGCATGCAGATCCTTGTCTGTAAAGATCATCATTACTGAATCTCCATTATCTCTGTGTGTGTGTGTGTGGTGGGTTATGATTTACCATGTGCTTCTTTGGCAAGGATGTGTCTTGGACTATGTTAATGGTTGGGACTCTGTCTGTTTGTGGGCGCGAGTGTGTTTTTAACAGCAGTGCGATTCCTTGATCTAAACGCTGGCAGATTTGATTTAGTGCGTCCATAAGTCAGACCTTTCTCACTTGGCAGAAGGTTTTCAACACCCGAACATGAAAACCTCTTCCCCTCAGGCTTTAGGTAGCATACCAGGCAGGAATAACAACCTTGTGAAGTCATTAAAACATAAAGAGAATGAGAATAGTTTAGTTTGTTGTGGTAGGCATTTATAGCGCAGCATAAACGGCGCAAGAAATAACAGTGTTTGTATCTACAGTGATACCAGTAGAGAGTATTCTGATCTCTGCTCTGGGTTAAGGAGGGGAAGCAGAAGGAAAACAAGGTTTGGGATGGATACTGTGGTGTCTTGGGCCTTGCCAGTTGCCTCGACCACTGGCATGTCTGTCTCTGTCCCTCTGCCCAGAACAGCCATGTTAGTTTGTTCATCCCTCCAAACGAGCAACCAGCACCACTGACTCGGAGAGAGGTGGCACGTAGAGGGGGAAAAACACAGGGGCGCCTTGTGTGGGGGAGGGTGGGGGATTTTTTTTTTTTTTTTTCCTTCAGCTTCATTTTCCTGCAGCACCACAGCTGATTGCTACCACATTGATGATGGTTAGTTAGTGGGAGAGTACTGTACACTCTCGAGCCCGCTGGCCAGACTGGCTCTCTTCCCTGTGGCATCAAGCCCCTGGCACCCAGCACCACAGCATCACGGTCTCATCCATCTCCCACCCCTGCTTGGTTCTTAATCCACGTCTCCACCAGGGGCTTGGAAGAGGCTTCAGTAGTTTTTATTGATCTGCGATTGTGTTTTTTAGTGTCCACAAAGCCAGTGGTTGACACTCAAGGAATGCAACTAATATTCTTTTGGATAAACTCATAGAGCCTCTTTTGTTACATGTATGAGTGATCCAAATCAATTCCAACCCCAGATGCCTCCACTTTTTCCCAGCGTATCTCCCCACTCTCCCCCATCTCATCTCCTTGTATAATATGAGCTGCTCGCTATCAAAACTTCACCAGTATGTTTGACTCATTTTCCAGCCTCTCAGCTCTCCGTGTCTGTGTTTTGTAAGAGCAACAACGTTATACTCTTGTCTCCTGCAATCCAATCCAGAAATTGGAAGCTGTAAAATTTGGTGTGTGAGTCCAGCTTTATGATGGAACTAATTTTTAAAGTGTGCAGTAAACCAAACCAGATTCAGCATTGCCCTCTTTGCCCCAATTTTTGTCTTTTGTTTCTCTGTGGCCGACCCATGTGTCTTGTTTGGCCTTTCCTTTCTCACGGAAACCTGCATTCTCATATATAAACACTGTAACAATATTATAACATTCCCTTGACAGTTTGACACACTTTAACAGCCATGCGGACGTCTAAACATGGCAGCGAGTGACCAACAAGACATCTGTGTTTGCTTTCATGTCCTTACAGCGACATATTCAGCTCGACACACAAATCGCTTGTATCTAAGAGCGAAATTTAAATCAACTCTATCTCCCCGGCCTCAAGCTTGTACATATTTTGAGCTGGAATTTGAAATGAGGAGTTTTCCTCATGACCGTCTCTGCCACTTGGAGGTGTGGTACTTGTGTGCAGGTACAGTACGCTCCATTCTGCTACGTGACATTTATGAGAAAGTTTACTGCAACAATAATCAAGGAACATTGTTAGCACCCAATTAGCACTGTAAAACCACTTGGACCTGCTCTTTTTTTCCTCAGCACTTCAAAACGTGCCTTTGAAAAAAGAGAGGGCTTTAATTGCCTCAATAAACTTTAATTATCTGCCAGGATAAGGAATGATTTCTCATATGTATCTCTTGGCTGCAATGTGAGTTAATTGTTTATCAAATTTAAAATAAAAGAATAGATGTACGTTTTGAAGAATATATATTTTTTGATTAGCAGTAAATGTTTATGTAATAGAGGCCATATCTGCCAAAGATGAGGACAGTCTGGTAGAAACAGCTTTTCCTCTCGGAAATGAAAACACAGCGAATGTTTATGGGCTACGGTTGAAGAACAAGATCGAGGTTTTTGGCCCGAGAGTCCCACACGGTCAGCAACCGCTCTCACTCTCACTACACTTCCACCTCACTTTAGACATAGTTCACTTATATTAAAAACAATGATGGTGATGAGTAGTGTGAAGAGAATAGTGGTGAGATCAGTGACTGTAATATATACAGACGTGTTTGCCAGAACTTGATGCAATACAGGCTGCCTGTTTGAAGAGCAGATTTTGAACTTTATCGGAAGATCTGCCATAAATGTAGCCTACACTGGAGTGATATTTCTCTGACACAACAGCAAAAGCATGGAGCTTGTCCTACAGTATTTTTTTTTTCTGCGGTTATGAACGCAAAGCTTCTATTAATGTTCCTGGGACGTCGTCCAACTCATGCAGAGAAGCTGTAGCACAACGGTGGAGGTTCCACATTATAATGGAGGGTGGTGGGATGCTTTAGCTGCCGCGTTTGTTCTCTTTAACCGGAGAACCGGAGTGATGCACGGGATTCATCTTTGTTCTCCAGCTCAGACGCTGAGTTATTATTAAAAATGAGGAACTCTTACTCTTATTCTAAACTAGTTCTACTAGGACTTTAAGGGGAGGAAATTATGATGAAAGTGGGTCCAGGGCTGGCCCCAGATTGGACACTTTATTAAATGGACAAGTCCAGTGGATGTCCCGAAGTGGATTGCTGTAAGGAGGTATTTCCTGCGGGCAGACAGACTGCTTAGAGTGAGTGATGTGGAAGGCTTTAAAGGGCCTGACAGGCTTCTCCACTCTGCTTGTATCTTAAGACTGCTAAAGCCTGCAGTTATCTTGCTGTTTTCCATGTACTCAACAGGCTGCATTGGCTGCCAGTTTAAACCACACTATACTTAAATTTACAGCCCTCATTAAGAAGCAGAGTTTCCCCCCCCACATTAATATTTCTAAATCCCCTCCGGTACTGCAGCTTTTCTTGTTTTCTCACTCAGCTCCTCCAGGAAAATGCTGCAACTACCTATTATTTTCCTTGTCAATGAAAGTATTATTTTTAGACTTTCGAACTGTTTTTCTGATGAAATGATTGATTGTTTAGTCTGGAAAAATAGTTTAATCCTTTATCAAAACTGTAAACTGTTGATTAATCTTTTGTTGATAGACTAATCGTTGAATCCTGCAGTACTGCATGAAAGTTGTCATCACACTGCTCTGCCTTGTGCTTTCTTTCTGTCTTTTTCTCCTTCACGCTTTCCTTTTACACTCCTCTTCTTTTTGCTATCTGTGCATTGCTGTCTCTCTGCCCTCCAACGACTCCTTCATCCTCGTCTTCATGCTCTGGTAGGAAGTGATTAAACCACGTCAGACTTCAGTGATTACTGTGGGCTCTGAGGCCTCTCTCTGACTGCGACCTGCTGTCTCGAGCCTGCGGCAGAATGAAGAGGCTTTATCGCTGCTTTTGTTTAAACCCATTTGGCTTCGCCGATCTGCGAATGTTGCTTCACAGATGTGTGTCGGCATTAGTGAATGCGTAAGAGCGTGGAGGAAAGAATGGCTAACGTGCACTGCTCCTGCTACGTGTGAGTGCGTGTTTGTGCTTTTGAGTGTATATACATATGGTTCGGTACACGTGAGTGTGTGTAGCCGTATCTGTAACTTGGCCCCTGGGGCGGCCTGACCGAGGACATGATTGATTACTTGTGTACTGTGGTGAAAAGTCTTTTAAATTAAAGCAAAATGGAGCTCAGAACGTATGACTTCATCAGACCTGCTCGGCTCAATGTGAGGTTAATGAAATGTGGCAAACCCTTCTCTTTCGCCTCAGACCGTGCAATTTATTTCACAATAAGGTCTTTGCTCGACCCTGTCAGCGCACTCTGCTGCCATCATTGTGAAGGAACAGACTCGGGATGATCCGCTGTAACTGAGCTCATTGTGGTGCCATTGAGAGAGTGTGGTCATGCTTCATCTGCATGCTCTGCTTTCCAGGGACATCAGTCAGGTGTCACAACTGTTTACACTGAAAGAGTACTCTGCTTCAGGAGAGTGATTCAGTGTGTACAGAAGATAAAAGTACTAAAAAAAAGATGTATGATGGTTTTAAAAAATACTGATGTGATAGAGTTTTGAAAACAGTGCAGATAATTCACAGAAAGAAAAATACTTTTTATTAGATATGCAAATGCAGGTGTTGTGTGTCTCACCAGAGGTTCAACTAACGATAATTTTTATTATTGGTTAATCTGTAAATTATTTTTTACTAAAAACTGATGAATTCGGTAGCCTGTGAAATGTCAAAAAGAAAACAACCTTGAAATATAGTTCAAGGGTATATATATATATAGTAGGTATCAAAAGATTAGTTCAGTTTAGTTAGATTAGAGTATTGAATTTTTTGACTTTGTATCAGTCTGGAAACCATAATCATCACTACCTTAGGTTCATGTGGCTTTTGGATTAAAAGATCCTGGTTTCTAGCTCACCAGCTAGTTAGTTTGCTTACAGTCTGATAACTTGGTGTACCAGCTGTAAATCCAGTGTCTTATTTGTGACATAAAAGAAGAACAGCCGCTTGTGAGGACAGGAATTGAGAGCAAAAGCCACGGCAGTCACCAGCACCTGCAGTTTCCTATCATAGCTTGGGCACTATAATTTACTCTACATACCAATGTTTTGGCCTTGACAGACACTATATGGTTATCTCAAGGTTATCTTTGGCTGATCTTAACTTCTGGGGAATGCAGAGGCCTCTCTGCATCCTTGTTCTGGTCATATGTGGAAATTCTTTCCCAACGTTATCCCATACATCTTCCCTCCAAACACGCACACTGCTGACAACACTATTAGATTTCATGGGACATGCTTGGCAGCAGGATTTTTTTTTGGTCTGTTTAAGAGCCGCTGTGCTATTTTTGATTGTTCTCAACAGTGGAGGATATGCTAAGATACTGATGAGTCCTTATGTAGTATACGGAGTGTGTTAGCCTGTCCTGTAATGTGTTAATTGTGAGCATTCATGTGAACCCAGGACTGTTAGCGTGTGTGCATGTGTGTGTGTGTGCTCTCTCAGGTGTCTTATAATGTGCTAATGGTTCTCTTACCCCCGTCAGGAAAGAAGTAATGAACTCAATCAGGTGTGTGTAGCACCACCCTCCCATCTGCTCCAAGCCTGCTGGGACAGGGGTGCGTGGAATGCACAGGAAGCCGGTTGAACCCCAGAGGTCCTCGTTGTGTATTCAGGCCCTCCTGAACCGCCTCAGGTGAGCACAACGCCGTGTTTGATCGGCAACTCACTGTCCCTGCTGGCCCCGGCTCAAACAGCTTTTGTGAGAGGAAGTTTGAATGTGGGGTTATTGGGGGTGTGTTTATGAGTGTGCATTTGCATTTCTGGTGGGTGTGAGTGTGCTTGATATGCACGCTGGGAGAGTGTGGAAAAGCCAGCACGATGTTCCTAGGCAGAGTCGGAGGACGGAAGTTGGAAGGCAGCGATTTCTCACCTTGCTGTTGAATGCACATAGACGTATTATGCATCTTTTTCTGTGAGTTTGAATGGTCTCTGTGTACTATGGAGCATGTGTGTGTGTGTGTGTGTGTGTGTGTGTAATAGTAATTTAGAGCTTTGGAGGATTATCAATGGCTGCTGCTCTGTTAAGCCTCAGTGCTCCTCACAACTCCAAGAGCGATACTGTATGCAAGTCTGTGTGTGTGTGCATGTGTGTGTGTGTGTGTGTGTGTGTGTGTGTGTGTGTGCGTGTGTGTATTATATCACATATCACAGCTGCATATTGGGGCTGTGTGCTGCAGTATGAGGGTGTTTGTGCTTGCCCAGACTTCTTTTAGGGACATTATTGGCTCACAGAGAGAAATCAAGAGTCAGGAATGTCTAAAATGAGAGTGTTTGGGGATTACAAGCTGATCTAAGACAGAGCAAAGAAGAATCTAAGATAAGTCCCTGTGAGAGACTGAGGGGAAAGTCACAGCCAGATATCCTCTGTCTCTGTCTCCAGCCGACGAGCCCGCTTCATTTTAACTTTAACAGTTTCTCTGTATGAAACCGGCCACAATGAGAAGACTGTATGTGTCCAAAGGGTGTGAAAACATTCCTGTTATCACTATGGAAAACTCTCCCAGCTGTCATCAGATGGGGGGAAATATTATGAGTCCGTCTGCCGGCAAGTGTGTGTTACTCTGGGACAATCCTGCTATGTTTATTTTCTGAAACAGTAGACGTTTAGCTTCCACATCACACAGACCAGGATCCCTTAGCCACAGCATCGACCTCACTACTGTTTCCGCATATGGATGGGTTTGGGGAAAGTGAGGTGTGTGTCTCTGTGTGTGCGTTTGTGTGTGTGTATGTGTGCGACAGAGAGACAGAAAAAAAGGTTTTGTTTTAACGGGGCTGTATATGAAGCAGAGGGGAATGGCTTTCAGGATTAGCTGGGGATCAGAAAAGGATGAATAGAATTACAACAACATGGAAAACCCAATGTTAAAACCACAAAATTGACAAGATGGCTGTTGTTTGTTTAGTCTAAAGCAGCTGAGGAATCAGTCACTGTATACATTTAACTTTCTGTCCTTGCAGGCAACAGATTACAGTCATGAAGAAGTCATACATAAGTAAGTCGACTGTCAGTATTTTTACAGCGTAAGCTTCTCCTCGCGTAGATTCGGTTACTTTCCACTGTTTACTTCAAAGGTTTCGCTTTTCAGAGATTTGTTATGTTTGAAATAATACAATCAGCAAACAATACCATGGCTGTTTACTTATTTGATCAATATTTAAAATGTAGACAAAGTGATCTGAAGACATGGTGATTTGATTTCCCAGCTTGGGTCTTTGTAAAGTATTTTTTCTATTTGCTCATCTGTTGTCATGGAATTTTCCTTTGTTAGGCCCAATTTAACAGATCAAAGGGACGGTAGTTGGAGTCTGTCCAGCCTCGGTATTTAGACGATTAATGGAAAGTGGTTATGGATAGACTGTGTAATTGTTAAATGATGATATTTTTTTTTAAAGGAGAAAGATAGTGGAAAATCAGATGCCAAAAGCACAGCCTCTCTTGGTTACCGTCCCTGCTTTGTTGATTTTGGGCTTTGTGGTGAAGCATGGCGTCAGCATCAACCAATAGTGCTGCTCTCTGGCCCCGGTGTATGGGTGATCTATCTGGTCCCATCAAAACAAAACGACACTGTCCCTGCGCACACATGGAAAGCATTGGGTCACACTCACACACACAAGGACACACACACATAAAAACAGAGGGAGAAAGGTAAACGGAGCTTCCAGATGACTGTTCACCCCAAGCTCTCAGGTTACAGGAACAAATTTTCCAAAGCAGCATTTTCATCTTAGTTTTTCCTCTCTATGGCTTCTTCGCTATTTGGAGACCTGTCACATGTTTCCATTAGGCTACGGAGTTACTGTAGGTCAGTCAACATTTTCAACCAGTGACGCTTTAACACAGAGTTTGGCCCTCTGATTGTAGTCTGACCTTTCAGATAATCATCTTCATATCGTCCACAGTGTCCTAAATACCAAAAAGGGATTAATCCTTCGTCCCTTATTGACATTTGTTTGAGCAAATCAATATCTGAAATTCTTACTTCTGCCTAGTAACTGGGTAGACTAATCAATCACTGTTAAGGTTTGACCTCACAGAGAAAAAACTGCTAAAATTACTTGATCCTTGATAATTTTGCCTGAACAGTAGTAGTAGTTAGCATATGCACAGTCAATAAAAAAATGTTCATAAAGTTTTCCAGGTGTTTAACAGTGTACGTTCTTGTGTCAAATGTAGTGGACCTAGAAAAAAACATAGTAAAGACACAAATTACCATAAAAAACTGATGTGGCAAAATTTCTACATCTAACCGCACAAAGAGTGTTAAAGTGGTGTTAGCGCTGGAGATCTTGAATCTTTGAGTGTGCTGAAAGGCCTGCAGGTGGGAGGGTACACAGATAGATGGTGGTCAGCAGAGGGTACTGGGCGGATGACAGCAGGCCCTCCAGTGAGAGGAGTAATAATACGGAGCGCTGCTGCTGAAGGGAGAGGGCACGACCCGGCTATGTAGGCTTGGGCGATGGGTGACCATGAAAAGCACTGCTGCATGTCCTGTTTTAAATGATTAAAACACAGACGTGTGTGGTGTGTCACAGCCAGCACAGTCAGCGTCAATTCTCATGTGTTGTCTGCTCTGGACATCTTAGTTTTGTTGGTCTTCGTACAGCTCTTTTTCTCAGTGTGCTTCACTTTTGCCTCCAGCATTCAGTCCATCTGAGCTTTTCCTTTACTGTCTCATGCACTAGCTTGCTGTGTCATGCTATGCAGGTAGCACCTATAATTTCTCAAACGTGCACTCCCCATAACCCTAAACACATGTAAATCTCTCCTGGGTTAGCTTCAGCCGTGACTCCATCACAGTCACGGTCACCTGGACTGTCCTTTGAAGTAGATGAAAAAAGACTGACTGCTGGCTTTCACTTTATCCATACATCATGTGCTGCCTAACATGACGCCCCAGGGACAGAAAATTAGGTTGCCGCCCTGACAAATCTTGTGGAAGCAGACGCTGAATGGGTGTGTTAGGTTATTCTTTCAAGTTCAGACTCCCACCATTATTCCTCTTTCTCCCCTCTGTTACATTTTTTCATTTTTCATTCTTGATTTCCTTTTAAGATGACTCCTGCGAGAACACCTGATTGCACAGACATATTGAATCTAAGCAGCCAAGAGTTTGGAAACTTGATATTCATCCCCAGCTTCTTGCAGTTGTTCCACTATCCAAAGCTTTTTTGCCTCCTCCAAATCAAGTGCCCATCCCTGTGACCCATGCCTGTCAACATTGGCATTTGACAGGTGACAGATATGCAGCGATCACAGCTGGTGTCTGAGCAGAAGCCAAGTGCGGTTCTGCAGTTCAAATAGTCATTAGGATAGAAATGCTGCAGGTCTTTAAGAAGTTGGTTAGAGAGCCAGTAATAGTAACAGTGTTGAGAACGCACAGGTGTCTAATACTTTGCTAAAACTATTCTTCTGATACACATTCTGAGACTTTACACTGTTTAATCTGATATTTAAAATGGATGAAAAATAGTAAGACAAAAATACAGAGGGCAATTTGATACTAGAGAACAATGGAGCAACTCTATGTTGTGTATTTTATTGAGGGATTCATTGTCCCCTTATTTTTTCTGAGCTTTTCTACGATGAACTTCTTTATTATGAAACGTTGTCATTGTTTTCATCAGAAAACACTACTATTGATTTTATGTGTGTGTGGAGATACACAATCCATCACTTTTAGAAATCCCAGGTTTTACAGTCACATTTGAAGCGAAGCAAAAGTATCAGCCTTAAGCAATGTTATCTTTGGGAAGCCGCGTTAATTGTGTGTGACAATTAGTAGTTGAGGCTAATTATTTACTCGACTTTGCCTATTATTATACGGAGTTTGTGTGTCTTTGCGCCTTGTCCTTGGCAGTTATTATGTCCATATGTTGTGGATTAGATTCCTGTGGGGGGAGAGGGGAAGACTTTAAGAGGTTGACACAGGAGGAACATTTACCTGACTTTAACAGCCTCTTTTACATGCCTGCCTTAAGAAATTGTTTGTTTAATCTATTGTAATTGCCTTTAACTTTTCCTGCCAAGTGTGAGAGAAGGCTCTTTGGGCTGTAAACCTATAGCTTAGTGTGTGTTTGACTGTGACCGCTGCTTTAAAGCTTTCTGGATGTTTTGGCTGAACTATTTAAAGGCCCCAGTTTCTTTTACTGGGGAAATCATTTTGGCTGAATGACATGCACAATAATAAAAAATAAATAAATCTGTGATTACTTTGACAGATAGCACGATTGCGGTAAAATCTATAATATTTTAGTGGGAATGATAATTTGCTTCGCTTCATTTTCGCTGAAAAAATATAAGAAATGATGGTGTGATTTTTTTCTGCAAGCATGTCCTCTCACATCTGAAGAATATGATTTCAAGGCTGGGGCGTCTCTGTCACACCACAATGTTTCATTTATAACGGTACACTCTGACACATTTTGCCTTTATCGAAAAATTGCAGCTCCTGTGATTTGAATATTGCATTTGGCCGCGATTTCAACAACATTTTGATTAATTGTTTAGCCTTAGAAACAATGTAGGTAGGTACCTGTAAAGCTCTGACAGACGACATCTTCTTGCAAAGAAGAAAGCATGGGTGCAGATGAATGTGACTATTCATTTTACCACCGTCAGCATATGTGAGAGTTCAATTATGTCACTGCTGCCATTAACTTGAAAGAAGTTTGAGAAGAAAATGTCTCTTAGTTCAGTGTAATCGACCGCAGTTACACTTCTTCACTTCACCGCTGTGCTCCATCATTTTAAAACCTCTTTGCTTGTATTATTGATTGATTGCCCTCGCTGATCATTACACTTATTAAATGCTTCATATAACGTTATATATACATTAAACTGCTTACTTTCTTCTGTAATTGTATCACTGTTCTGTCACATGCCATGTGTGCCTGCATGTGCATGCATACATGGTTTCATAAAAAGAGATATCCAACGTTTTGGAAAATGAAGTGATTGAAGCTCTGAAATGAATGAAATTACAAACTTTCATAAGAGTATTTTCACAACATTTCCTCCGAGAGAAACTGTACGACAGGGTCATTGAATTCAACCATTTTTTGGAGGACTATAAGGAAAACACTATACAATGTATATTTTCCCTTTACACCCACCCTCACACATGCACACGCATACATACACACACTTGATAAATATTCATGTTCATTCCGGTAATTCAGATGTTATTTATCCTTTCTCTTTTCATTAATTTCAGTTACATTTCTGGCAATTAGAACCTTTTAATGTCAATGTGATTTTATCACCTTGGAGAAAAAATCCAGGACTCCGAGCTCAGGCCGATGTCGGAGCCTAACTAGACGGAAAATGACACAGAGCGCCACAAAAAACACTGAATATCAAATGGAAATACAGACTTTCTTGTTTTCCTTTTCATGTGTCTCTCCTTTCTTTTATTTCTCTTTTACTCCATTGCTTTTATGCCATTTCGTTTTTGAACATGTTTCTGGCAGCGGCTTGCTTTCTGACTGGAACAGATGTTGTGCTTGGATTGTAGTGGCATTGTTCTGGTGTGACTGCAACAGTATGTGTGAGTACATTCAGCGGTTGTGGTGAAAGTGAGTCTTCTTCCCTTCTGGTTTCTCCTCCTTGTGATTTGGACTGAAAGGGCAGAGGTGGTATCCAGCCCACCCTGTCTGTCTATGAAAGGACCCTGCTCCGAACTCTGGATTATACCATGTGTGGGTGTGGATATGCCGGCCTGAGTAAACACCTCCTGGCCAAATCGCAGTGTGCTGTATGGTTAGGAGGTGATGGCCGGTTGACTCTTTGATCATCGACTTATCTGGGATGCAGATGTTCCCTTTACAAGAAATGAATCTCATCTGTTCTCTGTCAAAAGACAGAAAAAACACATCAGATACTAAAAATAAGAGCAATCGAGATGATTTAATGTGAAGCAGCATTAAACTCCTTTGTGTAATAATCTATGAAATGAACAAATGAATACAGGAATTGTTTGACATTTTGGGAAATACGCTTTTGCTTTCTTGCAGAGAGTTAGATGAGATGATCAATAGCACTCTCATGTCTGTACAGTTAATCTGAAGATACAGCCAGAAGCCCACCAGCACTCTGAAGCTCACTAATTGACACAAAAACGAAAGTTTAAAAAACAGTGGTGGTTTTCCGATGGGTTGTGTGCTGGACTATTTCTTGGCAGGGCACGCACAATTCTTGTCATCACCATGCGATTGCCAGGCAACCAGCGGACAGCCCAACTGTCGTCTTTTCAGGTGTTGGTAGATGGATTTTGTTACCATTGGACAGAGCCAGGCTCGCTATTTCCCCCTGTTTCTAAGCTAAGCTAACCGACTGCTGACAGTTGCTTCACATTTAGTGCGCAGACGTGAGGATGGTATCAATCTTCCTATCTGACTCTCTGCAAATAAGCACATTTACTTTTTGTTGAAGTTCACCAACATATGTTGGAATGGGAGAAGTAGTAGAGAGAGACATTATATAAAGGCAGATAGGAAGACCATGTCTGTGTGTTAAACACTCCACAGAACTATATAGACAGCAATCATAATGATACAATAACTGTATATAATCCATCTTTGCGTATTTGTGTCTTTGTACTTTATTTTTGTATGCAGACTGTCAGTCTATCCTTGATTAGAGCAAAGTTTGTATAACATGCATCCATCCTTTGACTTTGAATCAGATGACAGACTATACAGTGTGCTGTATGTGGTTTACAGAGATCTGATTGTTGCCCCTTTTACTGTAAACTATGATAGACTCAAAACGAAAAGCTCTGGGGCCCCTTCTGACCGGCTACCAGTGCTGCGAACGAGCCAGTCAGCTCTGATGATATTGAAGATTTCCAGTCTTTAGGGGCAACGCAGTCAAAACTGGGTGGGTCAGGACAGCAGCAGTGTGGTTGGTGTGTAGGGTGACACCAAGAGGTCAAAGGGCACGAGGTTTAGTCTGAGCATAAGATCCCTTTGTGAGATTTATTAGCAGCAGATAAGGCTGATAGCCATCTGCAGCCACGCTCACTTCGCTGAGCCAGCCAGCGCTGATCTACTGCCAAAGCACACAGAATGATACATTCCTTAATGTGTCTGGCAGGAGAGAGAGAGAGAGACAGAGAGAGAGAGAGAGACAGAGAGAGAGAGACAGAGAGAGAGAGAGAGAGAGAGAGACAGACAGACAGAGAGAGAGAGAGAGAGAGAGAGAGCATATGAGAGAGATTTGTGGGGGTCATATGGATCTTTTTATAAATCTGTTTCTGCTTTGTGGTCTAAAAACAACTTTAACTTCTTTTTTTCCACCCCACATCTCTATTTTCAGGTTAAAAGGTAAGGCATCTACTACTTGTGTGTGTGTGTGTGTGTCTATGTGTGTGTGTCTGTGTGTGTGCGCACGTGTGTGTCCACTGACTGGCAAATTAACTATTATCCTACAAGCTTGAACCTATATGGGGAGGGGGAGAGGAGGCTGTGAAAGAGATAAAGAGAGGCATGATAGCACTTTAATCACAGCTAATAGTGGAGCTACTAATGAGTCTGTAAAAACACCCCTGAGAACACTGGAGGTGACATACCACACAACACACACACACATTCTGCGTTACAAGAAAACAGGAATACAACAAGTTAATGGGGAAAATTCAATTTGTGTGTCACCTGCAAACACCTGACAATATGTACAAACCCATTCACATACGCACATCCATACTCAATATTACACACCCACACACACACACACACACACACACACACACACACACACACACACACACACTTACATCTTGAAGTAATTGGCCTGTTAGAGTGAAACTACTGGGCGGTGGCCCGCTGTGAGTCTGCTCTCTGCTGGACAGATCTGCCATGATGTCGAGTGTGTACAGAGCAGGTACTGGCCTCTCCTGTCAGCTCCTTATTTTCTAAATATATCCAAAGACTAGGATTCATAATGTCAGCGTGACCCACTATCTCAGCAAAGAGGATGGAACGAGTCAAATAAAGACACAGTCAGGGCCCCACTGTGTTGAGTCTGTCTTTAATGGTTAGGAAGGGATTTTTTTTTTTTTTTTTTTTTTGGTCCGGTGGGAAGATGGGATTTGGTCACTGTTTTCAAACAGCAGAATGAACTTTCTGCCTCAGTAAACTTCATCCCAGACACACAGCATATATTTACCCTTTTTTTCCAACATCTGCGCAGCAAGTTGTGTTTTCAATTTCAAAAAAGACGTGCAGTTAATTTCATGCGATATTTAGTGGCACAGAAACCACTCAAACTCCATCGTGTTCTTAATCCCCCCCACCCGAGCTCTGTGTCTGTTCTGCATATTGTTGAAGTGGAGTACGTAACATAATATGGAATAAAAGAAAGCTGTGGATGTTTTTGATAGATTGTTTTTCAAAGACTGACTTTTGTTGCCGCTACTTTGGAGCAAAAAATTGATTTAAAATTTGAAAGGTTTATTTGTTGGCCATTCAGTAGTTCGAGGAGAAGCAGGCAAACTGTTCCGTCTGTGGGAAAAGATCACAATTTATTCACTTGTATTGGCAAACCTGTTAATGGCACATTAATAAATAGCTAGTTTATGAACTCTGGGAGTAAGTGCTTAACTTACTATTGGTTATTTTATTGTTCCTGGACTAAAAAGCTGCAATCTTAACCCCCCACAGACAACCACTACTCCTGACTATCTGTGTGTGTTGATGTGGTAGAGAGCGCAACAGCGAGGAGAACCGTGGGAAAGTGGATTATCACTGATAGGGATGAACCACCACTTTGATCTGTTCTTCTCCTTCTGGGCCATAGCAAAGTTTCCATCCACACACAGGTTTTGATGCTATGTTTGCAGTGAAGCTGGAATCTGGGGCCATATAATCTTAACATTGGGTATTAGATTCACATAAAACAATACAAGTTGGAGCCCTTGCGATTTTTCTAATGGATATGGTTGGCGGTGGGACAGAGCACAGCTGGGAGGGCTTTAAAAGTGGGCATTTAACAATACACCCTTAGACACTTTCTCCACTCTCTCCAAAAAGCTTTTCATTAGTCCGCTCTGGAAAAATGTGGCAATTCATTTTGACAAATTTGCTAGGTCAGAATGTCAGTGCTTTCGTTAAGTCCACTGGAAAGTACCACGCTCTCTGAGCCATAGGTAGCTTAACATTATCATCTTTTAAAGTAAGTCCGAGCCTGTTGGAAACATAAAAAGGAAAAACAAGGATTATGGATCACTGTAATACCTCATTACCACCATTCTTCTGTGGGTTTTCTCTTCAAATGTGTCGCTACACTCAAAAAAAAAAAAAACACCAGTTATCCCCACGAGAGTTAAATCCGGCATCTGTAAGCTTTTAAAATGTGTTTAACTGAAACAGTTCCTACTTGATGAGTGACCATTAAACATACAGCACATTTTCATGACAGCTTTTAGCAACACTTTATATTAAGGTACACATACTCACCATTAACTAGTTGCTTATTAACATGCATATTAGTAGCATATTGGCTGTTTATTAGTCATTATAAAGCAATTATTAATACCTTACTTTGCATGACCTTATTCCACAACTACTAGTCCATTAAGTAAGTGAGGAAAAACCCCCAAACCCCCCAAAAGGGCATTAATAAGTGCTTTATAATGGCTCATAAAGAGCCAGTATGCCACTAATATGCATGCTAACAAACAACTAGCTAATGGTGAATATGTATGCCCTAGTGTTGCTCAGCTTTTTCTCATGAAGTAGGAAGGCTGCCTCAAACTCACACAACAGGGGAGTTTATACGGGTTAATTTTCCCTGCTAATGGCCACACTACATGTGATGCATGATGTAATGCTGAGGATGACAGAAGGCAAGACCACCAGTGATGCACCGCCTCCCAGGATGACACTGTTTTGTCTTCTTCTTAGGCTTTGAGAATAACAGACAGGCTGACAGACTCAGTGGAGGCACTGTGTGCATGAAGAAGGAATGGGGGATTTTGTTTAATATTGGTAACATTTAGTACAGTTGTGAAGTGAGAGGAGCTGCTGGTCCCAAAGGTGTTAGTCCCCTCTGTATATTTCTATTTTGTAATTTACTTTTAATGATCTCCTCAATGTTTCACAGCATGGGAGCACAGGAGAGTCCTGAATAATTTAAGGGTACTATTGTTTTATGGCCGTTTGTTCTAATTATTTCAATCACTTTGTTTTAGAGACATTGTGTTTTGTATCAGTTTGGCACTTGGCTGCAACTGCTGTTGTTATGGAGTAAAAGAAACCCAGAGCAGCAAATCAGCATCAATTCAGAACAACCCATTGTTGCAATTCGGAACACAGCAATGCGCTACAGTCACAGAGTTCATCCAAAACTGACCCAGCATCTGGACGTGAGCTCATTTCAAACTGCTTTGTAAACTTTTTGCACACATCAGGATCTGTTGCTTCCACTTGTCATAAGCATTTCAAATTCTGAAATGCACCTTAGCCATAGAGGACTTTTCTCCTTACATTTTTACTTGCACTTGCTTGTACCATTGACTGTTTATTAATAAAAAAAAACTGATATAAGCAACAAATAAATACTTTGAACATCAATTAATCTGTAAATTCTTTTCTCGATAAATTGCTAATTTGTTTGATCTATGAAATATAAAAGAATAGTGAAAAATGTCCATTAAATTCCCAATGTCCAATTTCCCAGAATGCAAAGTTTACATCTTTAAATGTCTTCTTTTTTCATTTGTGCATGAAAAACGACTTAAATTAGTATGCAGTTATTAAAAATGTCAATGACAATCACCATATCAATTTATTGACTAATCATTTCAGCTTGGAAGTGCTCTAACTGCCAATCACCCAACACTGTCTATGCAGAAAGACAGTGCAAGTCTTTCACTTGTGTAACCCCGGACACCTGAAATACAATAACAGTAACCTCTTCAACTTTGTAACCCAAAATTATGATTATGCAGCCATCTGCTCAGATACTTTAAAATGAAACAATGAAGGAAAAAATGAAAAAATAACATGCGCTGCAGACACACACACACACACACACACACTCACACGTATGCACACACATACATCATTTTTGGAGACATTGCATTGACTTACCCCAACCGTAACCATAACCACTACTTGATTAACCCTAACCTTAACCCAAGTGTTCGTCCTAAAATTTAATGAATCACATCATGAGGACTTGCATTTTGTGCCCATACGGAAGGTGAGTCCCCACAATGTGACTGTGTAAACAGATTCATGTCCCCACAACATGAGCAATACCCCACACAATGCACACACACACACACACATTCACACCGTCCATTCTGCACTACAGAAATGGCACGAGTTACGGGGAGACTCCTCTGTAACAGACTCAGTAATCCCTCTAATGATGTGATCACATCATTTAACTCACATCATTCATCATTAGTGATACTGCTCTGTATATTTTTCTTACAGCACAGGCTGTGGTCCAGACTGTGCTGTAAGAAGAAGGGGAGAAAAGGCTCAAAGATGTGTTATAAACAGACAGAGGATAAGGGCCCCACAAGGCAGCAGCAAACAAGGACTGTGTTAGTTTTGGCTGATAGATCAGTCAGTAACAGAGAATCCCTCATTAGCCAATTCCCAGCAGTATCTTTGTTTAATCGTTCTGTTAATGATTTTAAGCACTGTATCTTTAAGAATACTCTCTTTTCCTATTTTCACACACTCTATTACTTCATCTCTTGTGTCCTTTCATACATACATATTTCCTAAACTGTAGCAAAAAAAGGAAAAGTGCTAGAGTTGACCAGGACCCACAGAGATGTCTCATCCATAAAAAGGATCTAGACGCAGCAGGAGTGCATGCTTCTGTTCAGGGTTGAAAATACAGAGACCAAAACTTTGGTGAGCAGGCAGGAGAGGAGAGAGGAAGAGAGAGTCATGAAAGACACAATCTTTATTCAATATCCACATAATGAGAGACTTAATGGAGACATTAAGGCTTTAGAAATAACACGACTAATATCCAAGTCAGCAGTTAAAGTTTTATAGCAGGACAAAATCTTTAACAGGTGCTTTAGAGAACAGGCCAGGCAGCTCATATGAAGTGTGTCTAAGTGACGGTCATACATGCTGTTTGTCTGTAAATCAGTTTTCTTCAGCTGTACGTGTGTGTGTGTGTGTGAGAGAGAGAGAGAGAGAGAGAGAGAGAAAGGACTTATTAATATCCAGCAGACCTCGGGGTGGACAGAAGCGAGGGAGGGGCAGAGAGGAATTCAGGGCTGCAGAGATAGAGCTGAGGGGCTCCACTTTGTAGACAGGTGGACAGGTAGCAACAGAGGCCTCATTGTCCGCGGCTTAATCAGGCAGGCAGGTGTGCAGCTCAGCACTCGCCTCACCCCAGCAGCACAGCACACTCCTTGACTCCTTGACTCCTCCTGGCCATCTTTCCCCTCATGCAGCCTTATTACTGCAGCTCAGTGTGCCTGCAGTCATGGCTAGTAATATTAAGTCTGCTTTAATATCGATGGATTAGAAAATAATAGCTGATGTTATTGGAAAGCTTCCTACAGCATGAGGTATCGCTTGAATATGAGATGTGCCATGGACTCGTAGTGTCATGGAAATCAATGGGCCGGTGTTGAGTGCGCAATTATTTTCAATTATGCACACATGACTATGAAGTGGAATTTTCTGTCGCTGAAATAATGTAGTCATTAAAGTGAAATTTGCTTTAAAAGGCAGAAGGTCAGGGAGAAATGATGAAAAAACTCCTAGCGACTGATGCAGAGAGCAGAGGAGAGGGAGAAAGGGGGTGCAGTGAATGAGTGAGATATAGTTGTAGATATATTGCAGTTTAAGCAGGTGACTCTGCCGAGCCAGGTCCAGGTTGATAAATCTGTCAGCGGCGCGGCCAGGCTACACAGATCCAGGTTACTGCAGGACTTGACTTTACTGCTCCCCACCTGGCTTGGACCTCGTCCAGAACCTCATACTATATCCTGGACCGGCTCCAAACCTCAGGTCTGTCCTTAGCTGGCCTCAGGACCCCGACCCCCCCACCCCCCACCAGCCGGACGTTCTCTTGGCACTGTGCCTTGCAGCTATAGTCTCATTCTGTGGACGGTTAAGCTTCTGTCTACGAGCCTTCCTGCCCTCAACATTTGTTGACGTTGAAAGTATTTCCTAGCACTATAATTCCCTACTAAATCTAAAATTGCAGGAAGTGTCTTTCTGTTTCATGCCCAAATCTGGATTTTTACAGTTCCTCTACAGGCATGGGCATTGATACAGGCATTGATGAAACCCATAAAAACTCATCTCTGTTCATCACTATTACATTAGAATTTGTTTCCATGAAAAAGAATGTGTTTGTGAGACTCTTATTGGTCCACTGCAGCTCCATGGTGGAAGTGCTCAGGTTTGGCTTTGACTGCTTATTTCTGTGTCTGGTGTCGTAGGAAAACACCATATGAACATGTTAGCGAGGTTAAAAACTTGATTTTCAAGTGAGGAATCTCTGGACGACCTGTAGGTGTTGAGACCAAAACAGAGAATGAAATATTGGTAATGAGCTAATGTACTTTAACTGGCTCCCTGTTGTAGTTTTCTGAGGTGTACTAGAAACTCAAAACAGTTTACCGCTGTCCTCTGTCGCACGGCCTTGAAACTACTTTTAGAGCCAAAGCAGGATCGTGTCGTGGGGACGCTGGCTCTAAATTTTGGGATCTGTTGGTTAGAGTCTGGTCACACTCTTATTTAACCTGTGGTGAGGTTCTGGACCTATTGCTGTCCAAGTGGCCACGAGGCTTCTCTGTGGTCCAGCTCATTGTGTTCTGGTGGTTTGTAGACCTTGGTCCTCACATAGGGGATTTAACGGCAGTGCTGTTGTTTGCCTGGCGGCGGCTGCATGCATGCTTTCAATCTGCAGGCTGCGTTTCGGAACAGTTAATGCTCTGTGGTAAGTTGCATTTTTTTTTTTTTCAGTCCCCGAACTTATCCAACAGTGACGCAATGGAGATGCAATGCTCCTATCACAGCACATCAGCTCAGCGCTGTGTGTAAGTAGATGTTACAGACGAACGGCTCATTTGCAGTGTAGAAAGGCCTCTTATTTAGAGCATTATCTGAGAGAAAAGACAGCTCTGTAAGAGGGTGTGAAGCTGACAAGAGGCAGGCAGCTCTCAACATGTTCATCGTACTTTAACACAGCGCTCTCTTTACCTCCACTGTCTCCTCTGCACGTCACTCTTTGAAGCTTTCATTAGACTCTTCTCAGAAGCGGGTGTTGTGGTTCAATGTTTTTGGTCGACTTTTGATTTCACCCAGAAATCTTATCTCATGTGCGAGCACTTAAACACCCAACACAATATCAATTATGTTTTTAGATGTGGTTCAGCACAATAGTTACGCTCTTTAATGATGTTTTTAACTCTAGCGAGCTAAAGTTTATTGAATTTGACGATTTCTGCAAGTCTATAAGTCACAAATGCTGCACCCTGATTGGCTGACAACCCCAGCTTGTATATTTCAGATGGTGAGAGGTGGATTTCCATGTATGTATAATGCAGTTTCATTGATGAATTGTAGAAATGGTTGTGAAAAGGAGGCCAGTCAAACCAAGTCTGCTTCTCATCCTGAATTACTGCGCCTGGGGGTAAAGGAATTGGAAACAAAAATGAAGTAAAATTAAATTAATTAAAGAGCAGTTTATAGTACTTAACAGTAGGTTATGTACATGTAGTATACACGTTCATAAAGGCTTATTTCTGACACTGCTTTGTCCTGACCTAATCCATAATTGGTTTATCACCAGTCTGCTCAACAATAAACACCCTTAATTTCAATTTCTTAGCAAAGTTTTGTTCAAATAATGTGAACTGACTTTCCGTACTGTGTTACGTGGATGACATGCTGTAGTAGTTTTTATTTGTCCTCCTGGTACAGACAACGCTGTCCTCTTTCCGCTGTGATAAATGCTTTCAGAGCAACATCAGTTTCTGTGCCGTTGCATCTTTTCTTGGCTGTGCTCAAGATGGCAATCACACTCTCTGCGAGACAACAGAAGTTGGCTGTTGCTATCAGGTTGCAGTTTGCATCTTTTGCTCAGAGTATTTTTTTAGCTGTGTTTAGATCAGATTTTCTGTGGCATGCACGGGCTGTACAGTGTCATTGTTTAACAGGAACTCCATCATTAAGAAGGAGATTCTCAGCATGTTTTTTGCTGCTCTGCTCATGCTTGCAGAGAATTTGACAGTAGGAGAAATAACCTGCAGAGGACACCTTGTTCCTTTTCTTTATACGAGCCTGATGTACTGGCAGTATCGACAGGCCTGACAGTGTGACAGTATTGTGAGATGTAACGTGATCTTCAGGCGCTTCGCCGAGCCTCTGAGAGACTCCCCCTGGCTCTGTCTTCACTCTCTGAATATCAATCCATGCATTACACGACGAGGGGCTGCTGCCATTCTGATTCAGACAGCCATTAACCGGTCACTAATTCCTTCCTGTTTACTGATGCATGAGGAATATGGCAGCATTTGAGGGAACGATATCCGACCAGGCATTTCTCGGCTTGATAGCATCAGTGGCTGCGATGAGGACAAATTGCTTGTTTTTTTAAGGATTTTCACATTAGTCTGCGTCAAACACAAACACAACGTTGTGAGTGGGATAATACGTACGCGCCGCACCATCCTGATCAGCAAATGAAGTGCTAATACTCCGGGATTATCTGAACTTTCTCACAAGTCACACCTGCAGGGCTTTTCCAAGCTCTATAGCACACACTTAGATTTATTTCATTCAGTGTGTTTTTCTAAGGCAAAGCGTTTGTTTATAGACATATATTTAAGCAATAAAGCAGTAGTTTCGGCTGTCAGCATGAGATGTGGTGTGTGTTTAAACCCTCTACATGCATTCCAATTCTTCTATAGTGTTGTTTTTAGAAAGGGTGAAACATAAACAGGATTTGAAACGATTATTACGGCCTGTAAAACATCATTTTATTAGGATGTCTGGAAGCTTGAGAAGTTGGCCAAGAGGCATCCATCATGTTGCTTCATCATTAAATGAGTTTTCTAAATACTGTGAAATGCTACCTTTTACCTTTACCAATTCTACCTTTCAGCTACTACAAAATAAAGCTGTTTCATTATGGCTTTTATCAACATTGTAGCTTAAAGATGCCAGGTGCATGTTGTGGAGTTAAGGCCCTCAGAGGATCATCTGCTCTGCCACACTTTGTTATTTTCTGATATGAAGCTAGAAAAGAAAGAACTGAATTTTTTTTTTCTGTGGATGAGTCACTCTTTGACTTGCAGGAGGTGTTGATGGTGCAGAATTGGAGACTTGAAACTGTCGAGTGGAGTAATTTATATTAGGGAAGCTGTAGTGAAGGAGATGATAAAAAACACTTACAGGAGAGATGAAAATTGTGAGAAATGTGTGGAAAAGTGTAGCTAAACCAAATGATGGGGAAAAGGGAGTGACGTTTTGCAGGATTAAGTAGTGAAAGATTTGGTCCTGCAGGTTGAGCTATACAGCATTATGCACAAATAGATCATTTTGAGGAGAGCTTGAGAGAAACTTAAGTAGCAGCAGTCCTTGGCAACTAGTGTTTTAAAGTCCTTATGGCTTATACTGTATATTTTCCTACGAACACGAACCCAGAAGAAACAGTCAACAGGGCCGTCTCAGTGGAGTTTCTCCTCACTTCTCAGATCTATGTCTAGTGGTGATTTTCCATCGCCTCTTTTGGCCACACTGAGTCTAACCATGCCGTGTGGATTTGCATTTCCATTAACAGAATTAGCAGAGCTTTGTTAGCGGCTATTCTTCAATAAAATCAAGTCTACTAATACTGCAGAGAGGATGAGCACAAGCAAAAACAGCCACAGTGGCATGTTGAATGAAGAGCTGCCGAAAACAGGCTCTTATTGCACCTCAGCGAACGGCTCACCTCCAACAGGTAAACAACTTTTTTTTTACCTGCCCTGCTATGTTATGGAAAAATATTCACAGCAAAAATAATAGGAGAATTTAAAGGACATTAACTGTGTTTGGGCACCATTTTACAGCTGCTTCTTTGACCACTAGTCACAGGATCGTGCTCTGCTTTTAAATTTCATGACTCAGGACAAGTGCATCATCAGTTTTAAGACACACCTTTAAGCGGGTAGCCATGTTTTAATGAAGATGCAAATCACTGGGCTGAAATGCCGAGCCAAACCAAGCCAAGCCAAGCCAGCACATGTGTATGGAGACAGCCTGTAATATTCACTGGTGCATTACCTTGATTCGGCGATGTTGCTAAAAGCAAATAAGTGAGCTTGTAAGCTTGCTAGACATGTCTTGCTGTGCTGGGTAAGGAGCATACAGTTGGCTTGTGTGAGCCGCTGGGACTGAACCAGTGATCCAAAACAATGAGCTAAGAGTTGTTGAAAGACCTTCAGACCTTGAGGGATCTGCAGTACCCTCAACTCTCAGACACCACAGGGAGACATTGGATTCAGCGTTGATATAAAAAGAATATGTCCTAGTGGAGCATTAAAAGACAATTCCAGCAATGCAGAATTTAATTTCCATATTTAGAGACTCAAGAGATGAAGCTCTGAAACTGCTGGATCTGTTGTTTCTGATGATACAGCTCAAAAGTATCTTTCAGTAGCTCCCCTCTGCTTCTAAATGCTTCTTTCAACCCAAGTGTAAACCCACCTTGACATCACCCATTGGCTTGTGGACCACCTCTCTGAAGCCTCAAGTTTGGTATTATTGCTATCGCCATCTTGTTTTTTTCAGAGCTAGTAGTGACCATATTTAGATGACAGGGTAGCACTGGCGAGGATAAGTGTTGTTCGGCCTCTGTCCTGATTAGATCTGACTAAGAACCCAAGGACACGACGTGAGAGCAACTTGTCAATCACAAGTTAGCCACGCCCTAAAGCATACCCTGCTTCATCGTCCATTTTGCATGTTTTTCCTGCATTCTTTCTAATGGCCTGGTGACATCATCAGGATTATTGTTTTTTTTTTAATTTGCAAAGTGACCTCCAGAGCGGCAGAAGACATTACTCAACTGTTTCCACTAGCTGTGTAGCGGTCCTTATGACATAACCTGATGTGTAAAATTGGTGGATTTCCCCTATGAGACAAGTCCCATATATACAATCTGCACTTAAAATGATTGCTATGTGTACATGAATGTATAGTATGTGAGTATATTTATACATACATGCATGTCAGTAACAAGTTAACATCATGCACGACATTTAACAAGACCTCCTCGTCTGTCTTATTCTGTCTTTAACCAGCATTTTGCATGAACTACTGTTTTGCACGCAATTAACTTTCCCCACAGCAAAGTATGTGACTGTGGGGAAGACTGATGGGGTTGATGAGACGGCTAAGGAAAAGATGGAGTCAGTGAGTGAGGCGAACAAAGAAGCGGGTCAGGGGAAGTCAGCGGATGTCAGCACATCCAAATCAGATGCCGGGCCGCCACCCATGACCTTGGCACAGTTTGATTTGCAGGTCTGCAAACAGTTGGTGCAGAGAAGAGAAATGTTCTGTCCTGAAAACTGCCACTGTGATTTACCTTGTTGCTGTTGATTTTGAAGTTTCAAGTTTAAACTCCCTCCTCCCATTTAATTATAACACAAATATAGATGTTATGTTTGTGTTCATTTTAAGGCAAATGTGTAAAGTTGACTTTGGATATATTTAAATGAGCTGCAGTGCATTTAGCGTCTTTTTCTGTATTGTAACAGTACTTATTTTGGCACGCCGCTCACCCCGTGTGTGTGTGTGAGCTTTGTTCTTGTTCTTCATTTGTCTTCCCTGTGGTTTCAGTGTGAAGTATTTATTGATGTTGGGTGTTGTTTGTAGTGCGTTTTTGGATTTAGACCTGTCAGAGAGTAATACGTATGCTTCTGTTGATATTTCTAGACATATGTTGTTATTGTTAGTTTCGTATTGAGCTTTGGGAGGTTTTTTCAGCTCTGGGGACTGATTGTTAAGGTTTTTGTGAGAGGCTGGTTTGCTGCTTCAGTGTAAATGTTTGGCCACTTTATGGTTGTCAACTTGTATTCGTGCTACGTTGGGCCTCATTTTATAGCGCTTTATAGTCACAGCGAAAAAGAAAAGACTTTTTCACCATGACACCCAATTTTCAATGTCATGATACTGTATGCATGTGCTAATTTAAGTTTTTAAACCCCTCAGACCCAACAATAGATCCATCGTTACGAAGGCATAATATGCTGCCAAGCCTCATTCAAACCCGTATAACTTTATTTTGAGACCTTTAACTTTGTACTGAATTCTATAGAAAAGTGCATCTGTTGTTGCATTAAGTGTGAGAAGCATAAAGATACAGAACTTGCATTGTGTTATTTGTTTTATGTTATGTTGTTTATTAGAGGACCTGTTAATTAATTTCCAAGTAAAAAAGGTTCCAATAGGTTTTGAAATTTGCTGACTTATTATTAATTATATTAAATCTTATAGACTAAACAAAGAAAATAAAACATGTTAATCAGTGATCTTCATAGGTGCAGATAGGCCAATATTGTTACCCTCTAACAGAGCCAGGCCAGCTGTTTCCCCCTGCTTTCTGTCCAAATGCTAAGCTAAGCTAACTGGCTGCTGGCTCCAGCTCCATACTCAACAAACAGGTTTGAGAGTGCTGTCGATCTTCCCTTGAAGGCCACATTGAGATCTGACTGCTGTTTCTGAAGCAGATTCAACACAATCGCATCACTTGATGTGGCTGCACTTCAACACAAAAGCTGTTGAAATGCAGCCACTGCCATCTGTTGCATGTCTGCCGAACACATTATTGTACAATGTAAATGAGCTTGTGTTCTTTGTGGTCACATTACATCCGTGACCAACTCTGGAAATGGTTTGAGCAATGCTTCAGTGCACCACTACCTGGATTTTAATGTGTTTAAGCAGTGATTGTAACGATCATTTCAGCCAAGTGATATTGCCAGTAGTAAATGGTGTAAACAGATACTTGATACTTACCAAAGCAAATATTGTAAAATGCCAACAAGTTGTTCAGAACAGGGTTTTTTGTTCCCAGATAACAAATAGATTTTTAACACTGAAGTCAATTTAACATCTTTCCAAACATTTTGATGAGCTCCCAGGAAACTGTTTCAACGAAGAAGGGCTAAGAACCTCTAGTCGAAATATGGAACCATTTACACTGATCGGACAATGCAGCAGCAAACAAGGGACCCTTTGACAACTTTGAAGAGGCCCTTTATTTTTTTCATTCAGAGCTTCAAATTAAATAAACTGTTAAATTGAAGCAATCAGTCAAACATTGAACCGTTAAAATGTTGTTAATTTTGGCCTTCCTGCAAGGTTTTGATTCCTAAATGTCAAAGTGCCTTCAGATGTGGCCAATCCACATGTTCTGTCATGCCTGGCACATTATATTCCTCAATGCTTTGAAAGCTGAAGGTCCACACATTGTTGATCTTCCACACGTATAGAGCAGAAGGTTTGGCCATGTGACCAAAATATCCAACTTGTGGCTTATGTTATACATCCTTATAGAAACTCTTGGAGAGGCGCACTGTATGCATGGCTCCTCGTAGAGGTCAGGTTTCAGCCTTCATTGCCTGAGTAAAGAAAACACACTGAAGAATGTTTCGAGCCTGAATGATTGTCAGCTCTTACAGCCGCGTGAAGACAAAACAGGAAGGCCCCTGATGGTTTTTTATTAGCAGGAATCACCAACAGTGCCAGAGACATTCTCCTATAAAACCTACTGTTTAACCCCGCTCGATCCTCTGCTCTGATTGGTTGGCGTGTTGTCATCACCAATTTAATGCTCTCTGGTTTAACTCTTCTTATGAACAGGGCCCTGTGCTACTGTTGTGTTGGACTCTGAGGTGATGTGTGATCCTCCTCCTCCGCCAGTCTTTACATTTCAGCGGTGGTATTACTTCACAGTTTGCGCTGCTGTTTGTGTTGGCAAAGGTTTTCCAGTTGGTTCACTTGTTTGGCATTAGAAGCCTTTCAGTTGACAGACAGGTGAGGCTAAACAAGCTAAGCAAGGCCAGCATGGGCAGCTGTCCCACACCGCAGCTGGAGGGGGCAGTGCTCTGTATGATCACCGTCCACATCGCCGCCTGGCACCGATGATGAGGTAATAGGAACATTACCGAGATGTTCAATCACAGTGATGAGATATTAAGCAGCAGGATAAGCTAAAGTTGCCAGTATGTCTCTGCTATCCCTTCATTTTCTAGTGGTCAAGGCAATTTAGACTTAATAGGCGGTATTGAGAGGATAATAGTTATGTCTGTACAGACAAAGCTGAAATGATTCTCTGCTACTTCAGACAACAGCATGAAATGACTGTTCAGCGCAATCATCGGTTCCTTTGTAAATGATCACTGTAACATTTCTTGAGTCAGCGTGCACAAGCTATTGGAATGTGCCACTAATATGCAGCAGGCAAGTTGCAAAGGCAGACACACCAGCATCTCTTAAACTTTCTGACATCCAACTTAAAGCCAGTTGTGTCAAACCCTAAAGAGAAGTGCAAAATCCCATATTTCCTCTGATAAATATTGTTACATCTGTTGAGCACTTGCCTGGAACAATGACAGGGCTTTTTCGAGAAATACGGAATTCATTATGCAACATCAATCACATGTTCTCATCCTAATGCTTTAATTATTGTCAGTAATTTAAAATGGGTCATATTAGTCATAATCAATGAACTATAGAGCTTTGACCGCTCAGCGACTTGAGAGCTACATGAAGATCATCATCTCTGAAGAGAGATTGAGTTAAATGACATTAGCTGTATTTAATCTAATTTGCAGTCATTTGTTGAAGTTTAACTCTGGGTATGTGGAAAGAAAATATTTTAAGTGATAACAGGTAGCCTGCTGTCTCTGGTCATATTTCATCTCAATTTCACTGGGGGTAGAGCCAAGACACACACATCAGCCCCTCTGCCTGACTGAATAAGAAATACACCCAAACCTGAAACGACTACCATGGTTCCCACACTCCTGAAAAACCAGGAAAAAAGCAGTTTCAAATCGTATTTTCCAGGTTTGGAGAGGCACTGAAAAATCATCAAATGTAGCAACGTTTAAGTTTAATTCCCTTTTTTTGAACGCTGTTCAATTCAGAAATATGTGGGTTGTTTTGAAAGAGTCCAGACCTGTTGGAGGAAAATACTGTTGGTGCCGCAATTTTTTTTTTTGGACATTTTTTGACAGAGGTAAAATAGCATACAGCAGAACATGTACACACAACAGATCAAGGCCTCCTAACTAACGCAATATTACCAGAGTGTCATGAATAGGTGGTGAAATCCCTTGTTAGGAGGCAGGAGGTCATGCTTGTTATTTCTGAGAGGATCAGTCCCAGTGTTACTGAGGCCTCACTGATGTCTTTTATATAGTGCAGACAGGTCCCCCTGGTTTTACAAGAGCCCTAAGCACCAAGACTGCAGTTGTCAGCCAAACCCGTCCAGAGCTGTGGGCCTCTGAGACCTTGCTGTGAAGGCCTCACAGGTTGCTGAAATTTACAGTGAAGAGATTGGTTTTTTGCATTGTGATGTTGTGATGGACAGTAACTGGATTCACAACTACTAACGCCCAGTCCACTTCCTGCATATGTCCAGAGCCATGGCGGTGGAAACTGTTTTAAAATCATTACAGGCACAAAGCATTAAACCCTCCCTGCTCTAACTTCGAGCAGAGCTGCCACTGATCCCATGAACATCTGTTAATTAAGATAAACTGCATCCAAAGACAGAACAAAGACAACTATTAGATTTTCTGACTCTGGGAAATACTGTGTGAGTAAGTAGCAAAAGTGGCACTATTCTCCAAAATCAGAACAATGTAGTGACTGCTATGGAGAGACAGATGTGAGTTGCTGGCAGTGACTTCTTATAATTGCAATGCAGCAATTTGTATTCACTGCAAAAAGATTTGTGCATCTCAGAAAATCCCATGATTGACTGCTCAAACAGCCCCAACCTCATACATGTTGGAAAAACACTTGGAAAAATATCATTGCAGGGAGAAAATCAAATGTCTTACAAGTTTTTCAATGATTTAGCGCTACGTCTGCCTTTTTCACAGCAGACATTTTGTTTGGTTATACAACTCCAATTCCAAAAACGCAGGGACTCTGAGTCAATATAAAAAAGAATGCAATCATTTGCAAAACTGTGTTTACTGAAAACGGTTTTGCAAAGTTTCCTGAGCACATGTAGTAACATCCTTTATACAATCAAGTGTTCACAAAGTGCTGAACCTCGCTCCATCCTTGCTTGCGAACGACTGAGCCTTTCCAGGATGCTCCTTTTTTACCCAATCATGATACTATCACCTGTTACCAATCAGCCTGTTTACCTGTGGAATGATCCAAACAGGTGTTTTTGGAGCGTTCCACAACTTTCCCAGTCTGTTGTTGCTCCTGTCCCAACTTGTTTGAAACGTTTGCAGCAATAAAGTTGAGAATGAGCAGATATTTACAAAAATCAATGAAGCCGATGAGGTCAAAAATGAGATATATTGTCTTTGTGCTGTTTCGAATTGAGTGTATGTCAAAAAGGATAAAATGATCTCATTCCGTCTTATTTATGCTTTACGCAGCGTCCCAACTTTTTTGGAATCGCGGTTGTTGCAGGAGAAGCACAGGTGTTAGTAATAACATTAATGACGACTCTGCTCCACTCGAGTGTCACAGTGAGCCAGCAGGCGCAATAACAGGACCTTGAAACTGAAGCAGCTCCACAGAATTCAGCCATTGTGAGTTTTATTATTTCACCTGTCTCGTGCAAGCTTCTTCTCTGAACAAGTGACATGAGAAATAAATACTCTGCTTCTAGCACTGTTTCAGTCTCTATATCATGATCTGTCTCTGTGGCAGCATTTTACTTTCTCCAACTACATCTTCCATTTTTCCACAAGTATAATTTCCTCATATGATTTTTCAGTAGAAAAAATATAATCATTGCGAGTGGATACAGTATAGTAAGCCATTTACTTTGGAGTATCACATTATAAATGTCTCAAAATGTGACGTCTAGCAACCTGAGCTGCGGTTTCTGTTACAGTAAATTTCAGTGCTGCCTTACGTTTTGACTTGGTATAATAAAATGACTCAAAAGATAAACATTGACTCCAATGAATAGAATGAATCACCTGCTTTAATCAAACAGGACATGTACAGCTGGAAGCAAAGAAAAAGAAAATATGGCTGAAACATGCCCTTCTCTCAGTTCCAGGAATAAATCCGACAGTCTACCGTTATTAGTTAGCTGCTCTGCATCTGAGCCAGTCTGCTGCCAAGCTGGTGTCCTGGAGGCGGGAGGGGGGGGCGAGACATTGATGACAATGTCGACATCACTAATGACAACAATTATAATGACGTGATAGATTAATCTAGTCAGATGAATGATCAAGATGACTGCCTCGTCCCGGTGCGACTGATCACATGTTCGCATTATGCTCAGACAGACTGATTGCATTTAACAGCCCTTAAATCATCTTGATTATGGCCTGGCATGACACACAGTGGCAAGACACTACAAACATTACACTCTCATTCTCCTTAGACACACTACAGCGGGCTGATGAGCTGATGAAATGGGATTTGAGTGTTTTCCAGCCGCAGTTTCCACCTCAGTTCCTCTTCTTTCAAGTCTTACAGTACAGTTCATACCTGTAACAAATTGCAGTTTCTAACAAGGAAGATAAGATCAGGTTGCTTCTGCTGCAGCAGCGGTGTGTGCTTGAAAGTGTAACCAGAGCCAGCGATGCTATCAGGTGCTGCGGTGGAGGAAGACTCTATACTTTGGCAAAGGTTGAGAGGATTTGTGATGTGCCGGCAAGCAGCATGTCCTGTCTCTCTCCCTCTCTCTCGCACACACCTGCTCATCAGCTATTTTAATCCTTTTAGTTTCTTAAATGAACACACGCCTGCATATGTGCTGCCATGCACATTCTTATGTGAATGCACACACAAACACACACACACAATAATTGCCTGAGCCCTGGTTGATTACAGTGTGCTGAATGTAGCAGAGGTGGTAGTTGTAGGTCTTTGTCCTGCTTTGAGGTACCGGCATCGCTGGAGTTGTGGGTGGGCTTGCAGGATTGTCATGCTTGGCAGATGGTAATTTGGGGTTGAGTCTGTGGTTAGTATTGGGGTGAGGATATAAGTTATAGCTGGTGTTGGTTTGATGAGGCGGAAGTCAGCAGCGGGGAATGGTAGCTCAGGCCCTCTCTCCAACTGTCTACTGCAGATTGGAAAGCTCTGCGGTTTCCTGCTCTTGTCACTCTTCCCTTTCTTCATTCTACCTGTTTTAGTTTGTGTTCCTGGGTTCTTTGGCGGAAAAAGGAAAATGAGAAACACATAGAACAAATAATAGGGGGTACTAAGAGACAGACAGAGAGTGAGACAGAGGGGTAGAGAGGAGGGAACAGGACAGGGCAGGAACCAGGGAGAGGCAGTGTTTGAAGTTAAACAAAACTGGTCCATATCCTGAGGAAGTGACTGCTGCCAAAGACAGGGATAAAGACGGGACTGTTCCTCATGGTCTGTGAGTGTGCATGATTACATGTGTACTCTGTGTGTGTATGCGTGTGTGTGTGCTCACATGCATCAGAGTGTTTCTGTTTGATAACACCACTGTCATACAACACACACCCCATATTTCAGCGTGCAGCCATGGCTCATTTTCGCTTCTCATGCTTCCCTTCGCTGTCGCATCGCATCATGCCCTCTGCTTAGCCCTCCACTTGGCCCTAAGGGTAATAAATTATGCTCTCCAAAGGTCTGCATTCACTGCTCTTCTGCTCAAAGCCCAGAGGGGTGTTTTTTTTCCCCGGGTCCATAAATGAGAAGTTGATTGGGTGCTAACAAGGAGCACTTTATGGCTTTCAGATAACATCGCTGCGCCTGAGTAATAGTGGTTCAGGGTCTCCAGGGTCATATTAGTTTGAATAATCTGAGATGGTGTGTGTGTGTGTGTGTGTGTGCGTGTGTGTATGTGTGTGTGTGTGTGTGTGTGTGTGTGTGTGTGTGTGTTTTCTCTTCTATCTCTGCGAGAACCATTTTAACAACTTGAGAGGGGTGGCATTTTTGGAAAAGTGAGGACTTAAAACAAGGGTCCTCACTTTTACAGCGATTCATCCATCTGCATGCAGCATGAGGTCAGAGAGTTCAAAGCTTTCCTGTCCTGTGCAGCCTTACAAGATGGATGAGCTGAAATGTAAATGCACGCTTGTGGTTTGAGGTATGCTTTGCATGCATGTGTGTATGTACACAGATGCTTATGGTGGGACACTGAGGGTGTGCAGAGTGGTATTAGCTTTGCCGTAATGACACACAGTGGTGGAATACCACAGCCACCCAGACAAAACTTGCCCAGTGTAGCTGCTCGGGGCACAACGCGCTCAGAGATTACACATTAGTGTGAGTGTGGTTGTGGGGTGTGTATGCACTCCCACCTCAGTCTACAGCAGTCTAGACTCTCTAACAGCCCCGTCGTGGAACGGCTAATCAACACAGCTGATGAAGCGGTGGAAATAAAAGAGAGCAGGGAGGATAAAGGTCACGCAGGAGATTTGGGAATGAGAGACAAAAGCAAAACTCCTGAAAAAGAGAGCTGTGGAGAGGCCAATGAGGCATGCAACAAGTGGCTGCATTAGGTATGCACAAAAGATCTGTCTTGGAATGATTATCGACTTTCCCGTAGATATTCAAATAGGGATCAGTGCGGTTTGGGTATGATGTGAGTGGTGAAACTAGCGAGATGGCTGCCCAACAGGACGTGACTTTCAAACATCCAGCAAAAACGTTTTACAACTGAATTAAAGGGCTCTGGCCCTCTCGACAGATAGCATGATGAATATGCCCCAGGCCAACTGCCAATCAGTATTGACTCTCCTCCCCCTTGTTCTCTAAAGTCCTTTGTTTTCTGGGAGCTGTCAGACTGACTTCATGCAGGTTTTGGAGGGCTTTCAAACCTTGGACCACATGCCTGACAGGCTGGATAAGAGGGAAATGATTTCTCAAAACCACATCTGATAACTGAATGCACATCTGTTTAATAGCATGAATATTGCCAGTATGTGTAACGTGTTTGTGTGTATGGATACTATACGTGTCTCTCTCTATGTGTGTGCGTGCAATTATATAAGAGCTATCTTGGCTTTAGCCTTTCTCTCAACATGTTTTCCCTCACTGCAGAGGCTTTACTGCCTGTTGTGACTCAGAACTTGGAGAGGATGATAGATAATGTCCTGTGTGTTTACTAATCACAAAGTCCAGCCAAACTGTTGCTCATTCATAGAAAAGTTGCTCACCGAGCCATGTCTTGGTTAGCATGTTTCTCGGGCACATATTTACGGGCACAGACATTTTCTTTGGCCCTGGATAGCTATAATGTTTTTTAGTGCCTGTGTTTTTTGTTCAGGAAATAACTCTTCATTCTCATGCGCCCTCAGAGATTCATCTGTTTTGTTATTTGTCTGACAGACACAAGATCTCCGCCTGATTCTCTGGCTCTTCTTGAGAGCTCAGCTGTTCAGGAGCGAGTGTACAGCGGTCAAACACCTGCTGAGATGCACGGATGTCTGCTTATGTCTTGGCAAATGGTTAGTGCAGAGATGGATGGACGATGACATCGAGGGACTGACCGGTGACGAATGGACAACATCAGTATTTTTGTTCTGGTCTGGGCCTGGCTGCAGCGGTAGTGCAGTCTGGTTTTTACTCTGTGTTTATGATTTTGGCTGTGTGGGTCGTGTGTTTGTGTCTGGACAACAGCAGGGCCCAAGCTTTGAGCGTGATAGAGAGGTTAACCAAAGCATAGCCAGAGGGCTGCAGTCTGGGTTTGTGGACTACAGTGTTTTGATGGTTTGTGTTATCTGGACTGAGAGCCTGGAAGCTCACGAGATGCAGCCAGGGCCCTTGGGGGGGGGGGGTATATAACAAGGGGAAGTGTCATGGACAGTTAAAAGGTGATAGGGAACTCCAGAAGAACATAAAAACTCAGAAACCATCGGCAAATGCCATCCTGGAACTGTTTAGACCTCTGTCTGTTTCCACTTTGCGCAATAAGCAGAAACACACAGAAACAGACATGCAGTGGTGTGAATATGCATAGAAAGGCAGGGGCATCATCCTGCCTGAATTAAAGGTATAATGAGATGTGTGTGTGAAGGTTTCCAGAAGGAATATTGGAACGACGCGTGAGTGAACGGCATCAGTGGTCTATGCATCTGATTCTATTGGCCCTCATGGGGTGCTAATGCAACAGAAAGGTCATGGCTGGATCATGCTGATGGAAAACCTGTAGGCCATTAAAAGCCTGCAATTCTCCAGACAGTTGTGAGTCACTGGTGGTTGATTTGAAGGTTAACAGTAACCATTCCTCGTGAGTCAAACATATCTGGCTTTGCTTGGGTGAGATTTTTGTTAATTGTGTGATAGAGTAGTTGGGACAGTCTGTTAAATTTGTGGGAGTTTGTGCCTTTTGATATGTGCCTTTGTATATATGCTGTTTTGCATGATTCATCGTTGCTCATGGCGCTGACAAGCGGACATTTGTTTTTGATGCTGTATTTTTTCCTGGGAAAGGCACAGATCATACAGGTTCTGCTCTCTGAGAGAACAGAGGGAGGGTGGGACTGAAACACTGGCAGGGGGAACGAGAAGTGGGGACATCTGGTGTGGTTGTTTATTTACCCAGTGAGGAAGTGATAAAACAGTTTTCTTTCGTCTGTTGGCTTTTCTGGTTTATTTGTTCAATCAGTACTTTAATCTCATCCCTCTTTCTTTGTACCACTGTTTTTCTTTTTTGTTGTTGTGATGCCGGTTGAAACCCAAGTAAAGATGCTGCACATACATAAAGACAACGATAGATAGTGTTAGACAGCCTTTTGCAACAGTGTAAGACGGGGCTGATAGGTTTTAGTGAATCACTTCTCATTAGAGATTAGTCACGGACTTGAAACATGTTCCGGATTAATTATCTAAATGAGACATAACTACTGTATCAGCTGGCAGGCTGACAGTGAAATATTGTGGTGAGGGTGTGGCGACCACAGTGGCTGAGGGGCATACTTTTACCTCTGATGACCCTGTTTCACTTACTAAATCTTGTCAACAATTGAGTGAAGGTTTTCCTCACCTGACCCTTTGTCCCACTTTCAGTTGCCTAGCGATAAAGAACTAGTTGATCGTTTTGGGGACTAGCTTGTCAGCTTTCTTTACAGGAATTATATGAGAGGGTTGTGCAGTAAGTGCAGAGCTAGAGCCATATAATTAGCGTAGCTTAGCATGAATACTGGAAGCAGGAGGCAGCAGCTAGTCTGGCACTCTGCAAAGTTCAAAAACACACAAATCAACACTGAAATTCACTGATTAACGTCATGTAGAAACAATAATGGCTTGTTTTCGCAGGGACTTCCATGCTGTAATTAAAACTTCCATCTTCTCATCTCACTCATGGAAAAGAAGGTAAATAAAGGCATTTCACAACTCATTGGACTCTGCCTTCAGTCTAGTGTTAGTTGCCCCCATCAGCTGCTCTAAACCTCCCAGTCGCAACCCCCAAAAGGACACAAGTTAAATTTGAGGGTGTCTTATGGGGGGAAGGAAACATCACTCTTTAGTTGAACTGCTCACAACACAGTGACAAGGGGTCACAAGTAGACATTTGTTGGCTATAAAAGGTCATAAGCCAGTAACTATAATAAATAGTGAGTTAATCCTGAAGGCCCTGATTTACTCTAAACCGGACATGCATGTGGATAGCAGGGCAGGCGGCGGACACACACGTGGTTCTGTTTATACTGCATTGTCTGTCTGCATAGGCGTGTCCACACATGTGCACCCATGGATTCTGGCCTGCACAGGGATGTGCAGACCCTGGCAGACATCGAAAGATGACAAGATATATTCTGATATTAGCTTTACCCTGAACTAACATGTTTTAGTAGCTTTACCAACTGTAATCTTAGCCTAGTTCCAGGCCTCTGAATAATTGGCCACATCTCAGATTTGTTCAGCAATTCAAATCAATCTGGAAAAGGCCGATTTCACAGCAGACATGTTGGCATGTCATAGCAGGAAAGGCACAGGTGTAACTGATTACATTAAAAATGACTGCATTCCGTTGAGGTGAGATATTTCCAGGGTCCTGGAATTATGCATGCTGGCTCACTTGCATGACTTGCTGAGGAACTTGATGGAACTGAGCCTCATTAAGAAAATGTGTTTCACCTGTCCTTTTCCTGCGAGGAGAAATCAAAAACGTGAAAAAGACAGATGGGTAAGACTTTATCGGCACTACTACACTTAGTACTCTAACGGCAGTCTCACTGGTTCTCTTTTAAGAGGAAAAACAGAACAAACTCAGCACAGAATTAAGATTAAGATTAAGAAGCTTTATTTTCTCAAATGTGATGTACTTATATACTATAAATCAACACTCTGTTGCATATGTATTTGGAAAAAGTATTATAAAGAGTATTTTATTTTCTCTAACTTGTACAACAGTCTAAATGTATAGTATGTCTTCAATCCAGTGAGTAAATGTAGGTTGATGTTCATCTTTCTACAGGACCAGAACATCTGGGCATGAGTAGTGGGAGATAAGTTGCAGCATGAGGGACTAATGTCCAGGAAGTATTCATATATTGGTGTTTTGTCCGGTGGGTGCGTTGCAAAATTTTGCACTGCATTACGGCATGCCTACAAAGAAGACTGTCTGAGTTGGTGTGCCAAAAGTTTGGTGCTTGGTTTGTCACCATATTCATATGGTGACAAATCAAGACAAATGTATATGACAAACATATATGTCTGGACTTGATGAGCTTTTCCTCTGCATTGTCAGAACACACCCATAAACAATCAGCTGGCTGATGGTTTCTTTGAATCACTAATGCATGTTTGTATATCTTAGTTAACTTTGTGTGGATTCTAGGCTGCTAACACATTTAACATACACGAGCTGGGTGGAGCAATGAGATGATCTACGAGCTAGGCAGTGGAAGACTGTGCATTTCTTCGCCTGTATGTGATGCATTTTACTGGATGTTTCAAAAGATGTCTCACGTTTCTGCCCTTACATGCAAAAACTTGTTGCGCACAACAAGATGCTCAAAGACGATCCAAGCCTCTGTTGCTGCAGACATTTTGAATTTTCATAGTGGAAACGATCATTCTGTTCCATTGTTGTGTCCCAGTTAGCCAAGTCAGTGAGTCAGCATGCAGGGCTGTGACACACCTAAAGAGAGAACAGCCATTATTGTTATTTATTACATCTGTGCTTTTCCTGCTATGGCATGTCAGAGTGTCTCCTGTGAAAAAGGCATGAAGTCACAAAATCCTGTTGTGGTGGAAAAACATAATGTTGGCATAATATGTCTCCACATTGTGAAATATGAGTTTCAAAGTTCATGCTCTGTTCGTAATGAGAGTGACTGTGCTTCCTCGTAGAATCATAAATTTAGTCAGGCAACTGAGACGAAGAAGAGTAATTAGACTCCTCTGAATAGAATGGTTATCCAAATCTTCTTTGCATGATATCAGCTGAGTGAAAAACGTGTGCAGCTGTTACACAGCCTGTTGATCTTTTCTTCTTTTTTTTTGCCTGGTTTCCACATCTCTGCACTGAACCGTGAACCCTAAGACTCCCCCAGCTCTCACATGGACTGTTTAGATTGAGTATAGCACTATTTGGCCTTCACAATGCAGGGCTCCAGCAGGGCTTTCCCCTGCCGAATTCATTGAGAAATGTTTACCTTCACACTCTAACGTGCTGGGGTGGTCCCAGCGCATGAGGTTAATGGGCAGAAGTTGCAAGTGCTCAGCTGTGTGTATACTCAGACGTAAACTCAAAAACACACAAGTGCGGAGGTGTGATATCAAATGCGTAAGTCAAACACTGCACATGTGCAAAAACACAAGTTTAGTTTTTGAAGCTTGTAGCCCGGCCATTAGTGTGCACTGTTTTACCTTCCACTCTGAAGACGGTTATAATTCATATGGAACCTTTGGTATGTGATACAATATGTGGCACAGATGTTGAAGATCTCCTTTCGAACATGAACTGAACCATTTCTTACTGTGGGAGTGTTTGGCTTGTGTTTCTGAGAAAGTATTTGAGTGTATTTCACAGAATAAATCCCTTTTTAACATTTACTCTTTCTTCACCGTTTTAACACGTGATCAATCCATACATGATTTCAGCTTGTAATTTAAAAGAAATGTGAACATCTCATTGCTTTGCTGGTTTATTTCTGCTGTGATTCAAGTTGTGTACAGTCTGTTTTTAAAGGATATACTATAATTGTGCACTTGAATAGAAACGGTACATCCTTCAGCTGGTCTTTTTAGTATATATACTTTGTATTTATCCCTGTCTAAAATAAGACCAGTATATATAGATATGACTTGGTGGAAGTTCAGGATCTTTCTAAAAAAACAATTAAATGGGACACAAACTACCTTCGTCAACCTTGAAGCTGGGAAGTTCTTTTACACATCTGGAATGATCATAAGTGTCTTTAGTTCACTTTAATGTTGAGGCTCACATGGTGCTTTAAATGGACGGACAGGTTCGCGGTCATGCTTTTCTTTAGGAGATAAATACCTTGTGGCTACTTTCCGAGGAGTCAGTGGCCACGGCTTTGCTCGGTTCATGCCTGAGATCAAATAAAAGCGTCTGTGTGTGTATGCACGAGTGCACGTCTGGCTTTGACGTTTTCAAAACTTATGCGAGTGCCTCCTCATTGACCATTTGGTCTTAGTAAGCGACCTGCGTTGGTGGATGTTCAACTCTTTGGTGAGTCTCATGGGGGGGGTGATGTAGCCGTGTGAGTCATGGGAATGAACGTGGCATGATGCCCAATGTTAGTCAGCAATCACTGACAAAAACAGTCTGTTATTCTCTGCGGGGTTGCTGAGCTCACCTACACCCACAAGTGAAATGTGAAGTGTATTACCAATACAAATACACACAGACATACACACACGGCTGGTAAAAATAAGCAGTCTGCAGTTCCCAGAGACACAGCACACACCAATACATTACTCACAGTCGTCTCTCCTTTAACGTCTTTTGTTCTCTGGGTCTTTTTCTTTTATTCTTTTTAACTCTGTTCAGGTTGAGGCCACATGTGCTTTGGTGGAGCTTTGAACCTGTGTAGGATTAAGCGTGTCTGTCTGGCTGGATTCATCTGAAAACAGGGCATGGCGCTGCTGCGGCATTTGACTCTTTCTGCCCTTTAGTCAAAAGTGATGTATTTTTCAACCCAGAATGTTTATGCAAATGAAAACATCTTTTGTTTTTTGTTGTTTTGGGTTTTGTTTTTTTTTTTCAAAAGCATGGATGGAGTTAAAATATTTTGATTTCCACACAATAAAAAATGTAATTTTTATGGTTTTAGTTGGAAATGGAAAGACAGTGGTGAAGTTGATAATGAGTTTGTAATATTTCTCACATTATCCCAGAAATTCCCACTAAACAGCGCTTAGAAAATATCAGATGGCGAACAGCACTGCATGCGCTGTTTATGAGGCACTGCTGCGCATTAATTTGAACATTTCAATGTCTTCAGACAACATGAACTGTGATTATTACCATCTGCCATAAAAGCAGAATCCTAATTTGTCCACGACCAATCAATTCTGAGAGGCCTTCTAGTTTAATCATGGGTGTGCTTTCTGTTTTCCAAGGTGCTGCCAGTTTATTCATTTCAACAGACATGAAGGAAGCACACCTAATTTGTGGTGTATTTCCTGGAACACCTAAAAATGTTTACACGAATTTGGTTTTACTATAAAACAAAAAACAATAGCTTGCTGTAGATGGCAGTCTGTCTGTCTGCATACTGCATAAGCTGCAAATAGATCAAAAGGTGCATCATTTCCATTCACTTTGGATAGCAAGTTCCCTGTCCTTTAACCAAGTTACCAGGTTTAGGCAAACTCTCTGAGAAATGTAGTTAATTCCAAGCTTCTCTGTTTAATTATTTCCAGGAGGTGAAAGAAGGCCTGTGGTGGTTAACCTCTCATAGTTTTAGAAAGAATAAACAGTAAACAATGTGAAGAAATAAATAAAACTGTAATAAAAGCACTATAGAGGAAGTTTTAATTATGTGCTGGTTGTTATTTTTTATTTCCAATTCAAAGTGCAAAACTTCTCCAATATCAAAGGCAATAACAAAGAAAACAAAAATACAGAGTTCACAAAATAACCCCCAAAATACCCTGATTCCTTTTCCAAGAGCGTAGATCGACATTTTATGAACCGTATTTACCATAATCTATTCTCTCTTTTGTTTATAGGTCCATTTCCTTTCACACAAAGGCTTGGCTGACAGATGAAGCCATCAGCGGTAAGAACAACACACACCTGGTCTAATCCTTTTAAACTACTGGTGACTCACATAGAAACAGTCCACTCTATATGACAATAGGAGGACCAGTGTGGCGCAGGCCCTCGTATGGAACGGCATGGCATGTGTTTATTTTGCTTGGACTTCCAAGCCATGAGATTCCCCAGTGTTTGATATAAAAACCGTCTCCCGTGGGGGAAAATTCATCTACATCTTTTTTGTCTACCTCTGCCGCACGTCAACGCCCATCCCTGACCACAGCCAATAGGGGATAATGCATGGTTGACACTTTGCCCCTCCCTGCGAGATGTAAATCTTGTTTTTCTGTGCTGACCACCACGCTCCCAGGAAAAGACAACAGTCTTCCAAATGACACGGTTGTAGACTTCCGATTACAGCCCTGTCACTTACTCTACCGACGTGTAAACACATGATGGAGAGACAGACAGAGGGAGAGAGACAGTCAGAGAGACGGAGACATGTGCTGGGGTGCGTGGGCTTCTTTTTGTTTGCCTCCAGACGTCATACCTTTGGTTAGAGGGGCAAACATAAAACAGTTAAACCAACGTGATGCCTTTAGTTATGCTGTGTCACTGCGCAAGGCCTTTGGTTTTCTGGAGGCGGAGTGAACGTAAAACAATAAACATAACTCATTTCATTATCGAGATGTCATTATGTCGACTCTACATTTCACTTCTTCTTTCCTGATCTTTCTGTCTTGTTAGACGCAGCAGCAGCAGCAGCAGCAGCATCTGTAGCTGTGAGACTTTTTCAGCGCTGCGTCACTTTGTCACATTTTATCATACTTTCTTAGTCACTCATGCCACAGTGCCTCCTGTTTAAAAGGAGCTTTAAATGATACATTTCTGAATTACAGCAATCCAAATGATTATTACAATAGTTTCAGCCATCCACAGCATCTTTGTAATCCTGTGGCCTGTGAGAAGACAGTCCTAGCGCTGGCTTCGTCTTGGCCTCCTGACCAAAAGTGTGATAATTTTAGACTCAAGTCTCTCACATGGTCTGGAGCAAGGACGGCATTTGGAAATAAACTTGGAATTTAGCTTAATTGCAGTTTACAGATTTAGGAGGGGCAGTGTTCTCTTCTTTATTTTCTTGCATAAATAGAGAGTGACTGGAGGCCAAAGACATGAGGTTTCAAAGCCACAAAAAGAGGTTAAAGAACGTCAGAGGCAGTGAGGACACTTTTGAGCCTGGCTCCTTAGCTCTCCCGAAGGCATAGCCATGCTCTGCCCCTAATGTGAGATCCTTCTCCTCACTCACCAAATCCATCAGATTTATTATTCCACCCAGACCATTAGGTCTCCGCAGTAAAACTCGACTCTTACTTTTTAACTGCTTTATGCGCAGCCAAGTTACAATGTTTGCTTTTTTCAGATGCTAATTTTTGTTGTAGGAGGTGCAGGAGGCTTCAGCTGGATCCCTTAACAGCAAATGATTCGTCCTCTGAGGTCCTCAATCTCTGACAGCGTCTCTGCACACACCATTTGGGTCTAGATATTTCCCATTACCTCTTTACTATTATGGTTAATTGCTCCCTGTCAAGTCTTTTTTTCCTTCTTTTTTATCTATTCCATTCCATTTTACAAAAACTGACTCCCTTACCTGATAAAGTTATTTTTCCTGTGATTATCTGTGTGATGAAATAGTGATAACCATAAATAACATTTGAGGCTACGTTGATAGTGTGACAGAGCAGTGTGATTTATAGCTTATAAAAACGATATAATGGAATTGTTGCCGGGATTTAGCGAACAGGCGGAGGGAGGAGATGTAATGGATGCGTTTCAGGTGGGGTACCGGGGGACGGGACATAAACCGTGAACTACTTCAACAGATTAAGAGTCTCCTTGCTCCGCCTCTTGCTGCGTGGTCTCCGGGTGCGAATGATTGAGTATCTGGGCCTCATGGTCAAGGTTGCTGGGATGACAGAGATTAGATCAAGATAAATCTAACGTTAAACCTCACAGTGCACTCAAAAAACTTTTCTTCCGTTGTGTTCATGCAAACCTATATGGATGCAAACGCACCCAGAAATCCATCTGCGCACTCACATGTATGTGCAGGCGGACACACAATCGCATGTTGAAAGGAATGCCTTGTGCAAGATGAAAGTGCTACTCTGGAGACAAACAATGAGAAAAATGGCCACTAATCGCATGCTCTGCTGGAAAGTACGCCATCCAAACTGTGCTATGTCCACGTTAGCTAGAAGCCATCATTGCTCCAGACCTAAAAACAAAGCCACTTCAAAGAGGCGGTAGATCAAACTCAAGAAAACAAGACCTCGACATGGGGCATACATCACTGGAGAAAAAGGGGCTGTTAGACAGGTATGTGGGTGAGGAAGCAGAGTAAGTAAGATTCGAGGAATGGGATAGGATGGGCATGTAAGCTTCTGAATAGTCCCAAAGGATAAGTGTAAGACAGTGTGTGATTTTGGGATGAGTGATTCAGGGAGGAAATGGTGAGTGACTGGGGCCTATGGAAAAAAGTGTTTAGTAGAAAAACAGGAAGAGAGGGAGGAAGGATGGAAAGAATGAATAGTCAGTAGATATTATTCATTTCACTCTGTCAATTTCAGGTCAGCTGGTAATGTGTTGGTGTGAGAGATCTTGGCTGGATTTTGTTTTGTTTTAAATGATTTGAGCACAAATCATTGAGTACTGTGAATGCAGTAATATTAATAAACTTATTACTGAATTGTAATTGATATCAATATCAATACGGGTGTGAATAGGTTTCTTTTTATTCAATAAGCAGATAACACCATTCCATGTTCATCTCATTTCAAATGGAGAATTCCATTCGCTGCCAGTGTAATAAGGGAAAGGTTGGGGTCAGTGGCCCAGGGCTGGATTCATTACACTCGCTCCCTTTTCTCTCTGTCTTCTGTTTAAAGTCAGTGTTGACCTTCTTAGTTTTTAACCCAGAACCTGACCTTTCACCTTAACCATACTTCACTTCCCTAACCTTAACCTTGCGTTGCTTAAATATGCTCATAACTAGAGTCTACACCCAGGCTGGCAGCTAACGCAGTGCTAACACACTCAAAATGATAATGCTAACATGCTGATGTTATGCAAGTATGTTTACCATGTCTAACATACAAGCGTGCTAGCTGCAGCTGGTGGGAATGAGATTTGTGTCATAAACCAAAAACCAAAATAAACCATAAACCAAATTTCATGGCCATCCAACTGATAGCTGTTAAGATATTTTAGTGTGAACCACAATCCCAAGATCACAAGTGAAGTAGGATTCATCCTCTGGGGCCATGAATTTTTGTATGTGGCAATCCATAGTCTTCGTGTTTTCTTGTTGTCGTTGTGGACCAGTCAGCTGAAATGGTCAGTCCTCGAGCGGTTCAAAAAAATGCCAACTAAATCTTTAGCTGACAGGACCAGATGTTGTAGGAAAACACATGTTCATACATGAAAGTGTTCTCAGTGACTTTTACAGACATTTGGACAATTTGATATAAACATTTGTCAGTTTTGAGATGAAAATATGATCCAGGCAGCATTACATTTCACACAAAATACCATAGCCAACGTATTCAGTTGTTTATGAACTATTTGTGTGAAATGTGTTTGGAGCATGCAGATTAGCCATAGTGAAAATTATACTCTGCTTCTCTCTAATTGCACTGATCATTAGGCCTTTTCCTGGCAGGTTTCATTCTAACCCTTACCTGTCCTTGTTTTTGACATTTGTAGCTGCAGTCTAAATATCTGTCAATCCAGCATTTCATCTGCACTGTTTAATATTTACCATCCAACAGAGGCCCTTCTTAGTGGAGTGTTGAACCTGTCAGTGTGATGGCTGGAGAAACACCTTGCAGAGAGATTGGTGTGAGGCCTGTTTGATACTGTGTTTGTTCTTCCTGTGCACTAAGCCGCCGCTCCCTAAGAGCATGCCGGGTGATTGACAGGCGAGAGTGATTCTGGGGGTCACGAGGCGTGCAGACCTGAGGGCTAAGACCCAGGTTCATGACCGGACATGCAGACTGGCATGCATATTTAATGTTTGCTAGTCACAGACTAGTGGATTATTGGTTTAGGAAGGGTGTGGATCTCTGACCAAGATCACACTGGGGAGCACATAAGAATTCATTACTAATCCATCAGCTACGCTTTCCCTTTTCTGAACTGTGGCACAGGGTGAATACATCACATCTATTTCATCATAAAACACATCAGGGATTTTATTTAATACCCCTAATCTTCAAAATATTCAGAGACTAATAAAGGTTTGTGGAAAAAGTTTGACTTTGTTATTTCAACTTTTTTCATTTATTTGGAATTTAACACAAAACAGACATTAATATCTAATATATATTACAATCACTCTGCAGACTCTGTTTAGCATCAAACAATGGAACTTATTAGATAAAAATGTAGCCCTCTTTAAAAGCATCTGTTATCTAAATATCCTAAATTTTACACTCAAGTTCCCTTAGTTCCCTACTGAAAGTTTTTTTTTTGCCATGCATCTTTAAGGTCTGACAATGTGCTGACACTAGCATTCAACAGAACAGATGCATGTTATCCATCCTGCCAGAATCTTCCTCAAGTCCCATTCAGGTAGGCAGACAACAGCCGAGACACAAACAGACAAGAGCTTTCTTGCTTTGCTGCAAAAATGCACAAACACATTAATATGATTACGGATGTCCAGGAGACTTTTGAATGCAAGAATTTGAATTATTTCAACCTTAGAGAAGCTCAGACAGTGGATTTACATTACATCCTAGAAATAGATCTTAATGAGATTATTATTCCACCATACAGAAATCATGCTTTTTGGTTATGTATGCAATAGCTTCGCAAGCTACGTATGTTTAAGAGGAAGCCCAGCCCATGTTTTGAACACTGTTGAAGGCCAGTTAAGGAGTGTGTATCCCAGAGATGACTCCTACAGCTCTGCCCTCACCCTGACTCTAGCCAAAACTCCAACACTGTTCAAAATACTTTCACTGTATTACTCTGAGCAGAAAGTTAACTCATGCACAGTTTAACACCAAGGGTTAACCTTTACTGTAGCTATAAACTTAAACAGGTAAATTATATGTCTCCAAAATTACAGCCTTTATGCAGCTTTGATTTTATGAACTGCAAGATGACCACAGTGAGTGATACAACAATGAGAACTGCATTCTAGTGAGCTGAATGTAGCTCTGGATTCAGGGTCTAGTACATTTGAACATGGGTATAATGACTGTGCTACATGCTGCTGTGACTTAAGCTATATCAGCGTTAGCAACACAACCTCTAAATTCTTGAACAAGGTCCTACCTGTCCTGGGTTAGGCACTGCACTGCTGTACTCACTATTATAGATCTTTACTTCATCTCTCATTGACCGCTCAAGCTCCTTCAAGTTGCTGAAGGGAAAAATATTTTTGATCAATGTTTTGTGAAAAACACATTATTTAGCTGCTTTGTTTAGGGTCACGAATGGCATCTTTGTGCAGGCTGATAGGGAGGAACGCTCCATCTTGGTGTACTTGCTGTAAGCGCTGCCTTTGATACCACTGATCATACCATCCTCATGACTCAACTAATTATAGTAGATGTGTTGTATCTCCGGAAAGCCTAAGAATGGTTTGTGTCATATTTGTTGAATCAACATTTTTTGTTCTCTGTGGGTAACTATTTATCCTCATCTGCTCCTCTGTTATATGGGATGACCCGAGGGTCAATCCTCTGCCCTATTCTTGTCTCTCGGTATATGTTTCCCTTGGGCCAGATAGTCTGTCGCTTTAGTGATATTTCCCATGATTGTTACGCAGACAACACTCAGCTATGTGTTTCAGTAAAACCAGCTGATTTCAGCACTCACGCCACAACTGTTTAAGCACTATAAAGGACTAGATGTCACTTTCTTCAGTTAAATTCTGACATTTCCCGAAAATTCCTAATTTTTGGCCATGAAAATACTACAAATGGCATTTTTCTGTGCATTGGCCCACTTGCCCCCTATGTCAAACCAAACTCTAGGAAATTTAGTGTTATATTTGACCCTCAGTTGAAATTTAAATGCAATGTCAACAAATTGTTTCCACCCTGTTTTTTCAGGTCACAAACATTACAAAAATCATACCATTATTAAGGACTTCTGATCTAGAATGTATCATTCACACCTTCTTTTTTTCCATCTCGTCTTCAGCTTGTAGAAAATTCAGCAGCTCAGTTTTTAACTAGGACTGGCTGTATATCATCTGCAGATGAATTTCATAGCAAACATGCTATGATCCACCAAAGTTAGTCATGATTTGAGATTAATAAATCCCTCTTTTTGTTTCCTTCAAACTACACGATTTTTTTTCTCTCTGACGTTTCTCACCATGTCAGATCTAATGATCGCAGTGCCATAAACTCTTGCCACATCTTGGTCGGGTGACTGGCGAGACTGCATGTGTGACCCTGACTGATCACAGCACATTTTGAGTTCAGATGTCATCGGAGGAGGCGGGCGAAGCAACTTTCAATCACACTGACAGAAGCATTATTTGTGATGCTGGCGGTCTTGTTTACCAAAAATAACTGCTTGTGGAGGTGCTTTATTAATGAAAGCAAATGCAGGAGGTGGTGTAATCTTCAGCCCATTCGGTCATTATTTCTACATCTACATGACGCTGGTGACTGGTCGGCCACAATTCATGTAGTCTGATCCCTGCAAAAGGGACCTCCACAAATTATTTTCCAAGGATGGTGAAGGCAAGTCATGTTTGTTCATCCATTCATAGCAAACTTTCTTGACAATCAAAAATCAATCAAAACAAGAGATTTTCATGTTAAATATTTGTGCTGTTATGGTCTTTGAAAATGACACGCACTCACTTGTTCGCTCACAGCAACACTGTTGCCATTTCTCTCGGAGAGGAAATAAATCTTGTCGGCTTCACCCAAGAAAGGAGCATAAATTCACATAAAAAGTCTGTATCCACAACATAAATTGTCAGAACATAAATAATAAAGCCACAGATGAAAGGAACCTGCCAACATGTTAGTAGCTGTACGCCATGCATAGAAAGCAGCGTGAATACAGATGAAACTATGATGACATGACATAGCGATGTCTTCTCCGTTGCCAATAAAAGCTCAGACTGAGCATTAACGACCTATTTTCCAAACTGCTCAGCCTCTTTGAAAGATCCATCATCACCACAAGCCTAAGTACATACAACCTGTAACCACACCCACATCCACCAATACAGTACAACTCAAAAGGGCCGGGGTGAGCAATAATAGCAAAGTGTTTTCATGCCTGCCATAACGTCTGTCTGCAAGTTCGCTTGCTGGGTCCTCTCTGTTTTGACTGCAATGACCATCGACTTTAGCTGGTACTGGCCAACTATCTTCCAAAGCAAACTATGCTCATATTTCTCAAATGCAGTTGTGTATAACTAATTGCATTTAGTGTTCACACATTTTAAAAATGGATTGATGCTCTACTCACCACTTCAGCAACACACGGTTGAGCTGCAGCCTACATCTCCTCCAGCACTGATGAACATCGCTGTGCTGCGTTCATGCGTACCTGCTGTTGTGAACTGATTTCATCCACTAGGAAAGGGGCTGTGTGGCTTATTGAGGTATGGTCTATTACATAATGAAATAAATACATTTGACTCATAATATAAAATGATCATCTTCATACGTATTACAAAAAAACTGTAGTAACAAAATAAAATATAAAATGAAATGAAAATATTAAATATTCACATATAAAAAATCTGGTTGGGCAGGTGAATGGGCGTGACGCCTCTGCAATCGGTTGTCATGAACCCTTTTTGTCATGCTCCCCTTTTCTTGTGTGGATTTTTGATTTTTTTTTTTTTTGCTGTCACTCATCTCCTCAGATGACATGATATCAATGATACCGTCAACCCCAAGCTAGGACTTGTTGAGGTATCCCACTCTAAAATAGAGCTTCTCTCCTCGTCACTCCATATGGCTTCCAGGGACAAGTGAGATCATTCCCACTTTCTGCACATATTCAGGGACATACATGTAGACACACAGAGATACAGTACACACACACAAACTTACAACCACAGTTATTCACACTTGGCTCATTGTACTGTCTACACCTCCAATACTGTATAAATGGAAGAATAATGTGTTACAGCAAAGGCCCATGATCTGTCAAACAAAGCATTCACATGTCATGTCTCTCTCTCGCCCTCTTCACAATTTCCCCTCAGGCTCTGTGATGACAGTACATTATTCAACCCACAAGGAAGCTAAAGATAGGGTTTTTCTTTTTTTAAAGGAAACCATGGAGAGACAAAATGAGGAAAAAGAAAGGTTTTGTTTTTGTTTCTTTTTTTAATGTGATGAACCTGAACAATGATTGTCAATCAGTCTGATAATTCTGTTGTGAAATAACTGAGCTGTTAAGCTTATGTGCAGCACTTGTATAGGCTAGTTTGTACTGACCTGAATGTAACGGCTTGAACCAACAACAGTCTGCACATACTACGCTGAACATTGTGGCAATATGATAGATAGATAGATAGATAGATAGATAGATAGACAGATAGATAGATAGATAGATAGATAGATAGATAGATAGATAGATAGATAGATAGATAGATAGATAGATAGATATACAGTGATCCCTCGCTATAACGCGGTTTACTTTTCACGGTTTCGCTACTTCACGGATTTGCATCGTGCATTGTGTTCTGCATTCTGATTGGCTAAAAAGTCACTCCCCTTCTTCTCTACCTGTGCGTCAATAACGTTGCAGTTTAATATGTACACGTACGTAAAACAGCTTGCCAAATTTACATTACGTACGTGCAAATTCTCTTGTAATTTCGAGTTTTGCCTATCACTTTGTTCTTCTCCCGAACAAACACACCTGCATCGCGGGCTTCAAAAGGAGAAAACACTGCAGAGCGGAGTCAGGATGCAGCGGCTCAGTCTGAAGAGCATTGAAATACACCTGAGTCACTATTTGTCCGACTGTACTTTGTAGTTTTTTCATAATCATTTCTAACTTTCTCCCGTTTAATCCAATTACTCTGGTCGCGGTGGGCGGTGCTAATCTCCGCAATTTGAAGCCTTCTGTTCACATTGATGATTAAAATTATTATTTGACAGTACAGTACAGAAGTTATTTGTTGAAAAAAACGTTTCTAAAGTACTTTTATTGGTGCCTGTAAAATGGTTTGTTCTTTCTTTTCAATGTATAATAGAGTATTTAATTGTATAATAATTGTAAAAAAAAAGAAAAAAAAAGGTTTCTACTTCACGGGTTCTTTTTGGAACGTAACCCCCGCGAAAAACAAGGGTATACTGTACTTTATTTATCCCAAGCTGGGAAATTGCAGTCCCAAGCTGGGAAATTGCAGCTTGAAAAAAGTGACATATACTGAACAGTGATGCGTTCGCTTACAGTTAACCCCTAAACGCAAATTCGCATCATACCACTTAAATCCACATTGCAGCCGAATCACGCATGCATTCGTCTGATGCCGGTTTGTGCATATTCAACACACACCTAGGAACCTTTAACAAGCACTGGTTTGTCGTCGGCGACCTCAGTGGCAATGAATGTTTGAACTGAATGACCTGATTTGAATTAGCAAAGTGATTCATAATTTCCGCCTCTAGATCAGAGGATCACCAATGTCATTAGGATTGATCCTTTGGGGAACATGAGTGTCCGCACCAAATGTCATGACAATCTCTCCAATAGTTGTCAAAATATTTCACTCAGAACCACACGTCGACCTCATGGTAGTGCTAAAGGAAAAGTCGGGGGATCACCAAAGTCTGAAGGATTCGTCCTCTGAGAACCATGACTGTCTGTGCAATATATCATAGAAATCCATCCAACAGTCAGGATCAAACTGCTGCTGACCGACAGGCCGACATCGCCATCCCAATAGCCACACTCCTAGTGTGAAGCCAAAGCTTTGTTTTTGTTGGTTTCATGAAGCAGTTTCTGCTATAATAGGCTCACATGGGATTTATCACTTTTTCACATGAATTAATTCATGTTGAAATCACTCTCAAGCCTAATACACTCCATATGGAGAACATGTCTTGATAGATGAATGACGATACATTTTTTTCAGTATTGTGTCAGCAAATTTATACACGTGATTGATTATTTCTTGACTGTGATTATTGACCATTTAATGATCAAGTACGCCCTCACAGCTACTTTAAAGTAATCGTTGAACAATAATTAAACAAGTCCCATAAAAGACCGGAAGGAGGTTGCTTCACACAAATAAGTCAAGTTTCAGACATTTTGTGTATTCTCTGTTGTGTTCTCGATGTCCACAGCATTGTGCCTTGAACTCAGTACCATTATATAACCCCAGATGGTTCTCTGGCGCCTCTCCTCATCTGTAACATGTTCATGGGTCCAGCCGGCATACACCAGAGCATGCCGGCGGGCCTTTGATCTCTCTCCCTTCCTGGGCCTCCTCAAAAGGGTGAGCGTCCTCAAGCTTGTCCAGCCTGGATGCATCCAGCTGGATCTCCTCCAGGACTTATGGGAGAATTGAACGCCACTGATCTAATTCGCTGCATCTATGCAAACAATATGTCACCACAGGGATAAAGATGTGGCACTCCTGTGGGCCTCTCAGGTAGAGCTGCAAGCATCCGTTCATGTGCGCTGCACGTCCAGGTATTGTCTCCCACTGTAGGCCCCCAGTCCTAAGGAATGCCAGTGGCTGCCAGCTCCCAACAGCCTCTCACATTTTGACTCCCAGTAATTCACTCCAAAGGCAAAGGAGCCCTTATATCTGTGCCATATGTTATACTGTGGAAAGTGCCTGCTCAGATGTTTAAGCAAGGCGTTATTGGGATTTGGCTGTTTGCCTGAGGCGGACCTTAAAGATAAGACATTTGTAAGATGCATTTAGCTGTGTTGATAGATGTTTAGATAAATTACCTGCCAAGTAGTATAAGGAGAGGCAGGTGTTTCATATGGAGCCAGTTCTCTGCACGTGGCAACATACAAGCTCTGAAAATATGTCGTGGATTATCGTGTGCGTATATACATGTGTCTTTTTATGCCCCTGTGTGCATATATACAGATGTATAAGGAAACAACAGGAATATAAAATATGTATATGTGTGTGCATTTTTGCACAGATCTGTGTATGTGATCCAGGGGGTAACGGACAGTAAAATATCGTGTTGGCTCTACTCTCTTATGCTCTTGTTGTGAGTCTCAGTGAGAGGAGGTTGGCTTGACTCTCTTGTTTTGGATAATTGTACGCTGCCGAGGTCTGTGGTCCCCTTCTCTGTCTCCCTGTGGCCTAGGCTGCAAGAGCCATATTTAGGTTGCACGTCCTCCTCATCCTATCCTGTCTCATCCCCATCCTGTCCGACACACCCCCACAACGCAGCAGGGGGCAGATAAAGGGATAGCAGGTGGTCCGGAGGCCAGACTATAGGTGCCTTACGAAACTCTGCTGAGTTACTACAAGACTTGTCTTGACTTCTCAGTGGTGTTCAGAATCTTTGTTTTGGACCTGTTTTGTGGACATAAAGTTGCATGGTTTGGTTACATAAATGTTTTTTAGGGAATTTATGCAACCAAAAATATTTGAAACCATGCAGTAGCTGTACTAGTGTTATTTTATTTTTGCAGGTTGTTCTCTACTTTTCTGTGGTATTATAGGGCATTGCACTGTGTTTATGAAAAGAGAGTAAGTCATAGGTGGTGCAACTTGAGTGCAACTTACACTCTGTGGTGCTTATGCATGCTTATGTGAATATTTAAGATAAAATAAGTAACATAGAGTTACTTGTGTTCAGACCAAAATTAGCACAGAGGGCTGCATTTGTTTGGGTGTGTTACTTCAGGTATCAGTGAGACAATGAAATATAACCCAGGAAGGCTGGTTTTAGTTGTAGCACCATAAATTTGAAGGCTCATTAGACCCTAACACACTGCATAGCAAACAATAATCCTACAGGGAAGGACTTCTGAATTCTGGAAAGTTCATTTTATCCTCCATAACCACAATCAACAGGTAAACATATGTTGTCGGCATTACAAACTACATGAAATATGCTATTTTGCTGGATGACCCTGTTTATCAAAACCCTCTGACTGAATGGAAGCGCAGAGCTAATGAACACGGTCAGGGTATGTTTGATCACGTCTGAAAGAAAGATGTACAAGTGTTCATATAACCACTACTACTATTACTAATGATAATGATAATAACAAACTTTATTTGTAAAGCACCTTTCAGACAACAATTTCAACTGTGCTTCACATAAAAAAAACACATAAAATGAACTCAACAGGGATAAAAAAAAAGTTATGTAAATAAGAGAATTAAACCCACTTGCTAATAATAATAATAATAATAAAAATAAGCCCTAAATAAGGATGAAAATGTACTCACAGAGAAGACAGATCACCTGTGCCCCACGGATCCCTGCGTCATAGCTACTCTGAATGGCTACACACAAATGGACAGTACACATTAATCATGCATGCCTTTCTACAAAGGCATTCAATGTGTCACACTCACTTTCTCTCATGCAGCAGATGTGGATTTTGTCCCCCTAATTTGTTACTCTTCATTCTTGTCAAAGACAGAAGCCAATGCAGTGAAGGCTTGTGGTTCTCCTCTTCACTCCACTCTTCTACCTCTAAAGTTTACCTACACCAACACTTTCTATCGCACACCCTTTTAATTTTTTCACTCCATCATCTGTAGACTTTCATTTGTACGTTTTCTGACTAACTGCACCCACGTCCAGTACAGTTTATGGAATAATACAGATGTTACAGTGTGCTCTCAGAGAAGGCAAGACCACCTGTCCCCCATGCATCCTGCCCTCCATCCTGAGCGGGAAAGACCTCTTTGATCATTCTTTTGCACTTGAGTGAATCACAACCAGAATCAGAGCATTTGTAACAGATGCCTCTGATTAGAGAATTGCCTCTTTTTTACGACATTTTTCTATGTCTATCATAAATATAGTGAGCATGTATTATTGAAGATCCATGGGAGATGGGTCTCTCTATCTCTTTGATGATAACATATATCATATATGTCTCTCCAGAAGCACAAAGCCCTGGCTTCAGGGAATGTTTGGGAAAGGAAGACCTAATGTTTATCTTGATACTGCTGTGTTTTTCAGGTCAATCATGACTCATAAAGATGGATATTGAATTCACTATTTATGAACTGTCAGTCAAGTGAAGTCATGGCTAAACAACGCTTCGAATCTATAAGTTGGAGACATATAGTAGATTCTTGTAGGGCTACAGTGTGGTGTGTGGTGTACTGTGATCATATGTGGTTCTCAAGCCACTGCCTGCATCAACTCGCCTGTCTCCTGCGGCGAATGATAGTAGGAGCAGGTGTTACTGCAAACAAAGGCCCATAGGAGAGCTCTTGATTTCTCTGGCTCCATCTGTCTTCTTCTTTTCTCTCACTTGCTCTCTCCTTCTCTCTCACATATGCACTTTGACACTCGAGCACTCCCTCACCTTCTCTTTGCCTTTCAGTTTAGTCACCCAGCGAAGAATTTATCACTGCTGGGCTTGGATTCCAATCATTACCTGCTGAAATCACCCATGTAATGCACATGCATGTTTTATAGCCAGAGGGCTACATTTCTTCCCTTCTTTTTGCCTATAGACTCTTTTTTAGGAGGCGTTGAGTATCTTGGCATTCTGTGACCCTCTTAGGCAGAGTATATCATAAACTTAGAGATATGTACCTGCATCAGCTGATGGGCTTATATGGTTCCCTGTGAGCGTGTAACCTTCAGACTCTCATCCATACGAGCACCTGCCTGCGGTTTTTGATATTTAGACTGTGAAGAATGAAGGGGTTCATCAGTGTGAGAGATGCTGCCAGACAAGTAGGTTCTCTAGACACTGTTAGACATAAAGGTGTGAATATTGTGTGGGGGTTTTGGGAACGTAGGGAGTGACTTTCAGGAGAAAGGGATAAAATGTGACTCAAACTGAGCGGTCGGCCCTTCTGTAAATAAGCTAAAACATGCATGTTTTCTATCGTTTAAAATTTCGAAATCACTGACACATTTAAGTTACCGGCCAGGCTGATTCATTTTCCTTCACAGGAATGTATTTCTTTGTAAAGCCAACCTCTCTGGTGATGACTAAATGATTCTAGTTGTTATGAATGTTTCCAAACCCCAACTCCATGAAATAAACCCACCATTTTCCAATCACCACCGTCATTCTTTATATTCCTTGTCATGCCCCCTATGGCTTCTCAAAAGCCCTGTTCTTAACTGGAATTGGGATGCAGAGTTTCCAACGACTTTGTGCATGTGTGTGTGTGTGTGTGTGTGTGTGTGTGTGTGTGTGTGTGTGTGTGTTTGTGTGTGTGTGTGTGTGTGTGTGTGTGTGTTTGTGTGTATGTGTGGACACCATTCATCACGGTTCTCATTCCAACATTTCCCCTCACTTTGAGACCCCTGGGATCCCATCCAGTAAATTTGAAAATCCTCCTCTCTGACATCCCAGGAATAGAGCCCTGACTCCAGACTTAGGAGGAGATGTTATATGTTTATTATCTATCATACTACAGTACATCACATGTATGTCTGTTCTGCTGATCACTATGTCGGAGTGATCATGGTCCCTCAAATACCAGACTGTCTTGGCCTACAGACATGTCGGACTCCAAGTTGAACACAAACCAACCCAGTAGGTTATTGGCAGTTTTAGCCACTGTAGCAGCATATGACAGTGGATGGTCGATCTGCTGGTCAGTCTAACACTTTGTTCCATTTTTTCCCCCACTGCAACTTGATTAGTAGTGGGGGGAAAAATCATTCACTTTAGTATCATGATTTCTTTTCTCTTTTTTTTTACGATTCATGAATTGATTCTTTGGTTCTCAATAAATCGTAAGTTCTTAAGAATCGCAATACATATTGAATCCGTACCCAATAATAGTATCAAATCTGGAGATAATCATATTCTCCCAGGCTTAGATTTGATGCAGACCTTCAGGGTTCTTTTGCAAATTAACAGATATGAGCATGCTGACACACTTAACTAAGATAGTAAACATTGATGAAAACGCTGATCATGTCTAAACTGTCTGAAACTGAAATGGCATCCAGGACCATACATATGATGTAATACTGCAAGCACAGCGCTCTCCTAACACTTGATGAATGACTAGAGCTAGAGTGGCTGCAGACTCTTTGTCTTTTAATCAGACCACATTACATGAAAGGGGGACTGGACACGAGGGGCCAGAGACTTCCAGGATCAGCAATGTCAATAACCATGGCATGAAGTGTCCCCAAACACATCATAGACGTCGTCAAACTAGGCAAGAAATTGAATAAAAAATTAAAATTCTGTTGGGGGCCTGTGAGATGTCCCAGAGGCAGATTCGGTTGTCTTCAAGTATGAAATATTTTTGGATCAGACCACAGTCGGGCTGATTTCTTTTACTCTTATCCCTGCATGTGAACTTTCAGCACCAGCACTGCGTGGGAATCCCGTGAGGGCTGAGTAACTTCTGGTATTGATTTTCATACACAGGTATACACAGTTTTGTGCATAGCATGTGTGCATTTGCATATACAGGCATGCAACCAAACGCAGACAATCACACAAAACCATGAAGACTGACAGACAGCCGCACACTGTACATGCAGACGTTTGGGATACTGGCATAAATATGTGAACAGTTGTTAGGTCTTAGCGCATTGGGAAGTACGACAGAGCTGAACTCCTCTGTTGAAATTCTGCTGACTGAGGGAGAGGGAGATGGAAATGTTTTAAACAAGACAAGTGGGAATTGGGAACTCTGTGGGGGGACTGAGGGATGACCGTCCAGCAGAGAAGAAGCCGTGCCAGATTCTCAAAGACTACACTATGACTCATAGGGCAAGGCCCCCGTGTCTGTAAACAGCATTTTTCTCATAATTTTTGTGCGCTGAATCACACGCTGCACTCATACAATCTGCTCTGCTTTTCTGTTATAATCTCCATCACTTTGATTCGAGTAGCACTAATCTCAGAGGGAGTGAGTGGAGAGACAGACAGAAAGTCAGAAGCGAGGGAAAGTAAACCAGCTATCAGTTAAGTCGGGAGTGGAGGAGTTCGTGTGAACAAAGATAGGCGTGTTGAAGATGTGGCTGATGACTATTGTTGTGTTATCCCGTGTGTGGTGATGAAGCTGCGGCCAAGCTGATGATCTGGGTCATCGTGATGACTCTTTTTCGCTCTCTCTCATCTCCCGCTGGGCTGGGATGTGTTGTGAAAGCTTTTGTCTGTTAAGGTCATGGTCAGAGTGTCAGAATCAGCACTGCTCTGGTTTATCTCTACATCACGCTACAAGATGACTGATGAGGCGCACTGGATATACTCTCCTCCTCTTGACCTTGTCACCTTTTTGAAAGTTAGCACATGCATACTAACATGCAGTAAAGTGATGAAGACAATGAGGATATTCTTGTGAAGTTAGGACAGGATTTTGTTTGCCTCTTGCTTCGTCTTGCAGTTTGCCTTGAATAATCAATTAAAAATGTTGCTGTGTTTCTTCTTTTCTTTACACTCTCTTGTTTTTCTTCAATTAGGTCATGACCCTTTAGGAGACACGCAGTGGGTCTGCCTTTTAAAGGACACACTCGCAGCCCAAGAAGCATGGTGCATTCCTCACATTCTGGAAAGACAGTGTCAATGCTATTAAAGCCTTAAAGTGAAAGGTGTGTGTGTGTGTGTGTGTGTGCGTGTGTGCGTGTGTGCGTGTGCGTGTGTGCGTGTGTGTGTGTGTGTGCACGCGTGTGTTGTAGCTGCGAAGGCCATATTACACAATGTCACATGCAGCAGTCAGACATCCACGAGCCGTTTCTCAGAATCATCTTTTAAATACCTTCAGTAGACCATAGATTTACAGTCTAAGTTTAACAGTTCCTGAAACCAGACTACAGTTGAAACAGTATGGACTGCACACTCCAAAAAGATTCCTTCTCCTGCCATACAGTGAGCTGCGTACCACACACAAACACACACACACACACACACACACACACACACACACACACACACACACACACGTTAATAATAACAGGTGTGTCTCCCTCATCATACAGCTGCACACCAGAGCATGAGAGTGAGGTAGAGCTATTTGGATAGACAGTCACCCACTCTGTGTGTGTGTGTGTGTGTGTGTGTGTATGTGTGTGTGTGTGTTTGTGGGAGAGAGAGGATTTAGACAAATTTAGATAAAAGAGGGAGACAAGGGACTAAAGAAGAATATTTCTGCGAGTAGACGTACAAAGAGAAAGAAAGCAAAAAGAGAGAGCTGTTGGTTCACTGATTGGGTGAACCTCAAGAAAGCAAAAGTGGCTTTAGGAAAACTTAAAAAGCTGCTGGGAAGAAGGAATGGAAGAGAGAAGAGTCTGGTGAAAAGAAATCAGTGGAAACAGCGCAGCGGTGAAAAAGTTAAAATCTTAGTGGAGCGAAGTGTTCTAATCTGCTCTCTCCTGAGGGCGTTTTTGGAAGCCTCTCTCATCAGTCTGGGCAGGACTCAGTTGTCCCTCTATCCCTCCCTCCCTCCTTCATTTTCCCTCTGCTTTAGTTCACTGCAGTAGAGCGTAACTAGAGCCACGCGATGACTACAGGTTGAGAAGTGAGTGAGAGAAAGGGAGACAGAGATCAAGGAGAGGAGAGACTGACGCACACCTCACACATTGGAGTTTGGAGTCTCTGTGCAGCCCACGAAGGTGAGGTGAGGGGAGAATATCCCCTTCCCTGTGTGTTGGAGTGTGCAGTGTATTTGTGTGTCTGTATGTAAACATGTCTGTAGGTGCGACCGTGATTAGGGTTGAATTAGGGCATTGAGTGAGCGGCTGCATGCAGTGGATCTGCTTGAGCAGAGGGTTTGCTTTAAATCCACCTGAATGAAGGCTGCTATTCATATTTCTGTGTGTAAACCATCCTCGTGTCAGTGATCAAAACTTGAAGCATGTGTGACAGGTTTGCCTTTCCACGATCACAGTTTGGTGTGTGTATGAATCACTCTGTGGAGCGCAGCAAAAGACACATTGTGGAAATCACTGCACACGGGTGCACATGCATGTCCCCGCACGTGTGTTTGTTTCTCATTGATTTAACTTCGGAGAGATCTGTGGACAACAGCGGATTGTTCAGCTGTGTCAGCACCTAGTGAAGGACAGACCGTAGAGACTCATCTGGCCACAATATGGGCTGCCAGCACATTTTGCTGTCACATTTATAATTGTTGGATTCCTTTTGTAAAAGATTTGTATTTGCCACAGACATCAGATGGTATGACGGTGATGAGAAGCAGGAAACAGATGTAGTAAATTGATGTTGGAGCGTCGCTGCAGATTCTGCAAGCATGCACACATGAAAATATACTTTTAATTGCCAACAAGTAGCTGCAGTGGTGGTGTTGTCCTGCCCATACCTGCACGCTATCGCACTGTTTACACTTTGCATGTACATGCTCTTACAATCCATTTACACCTCGGAAGGGTTTTTTTCCCCCTTCTTTGTTTCTCTTTCACCTCCAGGTTGATTTATCTGTGCGTTGTGGTTATCTTGCTTCCACTCTGCCGGTGACAGCCCAGAGCTAAGAGCCTAAAGGGTGTGGCTGAGGGACCGAAGGGTGGGGCTCAGGTAGAACAGACAGAAAGGTCACTGTAGGATGTTTGGGATTCCTCAGCAGCGCTGCTTCTGCAGTGAATGCACCCAGCCCCCAACCTGCGTGCCCCCACCCAACCCCTGTTCCCTCGCCTCCCGTTCGGAACGCCCCCACCCCCCGCTCCCCACACCCATTTTATCCTCTCTGCCCCGCGAGTAGAACCTGCTCAGTCATGCCAGTCTGCCTCGTTGTGCCAACCTAACTACCACACACATTTAAAAGGTGGAAAATCGTCCTCAGAGCTGCCAGGTGTGGCATTCCCCCTGTGAGTGTAATGTTGTATTTTGCCAGGTGTGCCATCAGCATGTCTGAGTTAAGGAGACAGCAGTATTATAGTATGTGAGTGGGATCGTGAATCTCCCAGTTTGTGATGAACAGCACAAATCAAACAGCTGCCAAAACTGATATCTCCTGCTTGTGATGTGTATGTACATGACATAGTTTCTGTCAATGATCGAGATAATCACCTCAGATTACCGTGTTCCACTCCAAGAGAGGTGGAAAGTGCGTGTGTGTGTGTGTGTGTGTGTGTGTGTGTGTGTGTGTGTGTGTGTGTGTGTGTGTGTGTGACAGCTTGAGCAGCACCAGCAAGGCTATAAACCTTGTGGTTTTATCTCTTGCAATCACAAGGACATTAATAAAAAGTTATGCGTGTACATCAATGCAACTACATATGTCTTTCAGACTGCAGAAGACGTCACAATAACAGCTTCTGACGTCTTTTGATTTTGTTCTCTGGAATGCGTAGCCACTCTCGAGCATCCATACGAAAAGAGTATTATAGGCTTCTGTGCCCATCTCATTCAGACTAACTCGATAATAATGACAGTGGCAGCACAATATCAACATCATGGAACAACGTTAGAACAAATTGCCAGATTTGTCCATCAGTCAGCAATCAGAATCATGTGCTCATTATCATGGGAATATCCAGGTACTTCCTGGAAACCTTTATAGGTGAACTGATGGATTTATGAGATTGGAGGCAGCAGTGAGGTCAGGAATCCAGGTGTACAGTGTTGTGAGATGAAGGTGCCAGACGCAGATTCCACTGAGAACAATAGAACGGACAAGGGATGTTTGACATAAAGCTAGTGTGCGCTGGAAACGTTGGCTGAGAGGAACAGAAAGCTAAAGGTGTCACTGATAGCCAAGGGAATAAAACCTCAGGCCATTAGCGAAAGGAGTGTGAAAGATGGAAAGAGCAGGGTGTGACAGAGGGAGACAGCGGAGAAGTGAGAGATTCCCTGTCCAGCTGTATGACAGAAGTGTTGGCCCGGTACATGAAACTCTTCAATGGCTCAGTGAATGCTGCTGGAAACCATATCAGTGCTGCAGACTTTTTACCTCACATTACCTCTACTCTTCCTGCTCCTGCCCCTCTGTCCCACACTCTCCTCTCCCTGCCTCAGGGCCTCTGTCTGTCTGGCGATGGCATGGTTTTCATTAGTCAATTACAACCTCTGATGCTGGCCGCTTTTTGGAAACACTGTTCTTTCCTATTTTTGCTCCCTTTTTTTTAACCTCCTTATGTTTTCTGTCAGGTTTGTTTGTCTGTCACCAGGATTACAGAAAACCTACTGGCCCACTTTTCCTGAAACTTTTCATGAAACTTGGTGCAGCGTGGGTCAAATCTCATGCACAAATTATTTTTCACTTTCGCTAACGATATTCCCTGATGGAATAAATGCCATTTATGATGTTAAGGACCTTTACACTTCTTGAGAATATGCAATAACACTGACTGAATTTGCTCTTGCAGATTTGAGTCCTTTCACCTTTCACTCTACGTGGTTCCATCTTGCTTTCATTTTTTTTCTATCAAATGACTCATCATCACAGTATGTTATGAACTCACTGTTTCCTTCTATATTCTAAGAGTGACAGCCTTTTGTCAAACTGCCAATTTAAATTTGATGTGTTTTTAATTTAAAAGGAAAGTCAATATCAGAAGATATTTTCCAAGTATAGGACATACCGGCCTCTTGCATTTGCATGTGCATGCAGAAGTGTACCTGTATGCACAGAGCAAGATACACAACGTATTCCCACATGGAGTAAAGCCAACACATGCGAGCCCTCACTTGCTCCCTTGTATTTATCAATGCATGCAATAATAAGATACCTCTATATGCTTTTAGAGATTAAAATTGTCAAACACTGAATGAAACCTCAGCTAAAAAGGCAGCGACCAAAACATTTCGAGAGACACATTGAGGGGGTTTCTTAAAAATTTTCTGTAGGTGTGTTGTCAAAGTGCAGTAATCACATCATGTCCATGAGTTCATTCACCCCATTAAGACAAAGTGGATATATCTGCCCCATGGCATGGGAATGATCCAAAAAAGAAATCATCAAATCCAAGGCTTGCAAGTACTCGCTGATTAGCGTTCAGTAATTATTTTGATATCTGAAGCATGCACGTGCCATTATGCATGTAGGCACTGGCCTGTTACAATGTAAATAATTAAATACACAGTAACAAATTACTGTGAAATATTAGCTGGCGAAGGAAGTGAAACGTTACATGAATTTATTTTTCACTGCTAATAGCTCAGACTTGACACCGTGCGTGTGTGGCTGTACAAAAACAATGGCCTACAATAACAGCCAGAGTGTATGGTGGAGCCGTGGATCCAAAGGATAAACAGCTGTAGGCAATTTAGCTCACTGGGTGTAAAGCACAGGGCACTGGGGGACAGGTTGTGTGCTCACTGTGGCGCTTTAAGCTCTGGATGTTGGAAGACACCCAGCCGTCGGGCGTTTGTTCCTGTTTTCCTCATTGGCGGACATCAGAGCATCAGGGTCTGGTCGACCAAAAAAAATGCTAATGTAGTAAATTGCAGGAAATAAAAAGCAAATGACATCAGAGCCCACAGACGAAGGTGGAGTGCTGCAGAATTATCATTAAACACCACCAAGTCTCACATAGACCCCAGCTAAGCATTTCCTCCCAGATAAGTGTTTTCTCTGCTCAGCTAGAGCAAAATGTTCTGAATTTGCTTTGCTCAGGTTCTGGCTGCATGACTCCATTCAACAAAAATATCAATCAACGGTTTATACCCTCATTTTTTATTTGCTGTCTGTGCCAACCTCAGCTTTTATCAGTCAGCGTTTCATTGTGGACGGGCCATAGTTTACTAATGTATATGAGGAATGTTGTTTTTTGTACCTGGCCTGAGTTTCTTTGCGTTTCCTCTCATGAACTCTTACTCAGCTTGTCATAAATCTCCCCCAGTAATCTTTGTTTGGAGTTGTGTAAAGTCTCACTGCTTTGGTTTAGAGTATAGATCACTGGTAATACTGTAGAAGGGATACCCAGTTTCGTTTTGTCCTTTTATGTTCTGGTTACTTCACATGGCGAGGAATGATTTAACGCCGTTGAGTAACAGTTGAGTGCAAAAAGTTAATCCTCTGAAAAGGCAAATTCCTCTCTAATGTCAGGGTTGGTTTCACATGTTCTGCTCATTGAAAATATAAATGATGAAAATAACAAATGTTTAAAATTTCACAGACTCATATTTTGAATGATGATACAGTATCAGAGCCGTTGATATTTCATTTCCTTTTATCAAATGGATACAGCAATGTAATTTATTTTATATATGCTGTATATATGAATAGAATATTTGTTTTGGAGTGTGCATGCACCTCAGCTTTTAAGCATGAGGCACTAAACTGTCAGTTTGTGCCTGTAACCCCTGTAACCCACCTCAGGACTTTCTCTCAGACCTTAGCAGAGAACCAGGGGCGGGGGCGTTGAGATAATGATCTCCTGACAACTGCAGTCATTTTAGCTCTGTTTGAAGGCACATAACTTACTTAATGAACCAAAATTCCTGCCCAGAGCTCTAGCCAACCCACCTCTTGTATCAGTTTTGTGTTTATTAGTTTTGATGGTTAAAATACACTATTCCCACCCAGTACAGCAACAGTTTGGTACAAGCTGGACTCCAGATTGCATCCACCAGCTCACCTGATTTGGATGCAATGCCTTTGAGATCATAAAACCTCCCAGCAGGGAGGGTATGTATGGATGCCAAGAGGGGATAATGCCAGAGGTAACACACACCAGTACAGCACATGCGCACAGTGTAGACATAATCACATAGGGCACACATACACAGGCACAGGTATTCAATCTCATCGCTACATTTGGTATCTAATATGAAATGGCTGGTTCTCACTGTGTTCCAGATGTGTGTTCAGAATACACATGTCAGCTGCTCACTGTTGCCAATCACTCAACCACTGCTGGATAAATGTCAAACCACATTTTACATATGTGACAGGACACCTTGTCACTTTTACCACTTCAATTTCTACCATGTTGTTGCTCTTGAATGGGTGGGTGGGCTTAGTCAGGGGCTACAACAGATCCTGTGCTCCTCTTGTCCACATGTCGAAGTGTCCTTAAGCAAGACATCGAACCCCAAATTTCCGTCGATGCGTCTATGTGGGGAAGGATGTGAGTCACTTTTGACAAAACCATATGCCAGAGTTAGCTTGGAGGGTTTATCTGCTTTTATTTTTGTTTCATCAAGTAATTGCACTGAAATGAGGAGCAAAAAATGTGCTGCTATGGGCAAATGCTTTTTTGTATATCAGATTGGGGGAAGAAGTGTTTCCAGCAGTGAAGTCACACTGGGAGTGTGCTTACGAAGCAGAGATACAGCATGACGGATGAGAAGGAATATAACACTTTGGCCTTCTGGCTATCATCCTAGCGTTCTTTTAATCTCTCTGTGAGTTAACTCATGGGTAGAGAAATAATGTTGGGTTCATCTTTTGTGTTCATTTAAAATGAAAAAGGGAGAGGGAGACCTAAAAAGAGCATGCAGTGGTATGCACATTACCGTCTTTAGTGACTAATACTGTATGACTTCAGTTTCCTTCCGTGTGTGTGTGAGTGTGTGAGCACATGTGTAAATGTGTGGGTGTGTGCATGTGTGGAGTTGTGGTTGTATGGCTACGTCTGTGTGTCTGTGCTTGTATGCCTGTGTTTATCACAATAGTAAAAGTCCTTAACTCATTGTGGTCGCACCTCTGCGGTCTCATGGACTAAATGAACTCATGCGTCACACACACACACACACACATATGCACGCACTCACAAACACACACTCGACTCAGCACACCTCTAGGTGACTCCTCATGGCAGAGGGCCCAGTGTGTCACAAAACCACACAGCTGTACATTCCTAGACTCTGACAGTGTGGGATTAGATTAGCAAAGTGGAACACTTGCATCTGTAGGCGATGGCTGTGTTTTTGTCTGATTGCATGTGTGTGTTTATCTGTCTGCACACAAACAGGGTCTGTGAGACTTAAGCCAGCTCGAGGTGTGTGGGAAGGAACAATCAGTACTGACTGCAGTTTTATTAGATCATGTGAATGCTTTCCAGTGGGCTCCCATAGGTCAGCTTTTTATGGCTGCGTAAATGCTCTGTGTGCCACATTCCCATTTTAGCTGGTATATAATTTGATGTCTTTACAGTGAATGGCTTCTTTGATTGGCAGTAAATTATGTATGGCTCAGTGCTACCTAGTGGCCGCAGACTAGAACATTTTAGAACACTATTAACTATGCATTATGAATATTTTGCTTGCTAGCTGTTTTGTAAAAACACACTTTTTGTGTGTATGTGTGTATAACACACAAGTACTTTTCAGCTCTAAACTCACAACTGTACAGTGCTGAAGCAGTTTCATGTCTCCTCTACTGTACGATATGTGTGTTTGCCACATTTTCGGGCTTTGTCATCTGATGTGAAAGCTAAATCAGAGTCAGCAGGTTTGCTTTTCTCTGTCAGGTCCATCCTGCTTAATGTCAGGATTCTGATAGAAGAGCGAAACAGATGGAGAGCGCCAGTCGCAGGCTGCGTGTATTTCTCCGTCGCTGCTTGGTATCAACTTGTCCCATGAAGTGCATGTCAAACACGGTCAGCAGTAGTCGCGTAGAGGTTAGGTTAGATTTAGAAGTTACACCGCAGTTGCTTCCAGCGGCATTGTGAATGCTGGCGTTGTGGTTGAGGCTGAAAAGGCATTGTAGTGAAAGCCAGCGTCTCCCACAGCTTCAGGCAGAGCTTCTGAGTGTTGACGAGGGCTGTAGTGCAAAACGAAAACAGTATATTCAGCCATATTTTGGTCAATTAATGACTGTTTGTGATATACTGAGCATTCAGGTGGACAGCTAGGAAGTGGATTATACTGCTGGAGTGTTTTTATTTGAACATTTTGATGCTTTATTTCTACCACAGCCACCTTTCATGCCTATGGGAGGTGAGAGTTAGTGTACACTACGTCAATTTTGGGTGGAGTATTACTTTAAGCACATTGTGAAGAACGAATGGCAGGCTGCACAGTTCAAGCAGAGCCTTTGTATGAGTAGGTGCATGCTTGTGTGCGTGTGTGTATTTCTGCTTGCGTGTGCTAAGCATGTGTATGGAGACAGACCCCCCCCCCCCCCCCAGGGGTACTGAAGGCAGCATGTGTGTTGTTTTAGCTTAGTGTTGAGTGTCCATTAAAGTGGTGTTGAACGGATCGTGTGCAGGGTGGTGAGAGTGGGCGTACTAGGGATGAGTCTGGTGTTGATAACTCGGTGAGCAACCGCAAGTCCCCAATACCTGCTGATAACTCAGCTGACCGTGAGAGTGTTGATTTCAAGTGGGAAGCGTTGAAGTGACAGAGCGAATCGGGGCAGATGCAACAGGGGAGAGGAGCAGCGGATAGGGACGGGGTGGGGGGATTGAGTAAGCAGCGATGTGCCGAGGGAGGAAAGAGGAGCAGGATGCCACCATCTGTTACCCACATGCACACCCCACAGCAGTCACATAAATCTCAGCCGAGCTCAGCAATGCAAGGCTGCTGCATTCCGCCAGGCTAAACGTGCACTGGCTAGCTATGTACCTCAATAGAAATGTGCAACTCGTGCGACATACAGATCATGAAATCACTGTAAACAGGAGGAGTTCAGAAGAAATGCGGTGGATAGACCAGGACGCTGCATTGTTCTGGGAGAAGTGTGAGAAAGTGCACTGCAAACCACTTCTCCAGCAGGGAATTGGGATATTGTCGTGTTGCTGTAAATTTAATCGTCAACTTGCCAGCCTGAAAGGAATTAAGTAAGACTTGGTTGAACAGTTACACAATCTTTTCAAATGTACTACTGTCACAGTAGATCTATGAGTTATAGCTCACGACGATTGGCCAAAAATCTGTAGGAAAAATACTGCAGCGAGGCAACCGTTGATTTAAAAGTAATTTATAAGGCAAAGTTCTGTTCTTCGGGTGTGGTCCCTTGGCCCTCCACTACACAAGGAATAGTGGATGTGCAGTACAAAGGGCACACACACACACACACAGGTCACCAGAGTTAAAGTCAAGCTCAAACATGGAAATACAGTGGCTTAAAAAAGTATTCATACCCCTTGAACTTTTCCACATTTTGTCACGTTCCGACCACAAACATGAGTATATTTTATTGGCATTTTATATGAAAGACCAACACAAAGCGGCACACAATTGTGAAGATAAAGAAAAATTACACATGATTTTCAATTTTTTTCACAAATAAAAAACTGAAAAGTGCAGCCTGCAAAAGTATTCAGCCCCCTTTTCTCTGAGTGCAACCAGTTGCCTTCAGAAGTTGCCTGATGATTGCTGAATTGCTGAATTGCTCAAATGTTGACCTAATGACTAAATAGAGTCCACCTGTGTGTAATCTAACCTTAGTATGAATACAGCTTTTCTGTGACGGCCTCAGAGGTTTATTAAGAGGACATTGCACCAGCAAACAGCATCATGAAGTCCAAGAAACACAGCAGACAGGTCAGGGATAAAGTTGTGGAGAAGTTTAAAGCAGGGTTAGGTTATAAAAAGATTTCCCAAGCTTTGAACATCTCACGGAGCACTGTTCAATCCATCATCCAGAAATGGAAAGAGTATGACACAACTACAAACCTACCGAGACATGGCTGTCCACCTAAACTTACATGCTGAACAAGGAGAGCACTAATCACACTGATCTTGCCACAGAGAGTGGCAAGAAGAACGCCATTGTTAAAAGAAAGTCATTTGCAGATAGCCTGAAGCCATGTGGGGGACACAGCAAACATGTGGAAGAAGGTGCACTGGTCAGATGAGTCCAAAGTTGAACTTCTTGGCCTAAATGCAAAACGTTATGTGTGGCGGAAAACTAACACTGCACACTCTGAGCACACCATCCCCACTGCCAAACATGGTGGTGGAAGCATCATGTTGTGGGGATGCTTTTCTTCAGGAGGGACAGAGAAGGTGGTCAGAGTCGATGGGAAGATGGATGGAGCGAAATACAGGGCAATCTTGGAAGAAAACCTGTTGGAATCTGCAAAAGACTTGAGAATGGGGTGGAGGTTCACCTTCCAGCAGGACACCAACCCTAAACATAAAGCCAGAGCTACAATGGGATGGTTTAAAACAAAGTAAAACAAGTATTGATACAGGGGAGCTAAATACTTTTGTTCGCCCCACTTTTCAGTTTTTATTGGTAACAGAAATTGGAAAATCATGTATAATTTTCCTTCTACTTCACAATTGTGTGCCGCTTTGTGTTGGTCTTTCACATAAAATGCCAATAAAATATACATATGTTTGTGGTCAGAACGTGACAAAATGTGGAAAAGTTCAAGGGGTATGAATACTTTTTCAAGCCACTATATGTCTGGGAACTGGGTGTTACACTGACTGGCTGGACACTTGTAATGTTCATTCTTTTGAAGTCAGCATCACCTTACTAAGATGTTTTCCTGGCAGAGTGATGTAACAGTTTTTTTTATCTTTTTATTGGTGACTGTTATTTTGTAGCTAAGCCATTGCTGAAGTGCATACATATATATGTAGTTGACCTGGTTCAAATGAGTTTTGCCAGAATCACTGCGCATAGTGCAGGAAATGCACTGACTTAACATAATCCTCTTCACTTCTCTTCCTCATTGCAGATCAATAGTATATTTTACTGCTACCTCAGACCTCTGACGTGACTATGTAGTGCATAGTTGTGAGTGTGACCTCTGAACTTCAGCTGCTCTCTAAAGCTTAAGCATTCAAAGAAATTCTCTTTCCCACCTCTATAAAAGTAGCCAAATGGTGCTGTAAAACCAGTAGTTTTCCACATTATTTTGCACTTTGACAATTTCCCTTGTCATGTCTCTGATGACACCTCATATTGTAAATGCAGTTTTGTGAAAAAAATGCAGTTGTGGGGCAGAAGTTTACCAACTTTTGGTTGTAATGTGAAGAGGCATTCTGTGAAATGATTTGCATGTGTGAGGCTTGTCTCCATGTTAGACCTTCTGTTCCCACTTGAAATGTCTAAGATCTATAGAATGTGAAAGAAACATAGTCATAGAAAAATCATCTTTTCCATCTTTCGGATACAGACACATATTTTTGGTTTTTTCGGTCTGATTTCATGGAACTTTAGATCGATTGAAATCATTGCTGGTGAAGAAATGATATAATAACATAGCGGCCAGAGATGAGTCACCACTAATTTTACGTTCCCTTTAAAACCCTCTGTTCAATTGTACCGTTCAAGCTCTGCGGGTGAAAGGAGCCCAGCCAATGAGAGAGCCCAGTCATGACATCACAGTCATGCAGTGTGGCAGATGGATGGGGAAGAATGTTCCAGTAAAAACATCAGGAACACTGCAGCAGAAGCAGGAGTTGAACTCTTGTTTCATTAGTCACCCAGCTATGATCAGCAGAATTGGTTAGAGGGTGGTATCCAGCCAGAGGTCTTGCTTACGAGGCAGGACCACAGTGACACTCTACTGTTACTTTAGGATAAGGAAACCAAAAAATAATCACAGCCCTGGAGAGTGCCATTGCTGCACGTCCATCATCAGTCCTTCATCAGCATGCTTCTGCTATGAGACTCCGAGAACCACAGCCATGCGGCTGCATGTCTTACTCTCTGTATAAGAAGTGAATGAAGGAACGTCCTCATCGGGAACACTGCGCAGGGACCATGGATCTGAGGTATTGTTCCAGAAAGTATCGGGAGGCAGCTGATTAATCTCCAATTTTCCGAATACATTAACAAAATGGCCAGCTGATGAAAGCCTTGGCATGCAAGGCTTCTACTGGTCCAGCTGGCTTTGTTCCAACAACAAAGCCAGCCAGCTGCCCAGTCGCCAATTAATCCGTGGTTTTAGCTTTTTCCTCCTAACTTATTTACGGTTATCAGAGCACGTATTTTAGGACTACTGTAGCCTCTCTCAAAACACTATAGAGATTTATAGCACTGTGTATCATCAGGATGGGCTGATTATGCAGCCAGTCACATGTTCAGTCAGCAGCTGCAGGACAGGGACAGCTGTGACTTCCTGAATCCCACCTACTGAAACTGTTGCCAAGCCAGACTAATCACAGCTGGAGCAATCTCACTATGATATGATATGATGCAGTTTACATTAAGCTCTTGAGAAACCCAAATGCATTTTATGATCAGGGGTGTTCTCTTGAAATTGGTTGAAAAGTGCTCAAGGTTGTATTGAGCATCTTTAAACATGTACTGCACAGCTGGTGGAATCTATTCCAGGTGCTTTAGGATTCAAAACGCCTACCTTGTAACAGGTATACAGAGACGCCATTATCTATATCTGTTCAAGCTAAAAAACTATCTGCCTCCATCTATGAATTTAGATCGAAGACCTAAAGTGGATGTGGCTTATGCTTTTTAATTTTTATTTAACTGAACTAATTTTTATGAAGTGGCCACATGCAAGCATTGAAGTCACCCCTGGAGGATCCACCATGAGCATTTCAGCATTTGGCCAGACCCAGCCGGCACCTATTGACCACGCAACATCTTCGGTGTGTTTGATTTGAGTCACTTACTTTGCTCACAGCATTAAATCGTTGATTGATTAAAGTAGATGCAAAACTTTTTAACTATGCAAAGTACAATAAGGCTAACCGTAACCCATAATGACTTCATGCTTGATTGTAGTGCATTATTGTGCATTGTTGCACTGTTCACTAACAGTGAGACAGCACCCCTCGCATCCCCCTGACACTCGGCCTGTGAACACACTCAATCTCTGGACGTGGAGCTCTCTGGAGCTGTGCTCTCCTGCAGCCGCAGACACACCAGCAGCTTCTTCTCTGCTGCAGCTGCTAACACTTTCTGCCGTTCTATTCTCATACGGTTTGCCACATTCCTCCCATCCGAAGAGAGATGCGTTGGTGTACACTGATATGTGAGATGTAGCTCTCCCGAGAAGAACCCCGCTGATGTAGCATGAGGCTTTTCCAATATATCAGGTCTGACTGCAGGGAGGGGGGGACAGTTACAGTTAAGAATGGCCTTTTTTAGCTTGTTGACAGCCGAATAATAATGAGCAATCTTGGGTAGAAGAAATATCTCTTTCCATCGCATTATTTGTGCTGTCCCAAGCTCAGATACATCGGTACATTCGTAGTAGCAACAGAGAGCTACTGTGTGGTTTCTAAAAGTAAATCGACATAACTCTGGGACTTAAAAATAATGAATGGATGAGCAAGAGTGTGTAAATCTATCCACTCATTTCCCCCTCCTTATCATAAGCTCTTCAGATCATCAGGCCTTTTAGGAACTGATCAAAACAAACTCACTGGAAGAAACACTAGTGTCACACTGCTACTGGCTATCCCTTGTGTCTGCCTCGCAAAGCATAAAACTTGTTCATCTTCCCTTTCTCTATGTGTCTCTTTTTGTCTCTTCTACTTCGTCCTTTCATCTTCAGCCAGAAGATGTAAAAAATGCAGGAAGGAGAAAAAGAAGAAGAAAGAAAGGACAGTTCTAAAGGAATATGGCTCGTATTAATCTGGAAATATTGCTTTACCTCATCTGAACTAAATTACTGGCCTGAACTCGCTGTCCTCGGAGAGCAGGCAGAGTGCCACCGGCAGCCCAGATGGGCAAGGAGTGGTCGGCAGATCTGTCACCGTGACCACGGTGAGCACATGAACCCCTGGTTTGTCGAGCTCTGTAGCTGTCCTTTTATACAGCGGATCAAAAGTGCCTCTTTGTTATTGTTGGGCTCGGATTTTGTACTCAGGGGCAGCGTCTCTGAAGGAGAATCCAGAAGTTTTGAGACCCTTTCTCTCTCTCTTTCTTTGTCCTGTTTCCTGCTATCTCTGTGGCTTTGTACATGTGCATTGTTAAGAGACCAAAAGAAGCAGAGACGGAGACGGCAGAAGAAAAGCAAATATGTGAAGATAATAAGAGCTGATCTGTTATTGTAAAATATTAAGGATATCCTTTTAGTTTATGAAAGCATTTGAACAATTCTATGCATGATTTAAGGACACAGTCATACTAGTGCCTGGCTGTTGTGTGACATCCAAGCACTCGTTGCTGGAGGCCACGAAATCTAAAGTTAGACGAGTGGAGCTGGCTTATGGTGAGGCTGCAGCCTGCCAAGGCTTGTGGTTTCCACTGGTAAGGAGCAGAGGCAGGCACAAGTGACTGCAACCTCTCTCACTGCTACTCCGAGGAATTTAAAGGTGTGATCGCACACGCTACGAGTAAACACTGGCCCATCTGCTCTCTCTCTCACCCATAACTGAGCAGAACTGACACATGAGCTTTCACTATGCCATATAGTAAGACAGACAGGAGCCTCAGAGAGTCAAGAGACAGATATATGACTATTACATAACATCAATGGCCACTGGCACTGAGCCAAGCGGTGCTTGTTGCTATGATTGCTCATAACTCCACCTGTCAGAGATGAGGGCCGCTCTGTTTTTATTGGACTAGTTTATAACTGTGAAATGTGCGCAAACGACACGTTTGTATCAGATGAAAGGCTTTGTTGCGTCACTCTGCAGTCCTCAGATGTGTAACAGTGCTTGACTGCAGAGATGCAGGGAGGCTTTCTGTCATTGTGTCAAAGGGAAGAGGTCAACAGAGGGGAGGAGGAGAGGTGGTTTTGTTTTTATATCAGCTTTAAAATATTTGCAAGGCAGAAGGAACCTGTGATTTATCTCCGACAATGATCTTTCATGAACGGCATCATAAATTACCCTGCAAATGCCCCGGACAAGAGTCCCTAACAGAAACCAGCAGGAATGTTACAGTAGGTATGACAACAAGTGAGCAGGTTCATGCTTCAGTCACAATAAGTAACAACTAAACACATACAGTACATATCACACCGTACTGCTGCACATGCTACACTTATTACAAATTAAGACAAAAAATCAGTAAAGTATAAAAGCAAGTAATAAGGGTGACAAAAGATTTGCTAAGTATTAGTAGTATTTATTCTCACTAACTTATTCATTTAAGTGTTAGTGTTTTAAACAAATTATCTCAAAATTAAAAAATAGCGGATAAATGCTCAGCAAAGAAAGAGAAGCAGACTAGATATAACTAATAGCATTACCCCTCATTCCAGTCCAAGCCTGTTTATACTGAGTATCTGATCTGATCTTAATATTCTCCTATAGAATACAGCTGCCTCGTATGTACACACCGTAGCCTGAAGTAGAAAGCCAGTAAAGCAATTTACATATGTTTGACAGCTGAATGGCTCTGCATTGTGATAAGATTCATTGCATCATAGTTTTCCTTTGATGGTTTCCAGTGCCTATACTGTTATGTATGTTATCCATATGTTTTGTGTAATATCTATGGAGACCAGAGTGTCAGTGTTGACTGCTGTGACAGGAAGGTTTGGACGGGAATTAGACAGCATGACCAAAATATTGTTCCATTGCAACAGCACGTAAGAATCATGATACTTGAGAAATGAGATAGAGCATGTTTGTGCAGTAGGAAATTTGTGACAGTCGTTGGACTCGGGGTAGAAAGGGTTACACTAACCCCAGGAACAGATGTAGACTGGGAGTTATATATATCACCAGGTACAACACACAAGCCAGGCCATACAGACAGAAGGAATAGTCAAGGTACAGCATGCTGCATGTCTGAAGAGCTGTTGATGCAGGGAAATGAGATATTTTTGTAAGCCAAGCAGTTGACATGTCATCGCAGGCTGATTCCATCAAGACGCCACTGGTGTGTGTTGTCCTTTAGATGAGTATTAATTTATTATTAATAATATTATCAAAAATGTGTGAATATTACATTTCACTCTCTTTTCATCCTTTTCTTTCTTTCACTTAGTGTATTTTTCTGTCACGTCATCATGGGTTGACACATGTCAACTAATCACAATACATTGCTGTCATATTACCCAGCATTGATGCACGTCAACTCTTTAGAAAGCCAGCAAGCTTAACCCATTTTCTCCCTGGATTGGAGAATCCTAGCTGCTGTGCTGCTTCCTCGTCTGTATCGTGTGGTGCCTGGTGTTGTGCTACAGCGTCGAGTGATGCAGTGTGACACCACTGATGTGTGTTGCACTTAAACTGCCTGTAGCTGACAACAGGCCTGCCTTGCAGAGCCAAAAAGTTGGCATGCCCCTCCTTCATAGGAGAGGCAGATTCCAGTCAGTGTCTCCCGTGTTTGTAAATTCACCTGGCTTGCATATAGCTGACCTCTGACCTCAGGAAACACATCCCCGTGGGAGAGGGAAATGTGCTTGTGAGAGGCCCACTCGTGGGCGGCGGAGTGGTTTTATACACAGACTGGCATTATCTGCATCTCCTGCTCCACTCAAAGGACAGCGCCACTAAATATACCCTGTGAGGCCTTCCCAGGCTCCTCTGGGCTGCGGAGATGCGGCCGCTACTTGGGCCAAAGGCCAATGACATGGCTGCCGACCTCCACGGAAAGTATTTTTAAGGTCAATTACAGGGTACAGTGCCTTTAGATGGCCGACTGGTGCTGAGGAGGCCTCATATTAAAGGTTTATGTGGAGAAGTCCCAGAGAAGTCTGCCTTAGCTCGCCCCAGCTCCCATTGTTACCACACACCCACTGAGACAGTGCACTCTGAAGGATTCATGGGGTGATGCATGCATGTGTGTGTGTGTGCAGTTTATCAAGAAATTCTTGTGAATGTAAGCTTATGTTGTGGCCAACCTCCCCCTGACAGATAAGAGGAGGCCCCATCAAGCTGCATTAGTGCAACAATTTCTACAGAACATTCTAGAGAAACATACTACTCTCAAACGAGTTGAGTCACAAGTAATTGCTTTTAGTCTGTGACCTTTTTCTTGTAACTTTTCTGTAGGCTAGGTATGGCTTCCTGCAAGCTCAACATTGCATAATGCTTACAGTGCTCATGATTGAAGGATATGTTTACATTTTTCTGTGTCTGTCTTAGAACAACACTCAGAGGCCGACATGTTCATTGAGTACATGAAAGAGCTTGAGAGAGTTATTGGTCACTATAATCATGAAGATCACTTCCTAATGTTATTCCTTTGGAAAAGATTGAGTCCTCAGTCCTCCCCCTGGACAAATACACATTGAAAAGTTCAGCTGAAGCTGTTAATTAAATCTAGTGGGTATTTTCCAAAGTTACACTCATTTTAGTACAAAATTCCGTATTTGTGTTATGATCCCTGACCCCAGCAAAGAAACGGTCTCTGGGAAAGCACAAAGATGGAATTGTTCTAGTAAATTGCAAATTTGAAAGATAATTGATTTGAATAACTCAGCCTACAGAAGCCTCATATTAGCTTTGATTGAACTTGAACATGCAATTTTGTCCATCACATACTTACTGACACTAGGAAGAGATCACACGGCCACTGTGAAAAGGATGAATGATTATAGCCACCAGTCTTTTTTTTTCATGTACACATGGCCATGTGAGTATTGTTTTAAGATATGCTAAAAGAAAAAAAAAAAACAACATTAAACCTTTATTGTAATACCGTAGTATTGAGGGTTTAATCACTTTTCAGCCAGCAGGCAGGCTTCATGATGTTGGCCAGGAACACAGTCTCAACAGAGAAAGCATGTCGCGTTTTCCTCCATGCAGACACAGACAGATAATAAACACAGAATAACCAACACACTTGTTGCTCATTAGAGGGCTTATCTTAATCCTCCACTCCCACACATTCACTCATACTCTCACACAAGCCCCATTCTCTCTGCACAGGCCACACACACAGACCCACACAGCTGACCAGCACTCAATATAAATGAACATCCAGCGAGATGATTTTGGTCCTTTTCATGATTCATTCCAACACGACTCCAGCCGGCCATAAATACAGGCCTGTCAAAATGTGTTCTACCCCACAGAGAGGGGAGTGGTGGAGGGTACAGTAGACACCATTCACCTCTCTGTGTGTTTGGAGGGGGCAGAGGGAAGGTTGGAGTTGGTGGCTTTGGTCTCCATGAAGAGTGAAGTATTGATGGGACAAAAGTGAGGGGAAGGATTGAAAGGCCTGTTTGTGCTGATGAGGGCTCTGTGTTTGGTTTGCTGTGGCTCTGCTGTAGTTCAATGGCAGCTCTATGCACCCTTCTCTATTTCAACCCCTGCTTTAATCAGACAAAATAAAGGCACCGGAAGATGAAACCCAAAGAGGAAACATCGATATGTGTTTTAGTATTTAACTTTATCACGGTGCTCCAGACATAAATGACATTTTGTGTCAGTTACCCTTTAATTAACTACAGTTTAGCCCGAGACACCAGTCTAGCACGACACAGCGTAGTGATTATCTTGTTTTCACTGTGTGAACATGATTAGCAAATAAGTTGGGTTTTTATGTACCCTCGGATGAAAACACCTTATGTCTCCTGTGTTGCGTAAATGGAAAAGCATTCAACAAAAATCATTGTCGGCAAGCATAAAGCTCCTACAGATGTTCCATAAGAGTTCATGTTTTCTAAAGCACAACTATGCAAGTGACGCATTTTGTGAAGATTCAAACAGGATATCTATTGTTTTTCATGAAAGACAAGAGTAAAGTGAACCTAAGATTCTTGTGTGTCATGATTGACTTTCCTTCATCAGCAACCAGAAAGGTACTCCTGTGAGGTCTGTGCTCGAAGCAGCATCCCTAGGAATTACATCCATATTGGATCATTTGCATACGTATATAAAAAGGCTGATATGTAGCGAGGAAGAAAGTAAGGTTTGGGTGGTGGATGGTTGTGTCCAGGCACGTCCAACTGTCACACAAGAGACCAGAGTATGAATCCCATCATAGATGTGCAAGTAACATTCACAGCTTTATTAACCATAATCATGAACCTTCCATAACCATAAGCAGGTGTTTTACTTACCTTATCCAACCATACCCATGGATGCACCGATCAGTGTTGATACTGCATCCCTAAATATGCACAGCTAACCCTAACCGTTAGCTGTTTTAGTTGTCTAATACTAACCGTACTTCAACCATAATTTATTCGTCATAACCCCAATATTTATCTAACCTTCACCATATACCCCACTTGCCATGACACATATTTAACTGAATACAATTTTATAAAATCATCCAATAAAGATGTTCCTGCCTGGCAGTAAGTTTGCCTTGAACCTGATCTCTTTCTGTTTGAACATTTTTAAGACCAAGTCTGTCAATGCTCCTCCAAGAACAGGAGGCGCTTAGGGTGGGCCTTTTCCCCTGTCTTCAACTCTTCCTCTTTCACCTCTAACCTCCCTGGTCCCACCGCACCCCCTCCGAGCCCAGACCCCCTACACCTCGTCTCCCTGGGAACATCATCACTCCTGGTCCACATGGCGGGGCGAGTACACATCGCCAAGCTGCTAAGTCCACACTGGCTGGGGTGCCCCGTGTTTGCCCTGGGGGAGAGCATGTGTTCATGGACGCTGGGCTCTCCGGCTCAGAAATGGCACACCATGGTGTGATGGGCTTTGCTCTGCTGGTCGTGGCCATTGTAGGTGTGAAATTCCCAGAGCTGAGGCTGGCCACTCCGCCACGGCAGCACTAGAGCCCAAAAGCTGCACAGACAGAGGAGGGAGTGGATGTGTTGGACCGTTTGGTTAGCCATCATCACCTGTCTGAGTTCAAACCCACAGTCTCATTTTTCTGTGGCCCTTTCTTGTCTCAGTGCACGAAGACACAATACACCCATAGACCTAGTCCTTGTTTTTGTAAAATACTGTATATTCCTTCTGTGAAGTCTTAATATTATTGTTTTTATTGGACATTTCAGGTGTGTCGCAGTCTGTGAGTCATGGAATACAGCCACCACATGTAGTCACCCTCAGTGCCCTTAATTGGGAGTTACAGGAGTGCTGGTGGCGTTGGGAAGGCCTTTCATTGGGACTCTGGGTGTGTCAGCAACATATTCTGGGATGATCTTGGTACTGTACACCCTCGCTGCAACGGTTTTACCACAGTTGCATCTGTCATTTTACACCTTGGAAAAAAACAATCCTCTTGCTGTTCCTTACAGGCTCTAATACCATGAAGTTACGTGCATGTCACACCTTAGCAATTACAGTATAAAACACAGCAGCTAACACACTTCATTGTCAAGTCTTGTTCAAGAAACTGTCCTGGTTACCACACACTGATGCTTCAGAGTGCACCAACTCTTGTGGCACTTGATGTGGCACGCAGCCAGGCTCCAACACTTGACTCCACTATCATCTTGCCATGGCTACACTGATTCATCCTGTTTGTCTTTGAACTCCAGAATTGGCGCCCAAATGTTGTCTCCCTGTATTTTTCAGAGAAAAAGACAAGCTTCTGTATTGCTAACAGAAGCTGAATGTCAGCAAGCTTTTCTCATTGATATATTTATTACGACCCAGATTCCAAACAGTTGGGACGCTGTGTAAAACATGACGTATGGAAAACAGTTCAAAGACAATATCTTTAGCGTTTTACCGCATCAACTTCTTGGATTTTTACAAATATCTGCTTATTCTGAAGTTGATGCAGCAACTCTTTTCAAACAAGTTGATACAGGAGCCACAAAAGACTGAGAAAGTTGTGGATTGGTCCAAAAACACCTGTTTGGAACATTCCACAGGTAAACAGGTTCAGGGTATGATGGGGGCATCCTCGACAGGCTCAGTCATTCACAAGCAAAGATGGAGCGAGGTTCACCACTTTGTGAACACATGATTGTATAAAGGATGTTACTTCATGGAACACCTAATCAAACTGTCACCAGTAAACACAGTTCAGTCACAAATGATTGCATTCTGCTTTTATTTAAGTTTTACACAGCGTCCCAACGTTTCTGGAATCTGGGCTGTAGTAATAACTCTATGGTAGGTCAGGGACTGTCTACCTGCACTTTGCCTCCAAAAGGACTCAGTTCAATTAGTTTTTTGAGCCAGGTGTTATTCCCTGAGGGCAGGTTAGAATACTCCATGGTCGTTAAAGCACTTTATAAGTTTTGTATTTGGTGTTTTATATGATTTTTTCTTCCACAGAGAGAGAGAGAAACCATTGAGACACTTTAGATGGTTGGCAGAGTGAGGGTATGAGTTGAAGGGTGAAGTATAAAGCCATGTTTCTTTAATGCCCTGTATGAACTAAAAATACTTTTTTAGACTAGCATAATACAAGCCATTGGTGTCCTGATGCACGAGCCTCGGGGCTGGATTTAAACAATCTCCATATTCATCCTGGAAACGTTGAGGAGTCAATCTTAGTTTGAGTCTTACTTTGATACATCTCACAAAGGTTTTCTGTGTTAACAACACAGAAAGTCCCCTCTCTTTCCATCTGCCTTGACTCTGTTTTCAATTCAGGTCGTTATGAGTGAAATTTCAATTTCACAACAACCTATGATTGAATCCTGCAGTCTAATATGATTCCAGCTGGTGTCCAAAGGCAAGTTGCCTCTGATGCAGTGGATTAACTTTATATCCTATTGTATGTTCTTGTTCCATTTATCCAGTCTAGTACACTTGCATGCATATGTGATCTTACTACAAACTGTTCTTGTGACTTATTGGCGTTAAGACATTTAATTGCTAGCACTGTAATATAGCACTCCGTTCTGGCCCATCCCGACCTGCTTGTTTTGCCAAATGTGTGTGATGCCTGACAGTCAGACCTTTTCCTGTGGCTTTTGAAACTCAATCACAGAGGCAGCCGTTTTGGCTTCTCTGTAACCTGAACTTCCTGTGAGATGATGGTATAGTTCTGCCTGCTCTGTACAAAGGCTGTTTTTAACCCAGCGCTGTTTACATTTGTATTTAATGTTGTCCTTTTAATTAATGTGTCATAATCAGTGCTTTCATATGCAATCAGGAAGACATTTAAAGTTTTCCGGCGTGACAGCTCTCTTCAACAAGCCTGGAAAGCTCTCATTGAAATGTTTGTAATAAGCACATTTTTGCAGCAAGCAGCATGTGGCATTGCCACTATACATGCAGTCTGTGTTTGTTTGGATCTTTGAACTGAATTCAGTTTACGGTTCCCGGATTCCAGAGAAAGGATAATATCTGTGATTTTTAATCTTCCTAAGGAGTTGTTGCACTGGATTAAATGAATGGTTGAAATAGGAATCACCCTTGAAAATGAACCACCCTAAACATTAGCAAGATAGTCACCTGAGTTCTGAAAAGAGGCACAAAGGTTCATCCTCTAAAAGAAAGAAACAGGGAGCAAAGAGAAAGAGAGAGAGAGGCTAGTGCCAAACTTTGCCTCAGCCCTGCATGTAAAAGGACTGTATGTACATTACAGCTGAACTCAGCCCCTAGTGGCCGGGTAGAATATTGTCTCAGGAAATTCCACCTCACCTAAATCCCGGTTTTAGATCTTGAAGCACAATCACATCTTTTTGTGGCAAAGCGTGACTGACAGCCTGTCATTACTGTTCTAATTTTCCCCATTATATGGCCACTTTGTGCTATTTTTATCTATTTACTATCGTTATGGTAATGACAATACTTGATGACATAGTAGACGGTAAACAAACAACAGCTTTCAGATGTTGGATTAGTCTTTTCTCTGTCACTAAAGCCCCAGATTAAAGACATAAAACACCACAGAAGGGCTGTCCATGTCTCTGGTTTTGGAGGATTAGTGTTTCTTAGCAATAAAGTGCACTGAAATGAGTTTGTCTCCCCTTCTCTGTCATTCCCTCCACCAACCCACTCCAACGGTCTCAAACCCCAACCCCAGGCCGGGGCTTTCACAACCTACAATGAAGGCAGCCCATAACCTTAAGTACTGTTTTGTGGACCGTTTAAATTTGACACTATTATGCCACAGAGAGGGTCTGTGTAGGTGTTAATGCTAGTGTGGGAGATTGCCAGAGATCTGTATAATCCCTACCTCATCATGTGCTGCCAAAAAATTTGCTCATGTTTTTATTACACTATGCAGACTTTTTGGTCCTTTTGCCCCTTCCTGTGATCTTTTGAATGGCTCTAATTTTTTTCCCTGCAATCCTCTGGTTCTCATGTTGTTTTGGAACGCAGAATTGTGTTTCTCCCCGCTGTTCTTCGTGCTTATTCATGTTGCACGATCAAGGAAGTATGACTGGATCTTAGACCTGTGGAAACTTTATTAAAACTTTATTTAACAGTGCTGTCTTGTTCTGTGAAAGTACTCCAAGGACAGGACACCATATGCAGGAGTGGCGTCCCTGGTGGATGCAGCGATGTGCTGCGGTGGTGTCTCTTTCTAATTTTCAGGAGGATCAAGGCTCGACTGTCGTGCTGTGAATTGGAGGTTGACCTACAGCTTTTACCAGCAAATTAGCTCTCTCAGATTCTTCAGGAATCACGTCTTTGAACTTAGATTTTTGCTGTTTTGTGGCAAGGACCTACAGTACAGTCTGACCTCCAGTAAACCCATAACTGTATGTTATTTAGACTATACTGTACTGTGTCTGTTTTTTTTTCATAAGTTGAACCTGACCGTTTTTACTCTTCCTTTCTTTTACTTTGCACCTCTGTCTGTGTCATGGCCCAGTTTTAGCTGGCACACTTGGTAGAGCTAGGTTTGTGTGTGGTGGCACTGGGGGCAGGGTGCAGAGCCTGCCTGGGTTGAGCATACCCAGCCCCTCATAATTACAGGCAGTAAACAGCTAGTGCTTTTAGGCCTATTTTCCCCGTCTGTTGGGGAGAGAGTTCACTTTGGCATAAGAAGAAAAGGCAGAGAGGATGAGAAGGAGGGGGAAGATGGCCTGAAGATGGATAAAAACTGTCATCCTTATTTTGGGTGTTGACTATGGAAGCAGTTTGTGAAGAGCTGGTGAGACCTAGAGCCAGGTTTATAGACACATGAATACACAGACACAGAGACAGACTTTGTCCCCACCCCCTCGAGCCCAACACATGCGACAGTCTTTTGATGTGATCTTTCTTACTGTAAGTCTTAATTAGAAGTTCCCACAACCCCTGGTGAAATATGTGTCCTCGCATCTTCCCTGAAACTGTCAAATTGATCACCCTGTGTCTTGCTCTACATCTCTCTGTAAGTGTGGCTGTGTTTTTTTTTCCGTCTGCCTGCTTTTCTGTGTCCGTCCCTCTGTCTCTCTCCCCCGACTCTCTCTCGAGTGAATATCTGCTTCCTCACACTCTTCAGTTGGTCCAACTTCACTTCTCCTCCTTCTGCTTTCCTTCTTCGTTCTACCTCATACTCATATGACACCCCCCACCTCCCACACACATGCGCATACACACACACACTTTATCCATCCTTGTTGCATGATTAAGTGCTTCACTGCCAAAACTGTTAACCTGAAACAACTCTGAGGCAATGTACTCAATATAAACTATCAAAACAAACAAATAAACAAATAGCTGTTTATGGATTCGACCCATGTGCTACATGCCATCTTTCTGCCTCTTCATCTCCTTTCTCATCTCTCTCTGTCCCCCTCTCCCTGTGCACTGCACAGCGCTGGCAGGCAGTGGGATGGGAGGTTTTCTTTGGCAGTCTGCTTCCCCTCTTTTGGCTGGGACAGGCCCTGGAGCGTGCTACTGGCTGGGAGTGTGGAAGGGAAGCGGGGAGGTAGTGAGGGAGGAGGGGAGGGAGGGTGAGAGGGCTTGGGAGGAGGGAGACTGGAGGGGTGGAGGCGTGGTCTGCAGCTGGTAATGAAGTCTTCTCTTTTCATCCTCAGAAGGCAGAGTGTGAGCGGACGGGCCCGGGGTCTGCGCGGCTCCACAGCTTTCTCTGCCTGTAAAGTGTGCCGAGCGTCAGTCCGCTCCGCTCCGCGCTGCCGGCGTGTCTCAGCGCCCGTCTCCCACGGCTTTGAGATACAAAGAGACCGAGACTGAGAGAGACCGCTGCAGTCATGAGGCTTTCCCTTCTATCGGCTCCACAGCATTACTCTTGAGGTAAGACTGCAGACTGTCTTCTACTCGTGCGCTGCTACTGCCTGTCTCTCTCTCACTGCTCTCCTTTACTGTCTGTCTGTTTCTGTTGATTGTTGTGGTGTGGGGGGGTGTAATGGGGGCTGTCCGGTTTAGGTCCCTCCCACTTTAAGTGCGTGTCTGTTTGTGTGTGTGCGCGCGCGCATGCACATACAGTAATGTGCAATGGTAGGTAGGAGTGCATTTGTGCATGTGTGAGCATGCACACATGCACATACTGCATGCGTGTGTCTGTGTCTCTGCACATTTCCTGCACTGTTTATGTATGAACGTAGACTGAGTCAGCAGTCAGTGAAGGGTTTATGTTAATGGTGATAAATGGCTCCTACTGGTCAGGCAAGGGAGAGGGTCAAACTGGGGGCTGAGATGCTTTGGAAACGGAAGATGGGACATCAGTTATCGGAAATTTAGTTAGAGTTGACTGGAAGTTGAAAATGTTTTACAGAGTTGCGTTTGCTGTCAGGTAAATTTAACATCACCCTGCTGACTTTTACTGTATAGGATCCTCTAATTTTAAATGAGCTGTTAAATGTCAAACTGTTACTACACCTGAGTGAGTGTGTGTTTGTGTGTGTGGGCACGTGTGGAAATGTTTATTTGCGCTGCTGATTGCATTTTAAGACAGATGCTGCTGTTGCGCTATTGGGGCTCATCTCTGTAAATAAAAAAGGACAGGAGACAGTCTGTACTCATCTGCAGCCCAGTGACACCAGGCTTTGAAGTGATTTCAGTGGATCTGTCCTCCTCCCCGCTGGGCAATTCAGATCCGGCCTGCGACTCACTCACTTTCATCCACATTCCCTTGGAAATCCGTCCATCTGTATTCTTTCACTCACCTCCTTCCTGCTCTCATTCGCCCTATGAGTTCTTGCACCCTGATACCCCTTGGTGAGCCCTTCACCTCCCGTCAACACCTCTCGAAATCTCATAAGCGGTATTCCTATGGTTTTATTCTCCATCCCCACTAGTCAGGCACACTTTTAGAGAACGGGTCTTTCCGATACCTCTCCCGGAAAAAAACCTAAGCGACTTTCCATTAGTTTCTGCTGGGCCATGAGAATTATGGTTTCCCAAATGAATAGTGTACAGGAGCCCGGCTTAATTGAAAAAACACAAGCATGGTCTGCCATGAAGGAGACAGTCCTTGTGTCACAGTTGAACTGTATGAATGTACTTTCCAGAGCTGGCGAGGGGGAGAGCAAAAGAGAGGAAAATAGAAAGAGAGCATGAGATAGATGACAGACAGAAGGCTGAGGCAAATAGAATTATCAAGTGAAAGTGTGGAAAATCAAAAGGACTGATTACATTATGGGTACTGCAGCGTGTAGGTTTGGGGGTGAATGAAGAGGAATTATCAGAATATTACATAAGAATTATTTTGAAGAGAGTGAAAACAGTACTATGTGAACTTCCAGTTTGGTGTCATCTGGTCTGTCAGTCAGGACTGTGTGTATGAGAGGGGATTTTAGTAGGATGGGATGACAGAAGGCGGCCATCATGGGACTGTTTGCTGGCCATTAAGCCCCAAAGGGCAACAATAGAGCCCACAGTAAAACCTGCTTGATTGCACTCCAGCTAACAGCAGCAAGTCTCCCATGATTTTCCCAACAGGGAGTCATCACAACATTTAACCCCAGCGGAGGAGTCTGCTCAGCTGTGAGCCTGTCTGTCTTGTAAACAGACCACCAGTGAGCCTTCAGTTTGCTCTGTGTTGTTGCTGTGCTTTCCCATATCAGCCGTACTTGACATATTCTATCAATATCCGCTTAGTCATCTTTTATTGTGTCTGCTGTCTCCTGCCTCCCCCTCCTCTGCCTCTCTCTTCACCCCCTGCAGTCTCCCCACCCTCTTTGCTGTGTTTGTGTGAGATGCTTGTGTGGCAACCCCATATGGTGATGACTGAGGCCCTGTCATTGGCTCAGATGGCACATTTGTCACACACATGTTTGCCAGCAGCTGCCGTTGCTAGGGCTTGCAGGGCTGCAGAGGAAAGCATCTCTTGTTGACTTCCTCACTGGGTGGCTCATTTGTTTGTCATGGCACCGTGACCCTTGACCCCGCTACCACCTTCCTGCCTCTCTCACTGCCCGTTAATGTAACTTTAGACTCCCTGACGGCCCCGCCGCCCCCCACTCATCCTCCACCACCGCCACACTCGTGCGTGATTACCAGGAGAGAGAAGTATGGAAAGATCAACACTTACAACAGTAGGTCATAGTTAAAGTAGGTCCTCCAGGGAAACATCCACAGGGATCCTGCAATGAAAATGTATGCAGGCACGATGACTTCACTGTAACCAGAGAGAGTGTGGGGAGTTTGAAGTGTGGACAGAAAGATAACCTCAGGAAGTGTGATTTAACGCTCCAGGGAGAGACTCTTTTCTTTTTATGATGAATATACATTTGCATTTTCAGCTTGCCTTACTAGAGACTATTAATCATAATCCCGCAGGCAGTTACTGTGGCTCTGAGAGTACTTGCTCCTAGTGTTAAATCTAATTCAGTGTCTAAGGGGCATGATAATGGCTATCAGGTTGGTTTATTATCAGCTCAGCAGGTACTGTCCAGACCAGTCACTAAGGTTACACAAGACCGGGGTGGTTATTCATCCCTGAATTCCCATGGTAACTGATACGGTCGCGACCTCCGACCTCTCTGTCTCACCTCTGACGGAGCTGAGCTGACTTTCATTAGGCTTCAATAGTGAGAGCTGAACAGAGGCCTCAGCCTCAGAAGAAAATGCTCATGTCAGTGGTCTAACTTGCCCTTCATCACCGTGTGTTTGACTTTGACGAGACTTTGACAAATGTACAAATGCCGTATTTTCAAGTACAAAACTTAAATGAGCAGAAAATAAACAGGGTCATACGAAGACACAAATACCTCAAGTGATCTAATCAAATCTCATCAACAAATCCTCAGCAGTGATTTGTACATATAAACTACTGTCGAGTTGCAGAGGCTGTAACTCTATCTTACTGTCAGACTGACTATTGGAAAATCAGATAAGCTAAATATGTGACTCAACTGTGAAGAGGCTGCCATGTAACACTGCTTTCCTTACAGTTTTACTGACAGCTGCCATCAGCGAACTGTATATATTCCCCTGGGGAAAGAGAGACATGTGATGTGGCCCCTGGGAACCGCAGCCTTCTCTCTCCATGTTTTGGTTTAGTAAAAGTACAGTTTGAAAGTTTTGCTGCTTTAAGGTGCACAAACACAGCATCAGCAAGGGGAGAAAGACAAGAGAGAGGCAGGGTCCTTTTTTTATGGTAGCTGAAAGGAGTTTTCAACATATAATGAATAGATTTAGATTTCATTTGACTGGCTACCCAGATTTGCTCCGAGTCACTAAAACTTCAGGGCATCAGAGTCGATTTCTTTTCAATAAACACACTAGAAAGCCAAGCCTTAATTTCTTTGCACATATAATTTTCAGATAAATTTAAATACATAATTGAAGAGCTGCCGTCGTGAACATTTTGTATGTCAGCTGATCATAACAGAAAATACAGGCCAGTGTTAATCCTTCTTTTACAAACTTTACTGATATAACCAAACTTTGAGCAGTATCAGAAAGCCTCTGTGTGTGTGACAAGTCCTGCCACGTTGAAAGTGACAGTAAGCTGCACTCTTTAGCTTCGGATCATGCCTCTCACGTTAATGAGCTAGCCTTGTTGCTGCAGTAAAATAAACTGTATTAGGAATTAAATGAATCATTTTTCTCAGAGCTGAAGGTGGAAAGATCCGTAGTGTTAGCTACAGCGTTCGTTCTCATTTCACCTTTTGTAAACACATTTTCATGACACACGAAACGTCTCTCTACAGTTTTGAATGGACAGATGTTTTTCATGATTTAGGCCATATATATTGAGGGTACGGCAGCATGGTTGAATAGCTACCTAAATGCAAACAGTAAGATTAGCTTCTAGTGACAAAATGTGCACTCACTCTAAAAACTACATTCTTTGATTTTATCCTGCTTTTCCTGCATTTTCTGTAATGCACCCCTGTCACTTTTGCACTTTTTATGATATAAATCAGTTTTGTTACGAGGGCCTTGTGTAACAGGATGCTCTCAGAGTTGAACTGCTTGAGCTGTCTGTGCAGCCATGTCTCCATCTCTCAACTTCCTGAGCACCTGCATTAATGGGCTCATCTGACATGACTCTGAGCGGCCTTTAAAAGAAGAAGTTGCATCAGCCTTATCAGTTACTTCACCCTCCATCCTCTCTGGTGCCCTCTCCAGATGGTGGCACTATGACTGACCGCCTAGTTAGCCCACTCCTTGAATTGGGCCTGTTAGTAGGATTTGGAGGCTGAGGCTTCTTGAGCTGAGCAGACTCAGTGCAGTGCAGATGTAAAACACATGACATGCTGGAGAGGAGAGTCCCTCAGCTCTTTCCCCACCTCCTTCCTCACCTCCTACTCCTCCCTATCTGTGTCCTCCTCTTCAAACAGGACACATTCAGCATATTTTCCATCCTACCGTACGTCTGTGTTTGTCAGGTCACACCTTCAATCTAAAAAGCCCCCTGAGCTCCCACACAAATCCACTCACAGGCTCACAGACTGATGTCTGTGTGTGTGTGTTACTGCGTGCATGAGCTTGTATGTGTGTTTATGTCTTGTTGCATACATTGAATGCATATAAGTCCCAGTATCTCTGACAGATTGCAGACGGTGCACTATGTGTCTACTGACAAATAACTGTTGGATCAGCCGCCATGAGTTTATTAGACACTTTATCCAACAGGCAGAAAATTGGCCTGAATATTTGCCTGCTCCTCCGCTCCTTCTGCTGCGTGAATGCAGACCCAGCAGCTCTGATTGCTTCTGACAGTGACAACAAGAACAGGCTGCCTGAGAAGACTTTCTGAAGACCTCCTCCTGAATCGGCACAGAAAAGTACGAAGAATGTGCCAAATCAAACAAGAAATTGCTTTTCTCTCTGAACTTTTTTTGCGATCTTTCTGGAACTTCGAGGTTCAAGTGTTAAAGTTGGGTTACCACACATACATGTAACACAGTGGTTGGCGGACATCTGTAGGAGTTGTTTGATATTAGGCAGTATTTGTGGACTGCAGTGAACTTTATATGTACTGAGGTTAGAATAGACGAGAACAGACATTCTGCCTGATGCTTGGGTCTGCAGCCGTGACATCAGATCTTTTGTGGGGGGAGCAAGGGGAATCACCAGTAAATTATAGCTCAGGCACATCCCCAGACGCCTTGGCCAGGGTCCTGGAGCTAAACAGCTTTAGGACCGCTTTCCCTTTTTCAACCCCTTTTCCGCTACATTCCTGCTCTTCCCCTCTCACTCCTGGGTTGCGCTCCAGATGTGGCATTGTTTGGACACATTTGTTTTGGGCTCGGGCCGGTAGACCTGCGCAGAGTCTGATGTCACGGTCTATTTAAAGGGAAAGCCATGAGAACTGGGTGGAAAGGAGTGCTCTGTGGTCGCACTTCAAAGCTTCTGTCTAGGACTACTGATGACTGTCATCCGTGGCACAGCAATCTGTGTCATGGACAGATGACCACATTCATTTTAAGTGTTGACAGACATGCCATTTTGAAAAGGTTCAGAGAGGAGGCACCACTTTTCACAAAAACCAGAAAGATGGATTTTTTAAAATCCACATTGCCTTCTGAGTTTACTGAAGTAATCTCAGTTTTACAGGAATTTTGGATAATCTGCTACTCATATGAAGAGCCACTACTGTACTTTGTTTGAAGCATGTTCGCTGTTTATGGTATAACTGAGTGAAACTTGATATCATTGTTAGATGAAATGAAAAGATGATGCCCTCAACTGAACCAACAAACATGACAGGTTCTTTATGGGTCAGAGGAGTCACATGCTGCCTAAACTTTCATGCCTCTCTAATTATCTCTGTCAGTCAATGAACCTGGCACCTCATGCCATTGAAGAATGGGATAATGAATCTCTTTCTCTGTGTCTCTCGGTGTGTGAGGTGTGTACTGTGTGGAGTAGCAGGAAAGGAAATATTCTGACTGCTGTTTTCCTTATAAAGCAGAAAAAGAACAACTGTGCACCCTCTAATTTCAAGTTTCTCTCTTTTACTGGGCTAAGATGAGCTCAACTGCCAAGTTCACTCATCCTGAAACACACTTCAATCAAACTCGACAGAAACAAAATAAAAAATCAGCAGAATCATCTTGTTTAGTCTTTCCTCTATTCCAACAATCACCAGCTCCAGCACCAGTCTTGTAGAAGTTAACCCTTAATTCTCAGAGTTAGATGTTAAAATATTCTGGCTCTGCGTGCTGTTTTCTCCACTTCCTCTCTCTCCCCCCTGACATATCCATCCAATCACCCAACCTTACTATGCTGTATTCTGCACCACTCTAAATACGAAAGAATCCATTGTTTTCTAGCTGTAGGGGAGGAATGGCCCCCTATCTTCTCAGAGGGGATGAGGGGATCTTTTCCTCGATGACTGAGCTTATTGTGCCTTCTTATTTAAACTGTCAGCGGAGTGGAGACTGTGCTGTCAGATTCCCCATGGGAGCTCTGCCTTCAACACTGTTTGGCCTTCAAACACACATATATTTGCCAGGTCCTCCCTAGTGTCCCCGGTTCAAACAGCTATAAGCTTTAACCCAGCTGAATATTTCCGGTTCAAAGGGGCATGTTTGCTAGATCTTCATCCTGCACCGTACCCTCGCCCTGCTCCACAGTGTTTGCCAAGGAGTTCACAGTGGTTTCATGGCCCTTCAGGAGTTGAAAGCTGGAATGACGTGCTAGCAGACGATGGCCGTATTTCCATTCAGTCATGTACACATGCTCACGCCCGGACAAACACAGACAAAGGGAAAGCAGCATTTGGATAATATAGTCATCAGACAGTCTCTCTCTCTCTCTCTCTCTCTCTCACTCTCTCTCTCTCTCTCTCTCTCTCTGTTGCCTCCAGGTGACCCACGTCACACTGCATCAATGCAGAAGGTCCACCTCTTGACAAAGGTGAGCCTTGGTGGGCCATTGTTGCTCTCAGCCACGAGTGCTTTAAGTGTATACAGTAAATCCCCCAGGTTAAAAGGTAAAGCTGTCATCCTATGAAAACAGGGTCTCGAATGTTTTTAAAGGTGTTGCTTGCCTCACCTGTGTGGTATGACGGCCTTGAAAATCCAGGTGAGCTGTTTAGTTGTTCTCTCAGGTGTTCAGTCATACCTGTTGCTGCTTTATTCCTAGATTATTGAAGGAGCCCCTCTTCAAACAAGCTGCAGATAGAGTGTTCCCACTTTTGTGCCACACATACAGTATAATTCAGTTCTTGTGTTTTGAGAGCAGTTATTTATAAATGCAGATGTTTTTGACGCAAAAATGTGGGTCACTGTGGGTCTCTCTCTCTCTCAAGTTCGCTGCAGTGCAGTGCCACTGTGGTCGACATCAAAGGCTTGGACACAGACATGTTTACACACTTGCATGTGCAGACACACAAACAGACTTTTGGATAATTTATATTTACTTCCATACAAGACCATAAATGAAAAGATGAAATCAGGAAAATTCTCCAGCACGTGTGTCCCGTCTCACATACGCACACTCACAAACAGTTTCTCTGGCAGTGGTCCAGTGTTTCCTGCAGCCGCATGGGCCAAGTATTACACATAGCGAAAGCATAACAGTTCGGCCCCTGGGTCGGAAGGTCGAGCACATCTAGGTGATCAGTGCTTCCGCCCCAGATTCTGTTTATGAGTATGTGTATACACACCATGCAGTCTGTCAGACAATTGTATACACCCCACACCCAGCCTGAAGCTCACACAGCTGGCACAGCCAAACATTCACTGAGTCTGTTTTAGGTGGGTGTGTGTGCGTGTGTGTGTGAACTCAACTTAAAGGACCCTCGACCCGCCACCCACACACTGAAAGTCATACACACACTCACAAACTTAAGCAGAGTTTGATGTAGGTTAACAATGCATGGGAAGATCATACAATTGATTCTTAATCGTGAAATGCATTTAGCCAGACTGGATTGGATTTATTTATTTTTGGCAAAATAATAGACTGATTGCTTCATATGTCTTCAGTCAGTGCCAGAAGGTCCATTGAAATTTTGTGGTCTCTCTATCTTGATCTACGACAGCCTGCGTCTCTTTAAAAGCTTTGTGTCTACATTCCCCTCACATTGGTCCATTTCCCTTCACATGAGAGCGGATCGGGACTTATTTGTGCTGCAAAGTTGCAGGAAACAGAAGAAGAGGTCAGAATATATGCAGTCACATGGTGGGGAAAAATGCAGTTTGTTCACATAAACTTTTTGAGTGCAAAACACTCACTTTTGAAGGGTAATACACTCACTTTTTATAGGGCTAAAACAGGTGGCTGGGCTGTAGAAATGGGAGGTACACATGGGTGAAGTGACGGGGTGGAGTAATGACAAACTTCAGTATAAATTAAAGTTAAACATTGTCATTTGAGGGGAGTGTCAGACTGGTTGAAATGTACCTTTAATTTGCACAATTCTCTCTTTTTCTTATTCAGTTTTGCTGTTTGTATCTCAGATTCTCCTTTTGTTTTTACATTTAGCAAAGCTGTAAATTTAAAGGGACCAAAAAATGAAATAATAAATCAGGTTATTCATGTAAATTTACCACTCTTCATCAGTCAGTCAGTCACATTTGCCAAGCCATAAATAAATATTTCACTGATGGCAAAAACAGGAAATCTATTTATCCAAGAAGAAATAGTCATTTAAACATGAAAACGGCCCTGGAGGCAAAGTTTGGCTTCCTGTCACAGTGGTAGGAATCCTGTTTCATGTAGCATCGTTTGACTTTATGGACTTTACAGAATGGTCATCTCTGTCAGAGAATGTATACGTGTGTGTGTGTGTGTGTGTGTGTGTGTGTGTGTGTGTGTGTGTGTGTGTGTGGGTGTGTGTGTGTGGGTGTGTGTGTGTGTGTGTGTGCAGCCATGCATACGCACACACCTACATGTGTTTTTGTTTAAATGGCCCCTTGTGGTTTCTCATGGCTATCTGTTGGTTACATCTCTGCAGTAGAAAGTTGGTGCCCACCCCTCAAGATTCAGCCTCAGCACAGTAGTGTATATCTCATTTCCGTGTTTGCATGTAGCCTTAAACTGGCGAGGAGAAGAAAGGGGTTTGTTATGTGAACCATGTGTGACTGCTGACGCACATGGGAGAGGTTAAAGCAGTGGGGAGCTCAAAGAGTGTGGCTTCATCTGCCAATCTGTTGCACTCTCCATCTGATGTCAGACTTGAGATTGACAGCATGCAAGATGCTATCAGCTCCTTGGCAACCTCTGAGGCCGAAAATGACCACTGATACTACAGATAAGTGTGTTTCTAATCTATATTAGCCCTCCGGGTTCTCCCTGACGCCAGGATAGCAAATGAAAAATTTGATGAAACAGTTAGAAACCAAGTGGTGCACATCATTACATGCTACATAGTCCCACTGTAACCCAGTAGGATCTAAGAAAGCTAACTCTCTTTCAGAGGGATGACTTTCAAAAGTTTCCATCTTTAGCCAGATCTGGTGAGTGGGCTTGTGCAGCTGGGCTAAACTAACAGAACTTCTCCCCATGAGCCACAGTGGTATTACAAGTCAATACAACAGACACAGATAGTGTACCGTGGAGGCGGATGTATTCACAGATTATGGGAGTGATCCACACGCAGTGGGCTAACAATGGCCCCATCAGTGTGAGGTGCGGTGGGTCGGTGCTGCTATGGGTTGTGTGGTGTTTTTATAGCCCTGGGAAGGCTGTCCTGCGACATGTTAGCACAATATTAAATCATCTCATGCCGACAGCATTATCATAAGGGTGTTGACTCTGGAAAGCTATGTATGGCTCAGATTCTGCTCAAAAGTGTCATCATGCCATAGTTGTGCATGGTAATTATATGAAGTGCATCTGCTTTCAGGGTTTTTTGGCAACATTTTTCCTTCCTCTGACATAACAGACAGGAACACGGCAAATTCATAGTATATTACACCATTACTTGTGCATAAATGTGGTTAAGCAAGTGAATGACACAGTTTCAAAGACTTGGATTTTGTTTTTGTTGCATGTGTTGAGCAGCAGTTACTAAGAGGAAAAGATCAAGTCATTAACTTTTCAACTTTACCAGTCATTGTCTGCGGCAGCCAGGCCCTTGAAGGAATACCTCTGCCTATAATTCCCAGAGACCCTGGGCTTAATGAGAATGTTTTCTGCAGAAGGCACAGCTCCAGGTATGCTAACAACATAAACGCTCTGTAGCCCTGGAGCAGAAAGGCTTTTCCTGCTGCAGGTCTGAAAAAGGAAACCTTGGGCGTTCAGATTTCTTCAACAATAGAAAGCTTAATAGGCAGATCATCTGCCGGACCACAAATGCCTCTTGCTCTCAACTACTTTTATTTGAGAAGCTTAAACACATCTAAGGAGCTTAGTTTTCCTGTAGACACAGGCGTACACCTGGGAGAGGAGCTAGGGAATCCCCGGCCTGTCTCACTGTCGGCAGACAACACTGATGTTATCTTCTTCACTCTCCCTGCTTCTCAACAGCTCCTCCACTGTCCTCTGCCACTCTTTCTCTCTTGTCTCCCCACATAAACACAGACCCCCCCCCCCCCCCCCCCCCCCCCCCCCCCCCCCCCCCCCGCCAGTCCCAAATGAAAAGCCACTGATGCTGCACCTCAGCCCAGCCCTTTTAAATCCTCATGGCTCTGCGAGATGCTAGACTTCCACTGTGGTCCAGGCACCTCCTTTGGCTAGAATGACAGACTTAGAGGGGAGCAGCGAGGGAGAAAGAGGGTGGGCAGAGCAGAGGTATTACTATCAGGTTTCCCTCTAACTATAGTGAAGACTGGGCCTGAGCCAGAGCTGCCGCAGGGCTCTTCGTATTCCCAGAGGCACTCATATGCATTCTGCTTATGAAATAACATGCTTGGCCTCAGCTATTTCATTTCACACAAGAAGTTTAGCCTTATTGCTGACATTTTGTTTTCCATCATTTTCCTAGTGAATGACATGAAGGGAAGGATAAGAAGGTGCAGGGGTGGCTGTATTTTGGTAAAGCAGTTAGATATGTCGATTTCCATTGGAGAGCAGCATCTCTCAGTTCCACCATATGTTTTGGATGAAGTAACACATCCCACATAGATATTTTTACGTGTCATCGAAAATTAGCTCAAATGAGTTCCTTGTTTTCTGACTGCAGCTCCCATAGCATCAATAAAATGTGTTTGAGAAGGAGCAATTTGAAGTGGTTTGATGTGCTGTAAGTCTTCGGAGCGCTCTGTGATTAGACTTCATTTTGTCCTTTGGTTTGTCTCTATCACTTTCCCTCCTCATTTCTCACTCTTCTTTTACAACAAGCAGCTCACACTCTTTGCTCTTTGTTCTGCCTCAATTGTGAGAATATCGGCAAAGTTCACGGACAAAACGTCTTTGATCAAGCACATACAGGCCCAGCAGACAACATCAAACACAGGCGTCCATCAGACTTTTAAAATTTTAGTCCTTAAGCTGTGATTTATCTCAACGGCTGATTTTCAGCTGAGTTCCCAGGGCTCGTTGGTCAGGCTGTGATGGAGGGCTTTATAAACTCTTGAACAGAGTTGCTCTATGTCAGTTATTATTCAATATCTAACACAGAGCTTCAAGTCATGATGGACCCTGAGTGAGTTTTAATGAAAGATTTCCTGCTTGTTCCCTGCCAGGCCTTCTACCACGCAATATCACCCGCTCCTTAAGAGCTCACTCCTTCAAATTAAGGGTGAGGGAAAAGCTGCGATGCTAAAAACAGAATATTTTGAAAGGAACGGGAGCACATTCAAGCAAAGTAACAGGAGCTGTATCCGACTTTAGACCCCGGCATGGGTCAGTGAGACTCAGACTAGTAAAACCCAGAGGGCCATGTCTCCCCCTCTCACTTCACCAGCTCAGGCCAGAGATGAGGTGATCCACATTGTGGGGGAAGTGTGTGTGTATGCGTGTGTGTAGGTGTGTGTGTGTGTGTGTTGCAGGTATTACTGATGTTGTGGGGACATAAATCTGTTCAAACAGCCACATTGTGGGGACTTGCCCTCCTTATGGGGACAAAACGCAAGTCCCCACTACGTAAATCATGAAATTTTCGGATGCTTCAGGTTAGGGTTAGGCAAGAAGTGGTTATAGTAAGTAAGTCTCCAGGAAATGAATGTAAGTCGATGTAATGTCCTCAAAAGTGATGGAAACGCGGCTGTGTGTGTGCGTGTGTGTGTGTGCGCAGAGTAAAGAGGAAAAAGTCAGACTTTGGTTTTGGTCCAGGACAGGAAAACTCTGCAGTAAGCTCACCCGTCACCTCCCAGACTCCTGGATAAAGCGCTGGCCTAATTGTGCCTAATAGACTTGTGTGTGATATATTCTTTTAATACCCTTTAACAGTGTGTATGTTAGTGTGCGTGTGAACGTGTGCGAGCCACCACCAGTCTAATGTGGTAGCGGCACGGAGGAAAAGGTCATGTGAGGAGAACTGCACGGAGGATGTAATGATACATCAGGCTCTTTTTCCTGCAGCAGATATGTATTTTCTGACAGCTTGTTTTTTTCTTCCGTTCAGTGATTTGTGTCAGGGGCTGAGACTCACCCATTTCATGGTGTACAGACAGTACGGAACAGCCCCCACAGACAGAGGAAGGCGCTCGCTCCGTCAAATGATGTCAGTGTTTGGAGAGGATGAGTGTGCTGGTGGTGGGGGGTTAGATGAGTCTGGCGGAGGGGAAGAGAAGAGTATGTGTGGGGGAGGTAACATGAGATCCCCCACAGAGATGCTAAACTCCATTAGAGACTGAAAGAGAGGGAAGAGGACTCTTTACAAGGATGAAGAAAAACGTTCCACTTTTAATCTGTGTGCAATCTAAAAATAACCTCCCCTCTCTGTCTACTGCCCACTGGGGCAGGCTTGTTAAAGAGTCTGTCTCCAGAGCAAGAGAGAGAGAGAGAGTCAAAGTGCTGCAGAGGACCAAACAAAAAGAAGAGAGAAAAGGGACAAGAAAAAGAGGGAGGGACTGAGATGGAAAATGGAGCACAAGTGGGAGGGCAGAGACAGAGTACGAGCAAAAAAGGCAAAGAAGGAAGAGTGCTGGGAAAGATGTGGGACAGATGAATCTTCGAGAGCGAATGAGTTCATGAAGCTGTAGAGACTGCTGAGTGGATCAGACTCCTATGTTGTCAACTGTTTCCTCTCGCCGCGCCAGTCAGCCAGCCGGCCTCAATGCAACGCCATTACACACCTATTTGGCCCAACGGCTTTTGTGAGTCTTGGTGCTGCAATAAAAGCACCTAGTGCTTGGAAATGTAGACGAGGTATTACGGGGCCCGTAGGCATGGCCCCTCTCCGAGAGCTGCTCACCACACAAGCAGTGAATCACACACACCACATAGTCACCCATTCTTCAGATGCTTCCCTGCTTTCCAGTCTCAGCGTCTGACTCACAACTTGCTACTGTACCAGTTGAGCCAGCCACCCAGCCTGATGTGTCATCCTCATCTCTGTTACTGTTACGTTGTTCTTTTCCCCTTGGCTGCCAGGAAAATGAATGGAACAGGTGAGTGTTGGTTTGTTTTCAGTAGGGACTGGGATCTGGTGATTTGGGCCAAAGACTTATGAGAGGCGTCTAACAAAGAGGGGAATGGGTTCTAAAAATACTAGACACTGTCTCTGGGACATTGAGATCCTCCCTCGGAAACTAAAACAATCTTTGGCCTTATTCACTAACATCCATCTGCCCAACGGTAGGAGACTTCTCTAGACTGCACACACCCATGGATTTGTGTTTCTGCACAATTTGGAGCAACTCTGGCACAGCTTCATCCAGGTGCATTCACTGCGCTCATCACATGCTGAATCTACCTCGCGGCACTCTTCCTCTGACCTGCGTTAAACTCTTGGCTTGTTTGATTTCAACATTCCAGCTTAAGCTGACACTAATGAAGACATCCCATCAGCCTTACCACTTCCTTTTTTTATACACACACTCACACTGCGATTGCCAGCAATTACATATTGTTCAGATATTCCCTCAGATGACATAAAGAGCAGAACGCTGGCTGCCAAGTACACAGTCACACCAGTGCAAATACCCAACACTCGTGTGGACCCTTCAAGTCGAGAGCAAGATCACACAAATACACTAAGGTCACATACCTTATCCGGCGGGCCTTTTTACTACTGTGATGTAATTTTCCCCCTTAAAACAGGGGCGCTCACCCCCTACCACCATTACTTTTTCCTTTTTTTAACAATGGAACATCAGCTGGGCGTCTGTGGAGAGATTACATCACTGAGGTTATTCAAGCCTGTTGGAGCAGCAGCAGAAGTCTGAAAGAAACCAAACAGCACAGAACTAGCTAAGCCTCTGACCAACCAAACGCCATTCATAAATTCCTCTTAGATTGTAGCCAAGTGCAGAAGGCCTGGTGATGTGTGGATCGTCTAACTCTGCAGTCTTGATCACACACACACACACACACACACACACACACACACATATACACACACACTGCAGTCCTGACGTGTTCTCTGCTGACTTTAACTGCTGCTTTGAAGGATGGTAGCTGTTAACCTTGCCATAGAAAGGAAGGTATTTCCAATATAAGATAAGAGCATGTCTTTGGGTAGATTTTCCATTTCTATCTTTACGGTAAGGTTACATGGACCCTTCAAATACCACAACAGAGATTTGGGTTTTCTATCTCTGACGTTGGTCAATGCTTTTAACATTTCAAATCCTCTCTTTACGACCTTATATTTCATCTTAATTGCCCTGCGCTCCTCTGACTGCTTGCATGATAGCAAGGTGGATAAGGGATGCAGAGAATCTACTCTCTGGAGAAAAAGTGCCAATCCGCTGGGAATATGTTCATCTGTTATTCTTTTCCTGGAACTGTTGCATTCATGTACTCCTCCACATAGTTTTCGGTGCACGAACTTTAAACGTGTCTTTTTTAAGAAAGCAAAAAGGAGCTGATGTAATTCTTAGTCTTTAAGTTTATTTTGTAGCAGATGAAGAGGACATGATATGACAACCATACATTTATGTCTATGTCTGTGATGTGAAACGCTCGCATGCAAAAGCAGGCTTATCTAATGCACGTTTTAAATAAATCAGATGTAGTCAGTCCTCAGTGAGTGGAAACAGAGCAGGAAAATAGGATGAAAGACATGTAAAGTAATCACATTTTACATGCGAGCAGCTTTTATTTATTCAGCACTTCTACAGATTCAACTATTCATACACATTTCTTAAATTGTGGAGCCTATTTCTCACTGCCCCTTTGACCAAGATCAGAGTGTGTTTTGGTGACCAATGGATCTCACATGGCCCCTAAAGACCCACTAAACCTAGATTAATGGCTTTCCTGCTGCCCCAGAGATGCAAGTTGTGCCAACACAAATGGTTGGCCACGCGATGCTGGCATGACAAATTGAAGCGAGGGCAAAAGGGCAAAAGGCAGACCACAGTCGAGACTGGCAGTTTCTCTAAAGGAGCTGCATTTAGACAGCAGTAGGCCTGCAATGCTGAGCTGCGAGGTCAAAGGCACAGGGTTACAGACCCTAGCTTGTCCCTCTGTCTCAGCCTTTAATGGACTGTGACAGGGCTTCCGATTCCAACAGCTTGGCCAAATGGTTTATTCATCAGAGCTGCTCATGGGCGCAACACTAGCACATTTCGTGCGCACGAAGGTTGACACGTAAATTACAGTGTGATATTCTTACCTCAGCTTGTGCAAATGGAAATATTTTTATCCACTTGATGTGCGTAGCTCTGAAAGCAAAGAAAGCTGGCAAACTGTACAGTAACTGTCACTACAGTCCTTTCATTTGTGTTATTGACTGTGATTTTACAAGCTGTCAGAAATGTGAAACAGCATTATAACAGTATACAGTGATACATGTAAACAGTGAAAAAGATAAACAGCAGTTCCCAGTTCAAAACCTGAGTAAAGTCCCTCTTTCACTTTTGTGTATTTTAGTCCTTGATCTATCCTAATTTCTGATTTCAGAAACTATTGTTGTCTAGTAAGCCCAGACTTAAAAAAGTTTAAGTCTTTAGTGACTCATATATTATATCTTTTGTGTGATTCAAGCACTGACTGTTGTCAATAAAAGAGTTCAGTGTTTGTTTAATGCTTTCCAAGTGTTGATTTTGTGACAGTCTGATATGGCATCACATTCTTGTAGTTGTACCTACAGCTGTTTAAAGTCAATTGACTAAATCAAAGTAGAAAAACAGAGCTTGTAGATCATTACTCGTTCTCAGATTGGATTTTTCTAAACTACATGAGCATGCAGCATTATGCTCATGCACACACATTTGTGGGCATGGCTGGTTGCGTGCGTTTGAAGGTCAGGAGGGGATCGTTGGCTTTTGTTTACGCAGAGACTGCGAGGAAGCAGAGTGACGGTGAGAACCGGAGTCCTGAACACTCTGGGTTTCTTGTCTTTCCCAGTCACTGAGGAGTAAAGCGCTTGAGCAGATCTAGATGCACAGCAGCTGTAAAAATAGGAAGGAGAGGGAAAGTATGATTCATGTGATGGGGGACAGGATTACTCCAGCTTGCTTATACTGTGTTGCTGCAAGCATGAAGAGGATCCAAACGATGTGCCCAAGTCGCGCCTTATCAGCCCGCTCCCTCACCGACTCAGAGAGATGGAGTGTGGGAAAGACCAGTTTGATAAGGGGACAGTTGTGACTTAAGACATGCTGATAAAACAACTATTATAGTCCCAGTGACTTTTTTTCATGATGAATGATGCCCTCGAAGAATTGATGCAGACAAGTGTCTAAACTCTCGCTGGTATCCAGAGGATTTCTTAATCTTCTGCCTTGAGGCTGCTGCAGTAAAACACACTTGTATTAGAAGCAGTTTCACTATGTTTTGGGCCTCTGGTGTGGCACCTCCTGATGTAAATGGAATAAATCCCACTTATTCATCCTATATAACCTCATAAAAGGTAACTTATCACAGAAGGCAAAAGGTTGTGTTATATTTGCACGTTTTATGTAAATCCTCTGTTAAGTGCTCCTGAACTGGTATATTTTCCATAAGACATGGGTTGAGAAAAATATTCCAAAGTACACAGCATTCTCTTTGGGTCGCTCTTTGGCTTGGCCCAGCTGCCTGCCTCACACGCAGGCATGTGAACCCAGAGAGGTTGGGCACGGTTGAAGCACAGAAGCCACTTTCTCTATGCCGGCCTCCAGCACTGGTCTCCAGTGAGCCTGAGCAGGTCTGAGGGGAACAACGTGAGCTCTGCCAGGGGCTTTGGTTTGTTCCTCAGCCTCCAGTCAGCCACTGACCTATAATAAGGCCTCCTGTTCAACATGGCAAAGGTGACGGGAGAGTGGAAAAGAATTTACAGTAGTCCGGGTTGACTGAGTTTGTTGATCAACCAGAGATTAGTCCTGTAAACATAGGTTTGGTAGATACTCTGCAATACCTTAATAGAGCTCAGTCAGTAATAGCAATGTTGTTTCTGACAGACTGTAGTGATTCAGCCTTGGAGGGAGTTGAGTATCGTGATGTACCCTCTCATCCATGCAGGTGTTGACTGACCCTCTTGAGCAGGATCCTGCAGAGGTCTATCCCAGTCTGGTTGAATCAGTGGCGGTGCTGTCTACGTTGGCCGGACCCAGCAGTGATCCTGCTGAATCAGTGGACATGTTGTCTCTGCAGTGCTGTCCTGTCCGGATCAATACTGGTGTTGTGTTGCGTTGGGACAGCAGGGACTGGATCAGTACTGGTTCTGTTCCAGCCACCATGGGTCAGTGCTACACAGTCTCTGCGGCTGAGCTGTAGCTGTATGAATGGCTTCTTGCAGCGGCCGTACAGAGCGTCATTCTTCTCACCCTCATCTGAGGCTGACATCCGAGGGGGAAGCCCAGGGAGCCGGCAGGCTAAATGTTTTTCTATCCCCCTGGTAGGAATGGACGTATCGGGTGCTGTTTTAATGCGTTTAAAGTAGAAAAACAAGGCAGTGTCCAATGACTGAAGGTAGGAATGACAAGGACAGTAGTGAAAACAGACTGTGGCTCGTTTGCCCTCCCCTTGCAATATAGAGGGGGAAAAGCGAAAACATCCAGTCCAGTGACAGACTCATCATTAATGCTCTGGTTTGTTTGTCTTAAGAGTTATTTGCCCACTTTCCCATTTCCCCAAGAATCTTAAATACCCCTGCCCCTTTGGCCCTCATTGAGTCCCTGCTTAAATAGTCGAGCACAGTGGGAGTCCACTATCCCCAGGCTCCTGTCCTCCCCACTGTTGCCGGGTCTAGGTGGGACAAAGTGAGCATTCCAGGAATAGCAGCACAACACCCAAACCCACCTGCTCCCCTCCTCCCAAGTCAGAGATTTTTTCTTGCCCTGCACCCATTCTCCTCTGCACCTCTAACTGTAACTGTGACGTCACGCAGAGACCGTTTTCCACAGTAAACTGAAAGAGTCATTTATCCATGAAGCATCTCCATAACTCTTCTGCTCAGCTCAAAGTCATCCTTGTATCTGTGACCTTTGCTCCTCTGTTTCCCTTCTTATGTAACAAGACAGATGCCAGAGGTGTGGCTGTGCCAGACAGACAGACATCATACAAACACTTAACACCAGCACGTTTCTCCTCCCCAGTCTGGGGGCATTACTGACACAGCTCTTCTGTCAAGCACCAATAAAAAGAGGGTATCAGCATCCAGTTGATCTCAATGCCTCAGAGAGGGGAATATTTGTGAATTTAAAATAAAGCCATCCTGAGGCTGGTAGGGGAGAAGCAGGGAGGAGCATTGGGAAGACGATGAATAGGGTCCTGTGCTCAGCCCCTGGGTGGACTGAACCCCTCTGTTTGCGCTTTTCTCGGCTTTGGCACACAGGGCTGCCTGTGAGGAGTGGGTCGGAAGCAGGAAGTGGTTGTGTAAGGCGATCTGCAGATGCAGCACAGAGCCCCTTTTCAACAGCAGACCCCTTTTGGTCCCATTCTGCACAGCGACACATCAGGTAGTCCTCCTGCTGCAGCCACAGCAAGACACAGACCACACCCACCTGGGACCAAGAGGCAGGGGGATGGGAGAGATGAGAGGAAAAGATAGACAAGGGGACGGAAAGAGGGGCGACATGGAACAGGGAAAGCGACAGTGTGGCCTTCTGCTATTCTAGTCACTGATCTGATAGGAAAAGATGTTTACCAGAGCGCTGCTGAGGTCTCTGCCAACATTTGTCATGGCTGGACAACAGTGCAAACTGTTATCCATGAAATCTTCTGTGATTGCAAAGCAAGGGATGATGAAAATGATGCTAAAATTGGACACAGAAGATGAAGCTACAGGTGCACAGCAGGTACATTTTTCCATGGCACATTATGAAGGAACCTGTTGAACTTTATCTGCCTGTTGCAGAGAAGATGCTGCGTTATCCTATCCCGGATCTGAACTGGATTGGCAGTCAGCAGTCAAAGGAAGCTGGAATCTGTCTCCTCTCTGCTCGACTTCCTTTCCTCTTCCTCGTATCTCTCCTCCCTCCCTCTGTTGGGCTTTTGGCTTTCCCAGGCGACTTAATTGTTGTAGGTGAATTGCTGAACTCTGTTAGATCTGATTTCAGATCCTGTAACTGCCCAAGGTCATCATCTCTCCCTGCTCGGTATTTATAGATAGTTTTTGCAGCTGCAAATAAAAGGGCCTCACTCACAAAGGTGGCCCATTGACAAAACACTAATTTAAAACCCTGAGCAGGAATTCGAGGCACTCCAACTAGTCCGTCACTCTCCCCTTCATTTTGCTTTAATTGTCTTGGCTATTTCCAAACCATTACCATAAAGTGGTTTTGAGCAGGATGCATACCACCTCGTCTCCCGCAGTGCTGCATAAACAAACACAGTAAAAGGATAAAGTTAGAATCCTGCTGAAGTGTCTCAAAATGACAGCTCATCTGAGCTTCACTTGGTATGAATGGGGCTTTTGTTTGAACAGGATTCATTGTTTTTGTTTCCAAGCACTACTTTAGGTGCAACTAAGCTGTTGAAGTGGACGAAAGTGTCGGGGCCCCAGAATAGAAACAATTATTTAATGGTGTTTGTTCGGGCAGGGCAGCTTGTGTGTGAGTGCCCATCAATGCCAGAGCAGGACCTTCAGCATTAGTTACTTTATTTTAGTAATGTAGAACGTATTACTCAAGCAGAGTTTGCGGTTCGTGTTATTGTGACATAGATTAAAGTGTGATGAAGGGATCTGGTCAAATCTCTGTCTCTGGCAAATCGTTTAACTCCAGCGAGCCTTTGAAGGTCTGCCCGGGCCCGGGAAAGCTTTGAGAACCGAGACACAACAGAAAGGAACATAGACACAGACAGAATCCAGCTCGCTGTCCCACCATAACGCTAATAAAACCAAACAGATGAAAAACATGCTCCACTGCCACCAAAGCCCTGCTGTTTTGTGATTATGTATATTTTTGAATACCATGTCATGCATTGACACAGGCTACTTAGGAAAGCCTGAGTTGTAATTAGGTCATTTGGACATTTCCGTGGACTATTTAAAGGAAGGCAGGCAGGGTGAATTTGGAAAATGCTGGTCCGGACTCAACACACACTGTGCCTGGAATTCCCTCTTTACCATTGGCCAGGGGACTACTGATTTTGGCATTGGTGCAAATTGGACTGAAGAATAAAAAAGGGAGAGAAAAATATTACGCAATGTTTTTTTTTTCTTTGCTACCCTTTCCACCCTTCTCTTACCATATGTACTGGAATAGTGCTGGAGAAAGAAACTACTCAAGTTCGCCCCAAAACACTTAACTCTGAATAACCTCAGCTCATGATCTTATTCTTTGAGTTAGCTGTGTTGCTTCTAGCATTACTCTGTAACTGTCAATCATGCGCTTCCTCCGCGAACGTTCATCCTAAATCTTCTACAAATGTTTTTGTTTCCTCCCAAGGCCAACCCCCACGTGCCCCCAGTTCCTGTGACCTCATGCCAAACTGAAGAGATTTGCTTTCATGTGCGTGTGGGTTGGAGAAAGAAATAGAGGCAGAAAGAAAGTAAGAATGAAGGAAAGAAGCCAAGAGGCAGGATGATGCATCTGGCGCTGTGGTTTGAAGCGGAGGAACTTAAAGGTGCAGTCACCGATTCTAATCCAACACACTTTTTTTTTGCAAATTCAGCAAACATCTCCTCACGGTCCACTAGCTGTCTGAGAAAAAAAATCTGATGTCCGTACACAGCGCTGGTTTGAGAAATGGGAAACGCAAAGCCACAGAGCACTATTTTAGCCAATCAGCAACAGGAGAACCAGTTGCACTACAACCTCTGCCTCGTCCTCTGCTTCTGCCGGCTACTCTCTGTCCTCCACGTCCATGCCCATGGAGCTACACCACGATACATGAATAACATCAGAGATAGTACCTTGGTGCTCACCGGTGTCGTGTTACTTGTTGTGGCTAACTTGTTGACACTATATTTCTATTTTGCTTCGCTAGCCCAGTTGTAAGTGTCGCTGCCTTGGCAATGCACATCCATGAACTTGGGGGGCGTAGCTTCTGAAGGAGTACAGAAGTGATGGGTGTACTTGTTTGGCTGTTGAGCTCAAACATCAACAGTCACCCTCCAGAATCTGTTCACTCCACCTTTAAGGAGGTGATGATGGTTTCCAGACCCAATGCTTTTCTCCATGGCACCCTGATCTTAAATTTTAAGCTTTTTCTCTCAGCATACATCACTTATTACTCAAATCTAAAGGTTATTAATCAATTGCTGTCACAAGTCTGCTGGCTCTTTAATGCTCTAATTTAAATATGAGTGTTAGCCTGTGACCCTAGCAAGACAGCATTAAATTTGACTTTGATTCATCTACCGGGGCTCAGAAAAGTAACATTACACACACTATTCTATAAAAACCCACTACCGAACTGCATGTCAGTCACAGAATACACGTATACTGAAATTATACATGAAAGCACTTGCGCGCTTCAATGCTGCACAACCTCACTTCTCACAACCACTTCACAACGCACAGTGATGCACATATATACAATTATACCCAACCGAGTGTGCAGATGTACTCGCATGGACTCATTCATGTAAAACTTGAAACACTCTCCTTCTCTCCTAATTGCAAACATGAACTTAGACCCAAGGTTCATTCACAAATAGTGCTTTTGTATATCCGCTGGCCAGGAAACTGTATTTCATGAGAATTTGTTTGTTTCATTTGGCATTGATACAGTATGTGGTACATGTATGTAGCCTACTTTCTCCAGGTTTAAGGAAAACCCCTTCCACAGTCACATGTTGGAACTTGACTGTCAAATCCTCGTGTCTGGAGATATACACAATGAAACCTCCCTCTAAGTCTTACAAGCAGAGGTCTTACCTGAAGGTGAAAGGTTAAGAGCGTGGCCTGCAGGTACGCTGGGGTTCTAACCAAACAAACTTTACCCTGATATCAGGATCTGGATATCTGCCACCCCCAACCTGCCCAAGTCACGCTTCCAAATAATCCTTCCCAAATGTCCCTCCTTTTCTTCTCTATGTCCATGAAATGTTCATCATAACGTGATAGTGTGGAGGCTCATCAGCTCTGAAGCACCCCGTCACAGCTGTGTACATGAGAAACAGATCAAACCAGAACGTCACGCTTATTTTAACAAGATTAAACTTAATATGGTCTGTACTGTTCTTGTAACTTATTAATTTCACAAGAACACATGAAATGTCAAATTCCAGACACTGGTAGGATTGGATTTAGTTCTCTTGCAGGAGAATATAGAATTTCCTGACTGCTCAAAACATTAGCCCTTAGTGTAAAGCACCAACTTTATGTCGCCTGTGAAAGTCGTTAGCCAGCTTTGGTGACACTGCACCCTTATATACTGTACAAATTGGAGCATGTGTATTGCTGAATAAGTGTTGTGCACATTACGTATGAGGCTAAAGGAGCTTCTGTCAAAACACGCAGGGTTAGTGACATGAGGACACAGTTAGCTGTAGCCCTACCTGCCCGTGCACGCTTGTCTTTGGTGGGTTTGTGCATTGATTCATGAGAGGGAGGGTGACGGGTCAGTAAGAAAAGAGTCCCCTGAGGCTGTGGGTTGTAGCTCTGCCTCTGCAGGCCCAGTCTCCTCACTGGACTTTCACCTATGTGGGAGTGGGCCCGAACTCCTCTCACTGCCTCTGGCTTTCCTGTGGTAGAGGATATGTGAATGTTAATGGAGCTCAACATGCAGTTCCTACATAAATAACAGGCTTCCTCTGTAATGTAGCCTGTCAAATAATGCTCATAGAAACTACTGAATGACAAGAAAACTGTGAAAAACCAAAAATATATAAAACTACTAAGTGTGCATGAGCTGTTTGCATCTGCCTGTTGCACAGATGAAAGGCAAAGAAAATGTCACCATAACATTTGTCACATGTGCGGATTAAAATAACTTTGTGCAGTCAGCCTTTAAATACTGTCAAGAAGCTAAAAGAGGTTTTCTGTCTGTCTGCTGCAGCTGAAGGCAATATTTGAATGGTGGGAATGTGAAATAAATTTTTTTTTCACATTTTTGTTAGTTGCTTCTTGCTGGTTCTGTTCTCTTTCGCTTTTGAAGCACAATTAAAGATTTATGATTTCCTTGTAGCATGCAGCAGAAACCGGTAAGGTCGAGACTGCCGTATTTTAGCCTTCACCTCTTGTTTATGTGTGTGGGGGGTCCATCCACCACATCCAGATTCAATATTTTTCAGCCAGTAACCACCTTAAAATCTCACTCTCACTGGTTACTTTTAAACCAGTGTTAAATTACTGAGAGTGTAGGACGTCCCCTAAGGTGTGTTGTTTGGTAAGAAAATATTATTTGAGTGTCCATTACCTTTAATTATCTGAATATTAAATATCTGAATATTTATAGCCAGTATGGATTATCTGGTCAAATGGCCATCTTTTTTGACGTGTGCTTTAATATAAACCTTTTGTGTTTGTCTCTCTGTTAAATATTGACCCATTAAAATTCAAGAGTGCAGCCTCAAACATAACTACGATAATTAAGTTTGAGGTTACAGCAGGCTGTCCTTAATGAATCCTCGTCCCATTCGATCTCAAAGTTTCTTTTACATTTAATAAAACTTTGGTGGTTTTGAGAGGCAACCAAATACTTTGGCCCAGGCAGAAGAAGGGACAAGCAAATATTGATACGCTGAAAAAAGGAATGCAGGAGGAATAAAACCCGAAAGAAGGATTTTGTCCATTAAGGATAAGGTTATCACGGCTATATGTGGGAGTCAGGAAATTTTGTCTAGCTTGCCCTTTCGCTAATATCCTGTTCTACTCAGTCATGTTTTAAAGTCTATCACACACTTTACCTGTTTTTTGCACAGCCACACAAGTAAAATTCCACTGACCTGCAGAAATGAGGGAAATTGTGTCAAAAAGAGGAAAAAATAACCTTTGAACACTCTAAAACAAAGATTCCATCATGTTTGTGGTATGCTGTGGTTTGCAATATGGAAACAGACTGAGTCCAGAATCCAGTGGTTAGAAAAAAAATAAATAAAAGAAAAAAACGCGTCTGAGAAAGAGGAAAAACTTGGGAGGGGGTAAGGGGAGCCTCTGGAATTACACACCAAAACTCCTTAGACACACACACACATGCATGCACACAGACACATACTGAGACACTCAGACACACACACACACTCCTTCCATCTTCTCCACTGCGCAGCTAACCACATTGGGTTAAGGGTGGGGTGGTTAGGGGTGGTGGAGGTAGGGAGGCACGAGTATAACAAGCCTCCTTCAGTACTGTGCTCTCTGTTTCATTTGAAGTGCTCAGGCGTCGGTTCCTCCTGCATCTTTCAAATATTCACAAGTCAAAACGTCACCCGTGCGGAGGACGACAGATGACTCATCAATTATTCTCTGTAAATCACACTCTGACAAATTAAGTTTGTAAACTACTGACAGACCACTGCTGTTCACACTTCCAGAGCTTCTGTATTAATAACTGTGGTGGTATGGTCGTGAAAGAATGCTGGGCTCCCCTCACATCACTGACATATCTCTCCTCCTAGTCTGCCTTCGAGTGGACGTACGCGCACAGATCTTTAAGGCAAATTGCTTGCATAATGGATGTTTCCAAAAATACAGAGGAGTAGGCAGGCACGCTGACCGAGGGTTTGGCGGTGCGCCCCGGTATGGGCCCGAGCCAGCCGTTCTCACTGCGCATTCCCTTCACTGGATGCTGGGAGAGGTGTGAGGAGAGCAGTCAGACAGCTTTTATTCTGCCACCTGATCCTCCCCCCTGCATCCCCCTGATTACGCAGAATCCTGAATTCAACCCCTCCTACGCTCATCCCTTTGTATGATTTTCCTACTCTTTAATTGCTTCCCATACTAAGCTTGTATAGATTATTATTCCTCCTCTCCTCTCCTCTCCTCTCCTCTCCTCTCCTCTCCTCTCCTCTCCATCACCTCTGATCTCAACACCCCTCATCTTCATCTGGCTTCTCTCTGTCTCTTAGTGGTCTTTGAGACATCCGTGTAGTGATATTTCAGTGAGCAAGCATCTGGAAAAGCTGAACAAGTTTGGAAATTCCTGCTAATGCCAGTTATTGATTTACATTATTATAAAGGGAGCCATTGTTTGTAGGAGTGGATTGTTTGGCCTGCTGCTGCCCTTCTCTTGGCTCTAATAATCCTTTATGTCTCTGGAGAGTCATTGTCTTCAGGATCTAACTATTTTGTGTGGTTTCTTACGCCAGTGTTAAACTGCTGCACTGTTAAGATCACCCATCTTGGTAGCTATGGTCTGCTTTTACCATTTCTTTGAGCCACCTCTCTTGTTACAGAACACACATCTACAGAAATGTTGAATAGCTTAGAAGATTGAGACGCTGAGCCTGTAGTCTTTCAGGTTAACCGACTTTGAGAGATACCGAGCTCATTGGGGACTTTGACCTCTCGGAAAATAGAAATTGCATAAGCAATTACGAGCTTAAGGCACTGATGTGACGAGTCGACTGAGATTTTCACTGTGCTACCAGCATATTTTCACTCAAGCCAACACCACATACATCCTGCACCCAAATGACAGGAAAAAGACTTTCAGGAAATTGAGTTTTCATTCAAGCACCTTTTACCCACTCCCTCAATTCTGAGAGAAACCAGTGCACGGCCTTGTGTGAGTAAAAAACTCCAGTTGTTCTAGTTATGTACTCGCACGCACACAAAAACACACGTGCACCTATACCACAAACACACCAGTTCCTCAACACTCAGCAGTCTCAAGCATCAGGGTGGTGTTGTGGTGAAGCCATATGGGGCGCTGCTGCTTGAGAAACTTGGTGATTTGACAGGAGGCCTAAAGAACACACACGCACACACACACACACACACACAAACACACAATCACACAGCCTTAATTGACTTGTAAAACTCCACTAAAACACACTTTTATGGAACAAATTTTAGACCAGTCACACAGGATTTGATATCAACTTGTGCCCAGCTTGCAATTCTGTCACCACCGCACTGTCTTTATACGCAGTCCAAGAGCAATTTATACTTTTCAAGATAAAACTGAATAAGCTGCACCAAAGACGCCACCAAATTGGCAGACTGCGTAAAGTCTGTGTGTGAAGTAATTCTGGCTTGTATGGAGGATGATTGGTACAAGGGAAGAGTTATTGAGCTGCACAGGGCTGTAGGAGAAGTGGACATGGCATTTGTTAGGATATAAATGACCCCTTACTCTTTGTAAACTGACAGCTCAGGCTTTGGTGCTACTTCTGAAAGGCCCCTGTGATCCTCATACTGCTCTTTTTGTTGCTGGAGGCATTCATCCTCAGCCCCAAACCCCAACAGCCGGTCTGGGCAAATACAATTGGGACTATGATGTATGATTGTGACTATTGACTCTGCGGAGCTGGATCAAGCACTTCCTGGTGGAGATGCTGGCAGGGCCATTCACACCAGTTTCTCCGACCGGTGGCCGAGGTAGCTGCAGACACTCCGGCTTTCAGATTCTGTGGAGCTGTAGAGGGGATGTGATTTTTCACAACCAGTCTAAACTCAGCCAGGTCTCAGCCTCAAGCCTCCCTCCCAATCTGCTAAATACCTCTGGGAGGTTTACCAGAGGATGGGACAAGGAAACACATGGCAGAGAGTGATCCCTCTGGGTAAAATTGGAGGGTCAAGTCTCACTAATCCATTTGTCAGGTGGTATGTGGACACACTGGCTACTGGTCTGTGGACAAAAACATAGCCCTCAAGGTGCGATGCTATAGGCCATGCCATGTTATCTGATTTCTGCATCCCCAGCTCCTGGCCTCCTCTCTCTGCCTGTGAGAGGGCCTTTACTTGTACACTAAATAAATTCCCCCTTAGGGACTGCATGTCTGTCGCTTGGGCCCCTAAAGTCACCACAGTCCTCTCCTCTGTGAGCTCTCATTTATACTGTGAAGCAGTCAGCACACCATGCAGTTTTTAGACTTCTACAATTAATAGGGCTGCAAGACATGTTCTTGAGCAATGCTGTGCCTTTAATTGTGCACAGGCTGATGTTTCATCGTGACTGCAGGTGGTTTCGTTATTTTACCAGGGTTCACGAAGAATTCATTTGTGAGCAGTCTGTCATCATCTTCCTGATAATCACCACTAATGTTATGTCAAACAATCTTATCATAACCTCAATGCTGAAATGATCAGATAGGATCTCTGTGAAAGGAATCTAGGTGTGTGCAGGAAAAATAAAAAGTGCAACTTATTTTCTCTATGGAGCCTTCACTGTTGAGCTAACTACACTCAAGAAATGTTGCTGTTCGTTTCAAATAGAACTTTGCTACAGTTCATGTTCACTACACCCACCTAAATGTGGATGTTTTGTAAAACCATTGCATGCATTGTTTGGCTTTGGGCCCTCACCTCACAGTTTTTTTGCAAACAAAGAGAATATTTCTGCAGCTATACTTTAACCAAACCAAGGTTCTCAAGCAACAGGGGGGAAAATAGCAACTTTATTTCATTGTAAAGTCCTAATTAAATCAATTACTGTAAGCTAGCTGATAAAGGCTAAGGTCGTGGACTGTTAGAGAAGCATCCAGGATGGAAACATTTGATACTTATCTTAAGATGACCCTGAGGGGGAAAACGACAAAATCCCCTGACAGATTGATGAGGATGTATTTTTGGTGGACATATTTACTGCATCTGTGTCTGTGCACAGAGTGTGTCTGTACATGTGCAGAGGACATATATAAACTCAAACACATTGAGTCTTCAACTTCATAACAGGACTTTGAATTTATGTATCATTTATATTGTGCACTAATTTAAGATGTCAGATTAATCACTCTACTGCACCCTGAGGGTGAAATATGAACATATATGTTAAATATTTTGGCCTCTTGCCTCTAACTGTTTTAAAATTTATGGTGCAGAGAAGCAATGCATCCAGCTGAAGGTGTGTTTGGCAATGTCCTCAGTCATCAGTCATCGCCTGATGGAGTGGACTGATGCAAAGCTCACATGGGCCACAGTCATACACTAATACTGCAGTGTAATTGTACAGTTTTTATTCACTCCTCCCAGATTAAGACCATCCTCAGAAGCCATAAGAGCACCCCAAAAACTGCCAGGAATGTGTCTTGCTCAAGGACACTTCAGTGGTGTGGATGGTCACAAAACCGGAGGCTTGAACTGAAATCCTCTGTCTAAATGGTGTTCTCTCCAATCAGGCCACCCCCAGCATTGGACTTGGTAATAGCCAGGGGAAGCAGACAAGGAGGTGGGATGGAAGTTTGGTTACCAGGCCTAGAAATTACATTTCAGTGCTAACTCCAAGTTTCATCTGGTCTGACCTCAAAAGAGGCAGAGGCAGTGTAGGGCCAAAGTAAACTGGGACCTGAGAAGCTGTGTCTGGGATGCCTGAGGAAAGGCAACAAACGTCAGTGTGCCCGCAGTTCTCACTGTCTAATGGCTGACTGACTAATCCCTGATATTCCTCCATGATCTAAACCTGCAGCCCTCTGTAGCAATAGAACACTGTGGCATTGTGTCCTCGCTCTTAAGGAGTCTGTGATTCATTTACTGGCAGTGCGTTTTGGATCCATGTACTGTGTATTTTTTCTCATCCTCAGTGCTGAAGACCAAACTGGTTTCTTTGTGTGATTGGTTATGTAGAGGATTTTGACTGTGATACTTGTATAACCATCAATCCACTGTTGCAAAGCAGGAATCCCACACTCTGATGAAACTGTATTTACTTCTTTGAAATGTCTTTTCATTGTTGTCAGGAATAAAGGATGTAAGTGTTAGTTGTATCTCCAAGACTTGGAGTATTGGAGTTTGGCAGTGTTTTGAAATTCCCTATTGATTACAATCGTGCCTTGTGCAGCACCACTCTGAAATGCTGCAATAGTGCACTCTGCTGGCAGAAACTAGGAATATTGTAATTGTGCTTAATCTCACACATGAAAGTAGTTTGAATAGTTGCATGTTTAAATAGTATTGTCAGATTTTATTCTAAAAAGCACACAACCTAATCACCTCTAGTCATGTTATGTTTTTTTTTTTTTGGTTATTAAACAGTATAAGCTTGTCATCTGATACTCTCTATTCTCCTTTCCTTCCAGGCCTGCTTTGCTTTGTTGCCAGATCAGCAGTTCACGATGAAAGTGAAGACATGAGCCCGCAGCGAGCAGCCCTGTCCCTGCAGTTCCTGCCACTGGACGTTTACTGATTCATACTACCCTGAAGACGATGCCCCTGTCTCCCAGATAGCACTTCTGAGGACCAGGCCTTCACAGCACGCATTGTGCACCATGGCAGGAGAGACTCAGCGAATGCATGCTGTCAAAGAGCTGGACGCTGAGTCCAAACTGCAGGATGAGGGGACGGCACTGGAACAGCAGAGTGAAAAAACCACAAAGGAGTCGTCAGAGCACTTTTCAAGCACAGGCACTGAGGCCAGAGTCAGCAGCAGAGGGGCCAAAGTTGAAAAACTAGAGAAAGAAAGGGACTGCCATCAGCAGCGTGAGGCTGTCATACGGCCACAACAGGCAGGGAAGATCGACTTCAGGTCACTGCAGAACCGATCAAAATTTGCCACTGACAGGACTTGGTCGACTGGCAAAGGCAGCCCCCAGTCCCCGAGTGGAAAGGGCCGCAGCCGAGAGAAGGGGAAGCGGTCAGGAAAGACAGAGCGTGGCAACCCGCAGCAGCTGTACAGACTTAGCATTACAAATCCACGCTCCAACCCAACCATTGGTATTGCCTACCCACAGCAGAAGGTTTCGCCACCCAAGAAGTTGGAGACCAGTCGTGGCCCGGTCTCGGGCAGCTACAGATTCCACGTTCCCAGTATACCAGAGAGAGAGGCCGAACTACAGCAAGAAGAGCTCAACTATAGCCGCTGCTTCCAGGAGGCCTCCTCTAACCTTACCTCTGCAAGCTATACCTCACAGGCACTGGTTTCCTCAAGCGGAACGTCATCCCACCCACATCCACCCCTGTCACAGCAGCAGCAGCCTGCCTCAATGGAGAACAACAGCACGCAGCCCAGCAGCCAGCTGATCCTGGCTGACTTTCAGCTGAGTGGCTCTAATACATGGCAGTCTCCTGAAAGGACTTTTAATGGTGCTAACTATGGGGTTTCATCACAAAAATCCACTGCCCTTACAGAAACTAGTAAGGCAAGCACTTTTGTGCCTGGCCCATTTCAATATGGATTTCATTTTCTGGAAGAATCAACCTCCGACTCTTTTCCCTGTGAACAGAACCCCCAATCCCAAGACTTTACAGACTCCTCCCTAGGTTCTGTCCATGTGACCCACAACTCTTTTCCCTTTACGCCTGGAGAAGGGCAAAACATTGCTCAGAACAGCACTCAGTTCACTAATGAACAGCAGTCAGAGGATAGAAGCTCTTATCCTCAACCCCCACAGTCACAGTTTATTCAAGGGGTAGCATCTTCCATCCAGTGTCCGAGGAATCTGAGTGAGGACTCAGCCAGCAGTGACAGCTCTGGCTCCAGCTCACAGCAGTCAGAGCAGGGGAAGGCTGCACTGCCTGAAAGCACAGACATTATTGGACAGGCAGACAGTAGGGATGCAGCCATCACCTCGGGGAGTAAGAGGAACTGTCACCCCAAAGACACAGCTGCCAACCAAAGAACACTCATTCAAGGGAGTGTGCACCATGCGAGAAATATTTCACAAGGTCCAGGCTCCCAAATGCACTTTCCCAGCAAAACATTTAACAGCCCTCCAGTCAGTAACATTCACACAGGCTCAATGCCCTTTGACAAAAACATCAATAATAAGGTTCTAAATAGGTTACCACACTCATGGGAGGGGCCAAATAAGACATATTCACCGGCTGATCAAAACACAATTCAGTATCCTGATATGAATGACAAGTTTCATTTTCAGAACCAGCCAGCAGTCGACCAAAGGCAAAATTCATCTAAAAATAGCAGAATGCCCTGGCAGCAGATACGACCAACCGCTGCCATGCCAAACCAAAACAGAATCGAGTTATCGAGGCAAATAAGCAGTCAGAAACTGGCTTACATGGTTTCCCCCTCTGACTGGCAGGATGATAGTAAGTCACATAAACATAGCTCCCTGAAAACCCCCAGCTCATTTCAGAACAGCAGAACTAGTGATGGGTTTTCAAACCAAAGACAAGAGGCTGTGAAACACAGTGGTAATACAGTCTCAACTTTTAAAGTAGAGATGAGCCATGCACAAGTATGTGAATCCAAAAGTAAGGCGGTATATTTTGGACTCAACCAGTCTCTTCCGGCAGCATCATCGAGAAACTATAGCTATCCTCCATTGCAGGTCCCACCTATGGGTCTTATGATGGTGTCGCCTTATGAATCTCCTTTGCCCTCACCAGTTCATAACCCTGCATCTAGTAGTACCTGCTCCTCCCTCTCCCCAGCATCCACCAGCCCTGTTAACATCAGCTCAGAGGACAGTCAATTGTCAAAGTCAGCCACCCCTCACCCATTTTATCACCAGCCCCAAGCCAAAACACAGTTAGCGTCAGATCACCTGAGCTCCCACCCTCACCAGTTTCATTCTGAAGCTCCACGAAACCTCCCTTATGCATCAGACAGAGCCAAAGATGACATGATGAGCTACCTGCAAAACAACACAAATCCAAAGTCCACTATGGATGGAAACAAAGGTTACATGGACAGTTTTGGGGTGGAGCATCACCAGCCTCCACCACCATACTCTGCACATCAGCTGTTAGCGACCTCATTAGCCACAGCAACTCTTGACCAGTTAGATGTGCTTCTGACATGTAAGCAGTGTGATCAGAACTTTAACAACCTGGCTTCTTTTCTCGGCCATAAGCAATACTGTGCTCAGCATGCATTTTCACAAAGTGACCTCAAAGACATATCAAAGATGGAGGATGGCAGAAAGTTTCATGCAGAACCAGCGAAAGCAGTTTCATCTGGGTCAAATGTTTCAATGTCAAGGTGCCCATCTGACCTTCACCTATCGCTGCTGGGCCTCAATAAAAATGGAGAGCTGATATCTGATGGTGAAACAAAAGGAGACAACAAGGATGATCCAATGAAACTCAACTTGTTCTCCGGTCCTGGTAACCTCCCTGTCCCTCTCCCTGAGCTGGAAATGGAGGATGCCAAATTAGACAGCCTAATCACAGAAGCCTTGAATGGACTGGGATATCAGTCAGACAATGCAGAGATAGACAGTAGCTTTATCGATGCATTCGCTGATGATGACCTCACCACTGTTAAAGCAACATCAAACAAGCAATGTCTGAAAACCAAAGAATCCCTGGTCTTTGAGAGCAAAAATAAACAAGCAGCAGATGATGACAGGTCTTTCACACAGGGAAAGTATTTTTATGACTCTGATGTTGAGAGCCCTGAGACAGACAAACAGTACACAGAAAGCAAACTTGAGAAAATGTCCCTGAATTTGGAACAAGATGAGAAAATTAACATAAAAAAAGAAATCTCTCATAAAAATTCAAGAATCACCTCAAGGGAGAAGACGAGGGAACAAGACAGCAAAGTGAAAGAGGCAAGAAAGCTGTGCAAGAGTGAGGACGAAAACACAAGTACACAAAGGTTGCTCTTATCCAGCAAGTTCGCTGAGCGTTGTGGTGTTAAAAGCTTTCAGGACAGCTCTGCACTCCGAGGGTCAACGCCCTCACAGGCCTCCACATCTCCAACCTCAAGAACTGCGGTGAAAGAGAGCAAGAGGAAAAGCACTGGAGGGGGCACCTGGAGCAAGGAACTTATTCACAAAATAGTTCAACAGAAAAATAAGCTCCATAAGCTCCATGTTAAAGGTACCAAAAACCTCCAGTTTTCCTTAGTGATGGAGAGACTGACTCCCACTGTACAGAACCCTGCGTTCGGAGAATACGACTATGTCTCGGACTCAGATGACGAATGTGAGCCCGTAAAGATAGCAAGCCAGGGCCGGCTTAATCAAAGCAGCCGGTGTAAATACACATACACCAAAGAATGCAAATGGCGAGCGAGGAGTGAGAGGGACCAAGCAGCGTGGAGACACGAGTCGAAGGAGTGTTTTGAGGTGAAAAAAAGCGAGGAGGTCTCTCTCTCGCCTGAGAAACATGGTTCTCACCAGAGACTCAGGAGGAGGGGTAGCAGGTCATCCACTAGCAGTGAACTCAGCACATCTGTGAGTGTTTCAAGCGAGAGTATCAACAGCCCCAAAAGCACTGACCGCACTGACTCAGACTGTGAGAAGAAGACAGACATCAAAAGAAAAGAGTCTCCAGAGCAGAAAACCTGCGAAAGGTCCTCCCCGCAGAAGTTATGCAAGGAGTCCAGCACACTAGCATTGACATTCACTAAATCTGTCAGGAAGTATAATTCTGACAAAGCCATTCTTTCTGATAACAATGACAGTACAGAGGATCCAAAGAAGTATCCATCAAACTCTGAGGTTGCTGACCCAGTGTCATCCTCACAAAAAGCAAAAGACACCAACAAAAACTCTGAAAAAAGCAGAAGCTCTCATGCAAAATCAAGAGGGAAGCTTGTGTCTCCCAGAAAAGAAACTACCCCGACAGTCAGTTCGGACAGAAACACCGTTCAGCGAGCAGACAATTCGTGCCCCAAAGAAGATCCAGCACAGTGTTGCAGTCCAGATAACAAGCCCCTACGGCTTGATTCACACTCTCCTACCATCAACAAAGAAGCTGATTTCAATATTGACAGAAACACAAAGGGCAAAAGAAGAGAGGAGCCCCAAGCCACAAAGCCAGAACTATCAGACAGCACCACATTTGAAAAACAGAGTGACAGTGTCTGCATGGGGAAAGAGCCTGTTACTTTAGTCAATGACCTAGACACACACAAGCCTGCGCCTCTTTGCACCTCTTTGATGGATGAGGTATGCCTATCTCCAACTGAAAGCCAAGGCCCGTTGATACAAAAAGATACGCTTCACCTCATGCCCTACCCCCTGGATCAGGAACAGGGGCTCATGAAATCCCCGCTTTCATTTGACACCTCGTCGATGTTCGGGGACCTCACAGGATTCGACAGTGGCCTTTACTCAGACATGCCGATTCAGAAAGAGGGTTTCCATTCAATAGAGAATACAACTGATAAAAAGGAGGAGTTTGTGTCGTCCTTCTCTCCTTTTCTGGAACAAAGGGACTGGAACCTTATAGTTAGCCCTGTGCTACCAGATGAGATATCTCAGTACAAAGGCAACTCAGAGAAATCAAATGAAAAGAAACCACATTACAATCACGTTCCTTTGTCCCTGCCAGAAAAAATAATTGACTACAGTGCAAATCTCAACAGCTGCGCTTCAGAGGATGAGCTAGAGATAAAAAGAATAGTGAATGAGCTTGAAAACCAGCTGCAGACAACTAAGATGGAAAGCCCACCCTTACTAGCTCAGGATGTCCCCAAGCAGCTGCAAATGAGCAAATTTTCACCTTTACGTCTGGGTGATGAGTCAGAGAGCAGAGGCTCTGCTCTGGATATGAGGTGCCCTGTGCAAACCATAGATGTACCAGTTGCCAGTTTGCCCTCAGAGCCTTTCACCGAACCGTGGGCCAGTCCATTCCAGTTTGAGCTCATGGGTGGACACCACAGTCCCCACACACCAATTCACAACCAACCAGGGGCACTTGAACACTTTACTGAGAAAGAGGACGACGCACCAGATTTGATCACCACAGCCTCACGTGTTGAACACCCACAGCTCCACCACAACCAGAAATCAGAGGAGAGAAACGCTGAAAAAGAGACTCCTGTAGAAACTAAGGAAGAGATTTTGGAACAGAAGAGATATACAGAAAACCTCATGAAAAGCCTCGAGGTGATTTCAGATTCTATATTCAAAAAAGAACCCATTATATCACAACACAAGGAGCCGAATGTCACCTCTCTCACGAGCCAACAACATCAAGAAATTGAATGTCAGGCGACTGATGCAGTTGAGAGAGAAGATCACAGTGAAAAGGAAGCAATTACAGGGAAGGAGAATATATTATCACCTCCAAACATCAATGAGCGGAAGGACGATATTGAATTCGCTCTGAATGAGTCACAGTCATCTCTCTCTAACAGTACTGACCCCGCGGTTGATGGAAACCATCCAATTTCATCGCAGCCAAGTGAGCCCACAGAAAACAACGATAGCAAGGCAGAGACTAAAGTCGCATCCGAGGAGGATATTGCTGAGAATAGTAACTTGATTGAGTCTGCTCACCGCTCCAGTGTGGACACACATGACCCACATGTGGTTGAGGAGTCCGGTGTGAATAGCAGTGCGGCAGACAATGTGGATCAGTTATTTAAAAACAGTAGTGATGGTCCAGAACATTTGACCACAAATGGCTGCGAGGAAGCAGAGGCAGTGAAGGGAATCACTGGTCCATCTGTTTGCCATCCTTTATCACCGTCTCTACCTGGCAGCAGTCTAGACATTGGAGAGAGAATTCAAGATGTGATCCAAGCTGCACTCAAAGAACAATCTATTGATAACCATGATAATGCCGGAGACGTTTATTCATCACATGCTGATGAACTGAAAGCGGAGCGCTCAGGTGGTCTGAGCGAAAAAATAACTGTTGAAACACCAGAACAGGATCATCTGATTGGACTATCTCCCTCTAAAAACTGCAGCCCTGCTCAGAATTACATTACAAGTCCAACAATTGATATGTCGGTGGAGATCGTCACCACAGACAAGCCCTGCAGTCCAATACTGGTGGAAACCAGCACAGGGAGAACTAGTCACTGCTCACCCGCCCGAGACCCCCAGTCCACAGAGGGACAAAGTAATCTGCTGATTCTTTCACAGTCTGATGGCATCATTGACAGTGATTCCTGCAAAGTTTCTCCACTGAATGACTCATTAAAACGTGAAGCAGGTCTTGCCTTTGACTCCATTCAGAAACAAGAAGAGATATTAAATGTTCAGGACATCAAAGAGCACCTTCCTATTGATTTCATGGCAAGTCACCAAAACTCACCATGCAGAGAGGAGGTTGAAGACAGTCATTGTCTTTTTCTACACACCGCCGCACCAGCCAGTCCTCTTTTACCGGCCTCTACCAATCAAACACCCGTGCAGAAGTGGGACATAGAAGAGGATTCATGTCGGCCACAAAGCAAATGTAATAATGTGTCTGTTAATCAAGGCTCAATTCAAAATATGAACTCCCCCATTAGCAAAGAAAACAGCAGTGTTAAAGCAAAAGCTTTAAGCAGTGATGAACAACTGAACACAACAGCTGTGGAGTATTCTTTGATAAGCCCGCCTGCCCTGGATTTGGGAATCATGGTGTGTAAAATGTCCGGCTCTGAAACCACCACTCCCTCTCCGTTTCCGGTGACCAGCTCAGCAGAACCTCCCGAAGTATCAGACGGCCTTGAAAAGAGAGATGCAATGTATGATTTCAAGCTCAGCCCTCTCAACTACAACAGCATCACAGATGAACCTCCACAACTGAATCAATACGACTACATTCCGATTTCACCAGCCAATAAACCAGAAGTGAGTCCAGACATTAAGCAGAGTCCCAGAGGTGACTGCGGACCATGTGACCTGAGCGTTAATCCTGACCTGATGTTTAACAAAACTGAAGCAGAGACAGCGGTAACACTCAACTCAGATCCTGCAGCTGGACTGAAATCATCAGATGAACCACTGGTCCTTCAGCAGAGCATGAAATTCACATGTTTTTCTTTGGGCCTCCCACCTGAAAACAAAAGCAAAGATTCCTCTGCTGATAATGTAAAGACAGATTTGGAGGCTTGTCATGATCCAGTTGGACCTGCTGAGCATTTGCATGTCCATGCAGACCTGCTGAGAAAGGTTCAATCAGAGAATTTAGATTCTCACAAGGCTTCTGTTGAGGACAGTACACTTATCAGAAAAAAGATTTCAGATGGTCCACCCACTCCTAAGCCACTCATCATCTGTGAAAATGAACAAATGCCTCTTCCACCAGACCAATCGGAGACGCAACCAGCAATAGAGATTGGCGCGAGCTCAACGACACACCAAGTACACAAAGAAATATCACAAAAAAAGACACAGAACAACGCTCAACAGGGGAAAGTGCTCTGTGAAATCTGCCTCATGTGCTTCAGGACTGTGCCGGGGTTAAAGAGACATAAGGCCATGAAGCATTTGATCAGAACTGAAAAACACATCGGCTCGCAGAACACAACATCAAGCCACCAGGGAACTATGCTTATTTATGAAGCATCACAAGCCACAGAGAAGGAACATAAAGATGATTCACAGACCTGTTACTCAACAAAAATAGATGGGCTGCCTGAGACAAGTAGCACTTTCATATCTAAAGCAGAGTCAGTCCTGGAGGAACTGGCAACCGAGACAAGTACAGTGGCAGTGGATGAAATAGGCCACCAAAACCATCTGCTGCCAACAAAAGCAAAGAAGAGCAACAAAGCTAGAAAGAACAAAAACAGTGAGGTTAACATAAAGCCTGACCCTTTCTCTGACGAGCTTCTGAACATATTAAAAACAGACATACTTCAAGCTATAACTCCTGAATTCAAAAGCGGTGGACTTCAAGAGCACAAATCTCCCGAGAATCATGCGAAGATCAATGACAGAACTGTTGGAACAGAGAAATTCCCTCACCATGTTACTTCAAAGTCTGGTTTTGACAAAACACCCCAATCTCCAACAAAGGAGATAAATGTGCTTAATGAAACTGTGGAGCTAAATCAAACCACTGATATGGAAAGGATGCAAGGGACACGCATGACAGAGATGGCAAATGGGCAAGTGTGTACAGATAATAATGTGGAAAATGCTATATCTGTACGCAAGGATATAATCAGAGAATGTGATGAGTCCAGAAAGTGCACTGTGGAAGCGATGTGTGAACAAGGATCAGAGGAGAGTCTCGCCCAAGAGATTCTCAGAAAAGTGGCAGCCGAGATAAAATGTGAGAAAAACAGTGGCCCTTCAGACGAGGTACATCCTCTCACCAGTTTGAATTCTTCCACTCTCAGTCCTCCCGGCTTAAGTCCTGAGCTGAAGGCCTTACTTGACGATGACACCACATTCTCGCAGCTGTTCCCCAGAGATGAGGAGGCAAAGAGGAAGAAGTGCCCGAGGGTGTACACCAAAAGAAACAAGAGACAGAAGCTATCGCCCGATTCAGATGCAACTCAGGACTACCCTGTGACAGAAACCTTCATGCAAAATAAAGATCAGTATGTGGAAAACCAAGCAGAGACATTCACTAACAATCAGACTAACCACTGTGAATATGAGACGATATCTATTGATGATGCCATCATGTTGAACATGTGCCACAACAGCACATTAAAGGCTGATGGCAAGCCTTTGTCAGACGTTAAACAAAGTGATCAGCGGGATGTTCATGAGAACATTACAGAGCTCGGCAACAGCCTCTTGAATCCATACGACAGCTCCATTGATAAATCTACCATTGAAGGGAGTTGCTCCATTGACTTCGATGGCTTTGATGCAGGCTCAGCAGTGACCTCTGACCCCAGCACCTGTAAAGCAGAAGTGCCAGCTGCACCTTGCCCACTGCCCCTGTCCTCTGGCCCCTACACTGTAGAGCCATGCGTTGCAGAGAGTGTCCAAACCTTCCACAGCATTGACATCCAAAACATCAACACCACGTTTCAACTTCCTGACATTCAGTTCTTCGACTCTAACAAAGATATCTCAGTGGCTCCTCCTATTGCAACTGTTGAGGTGGAGAACAGAGACGATGAAAAACAGAAGAAAGTAGCGGAGCGAAGAGGCAGGAAACGGCAAGATGGTCGAATAAAGGTCAAAGATAAGCAGTACAAGTGCAAGGCGTGCTTCACTTGGTTCCTCACCCTAGGCGAACTGAACTTTCACAAACTTTCCCACAACCCCTCTCCACCTCCAACCTGCTACATGTGTGTCCAGCGTAAGTTTAGCTCCAGAGAGCAACTGCGAGACCATCTGAGGGAGAAGCACGCCAAGAACAAGACAGGTATCTGGACCTGTGGAATGTGCTTGAAGGAGATATCAGATGTGTGGATGTACAATGAGCATTTACGAGAACATGCCACTCAGTTTGCCCGGAGGGGTCAGACACAAGGCTCCATGTTAGGCATTCCAGGCTGCTTCATGCAGGAGACAGCCGTGAAAAACTTTATCACATCAATCATGCAGCACCGCCCCAGCAAAGCAAACAGAGAGTCCAGCAAAGCCACTAAAGAACAGGAAAAAGCTGTTGCTGCAGACAGCACTGCAGGAGAGGGGAAAACCTCAGAGGGGGCTGAGGCAAAAGCTCACAGAACTAAAAGCAGCAGTGGAGCAGGTGGGAAGCAGAGCACATTAACCCCTCTCGAGGTCCTCCACAAAACAGAAACACCTAGAAGTGTGGAGATGCATCCCAACTGTAAAGACCCCTCAAGAGACTGCCACCACTGTGGGAAACAGTTCCCCAAACCATTCAAACTCCAGAGACATTTGGTGGTCCACAATTTGGAAAAGATTTTCCTGTGTCACAAATGCCCCGTCTCTTATCAGGAGGCACAGGAGCTTAAAGACCATCTGAAGAGAGCACACGAGGAGGTGGATGAGCTGGATTCAAAACACACCACCCTCTACACCTGCGAGCTCTGTGCTGATGTCATGCATGTGATTAAAAAGTCCTTCATCTGCAGCACCTGTAACTATACCTTCTCCAAGAAGGAACAGTTTGATCGTCACATGGAAAAGCACCTGTCAGGGGGAAACAAAATTTTCAAATTCCGAGGTGTTCTCAGGCCTGTCAAAGCGTCAGCGTCCAAAGAGGATGAATGTGATTCGCCTGCAAGCAAGAAGAGGAAAATTCTCTCTGACAGCCTGCAAGAAAACAGCTCAGACAGCGGCATCGCCAGCGTAAGCTCACTGCACTTAAATCAAAACTCTGAAGCGCAGTCTTCAAAACCATCTGTGTCCACAGCAGACGACGCCACGCAGACCATCGCAAATGAATACCACAGTGACACAAACAATACAAATGTGAAGACTGAAGACATTGCCGAGGACTACTCTGAACTACTTGTGGAGCTGGAGAAATGTATTCATACGGGCTCTTCAGAGTCCGCTACACCCAAGAAAGAGGAAATTGACCCCACTGCCTCACCTATTTTTGATAAAGAGAGTAATGGAAAATCAATTACTGAGCCATGTGATGTGAAAGAGGAGAATGAGTCAGTTTGCATTAGAGCAGAGACAACTTCATGGTCAGGGGCTAAAGAGAGTGATTGTGCAGGGGAGGAGACTGTTAAAGCTCAGGAAGGCTCCGCTGAAGGTGACACAGCTGAGACTGAAGAAAAAAACGATTCGCTTCCACCAAGTGAGGACTCTTTCCTCAGCTCAAGAGAAAATCAAATCATTTCAAAGACACCTGAGTCAGCAAAGCATGAATTAACTGTCGATGCGATGGACCAACAGCAGGATGACGAGCAGTGGCTTCACACGTCGAAAGCTTCAAATCATGACAGCAAACAGCCCACTTTATCTCACGGTGCTGAGCAGGAAAGCAGCAGTCATGCAAAAGACAAAGATGCCCCAGCCAAACCAGCTGACAACACTAAAAACAGCACGACAGCTAGCAGCACAAAAGCTACAGAATCCACACCAGTCCTCCACTCCAAAGTTTCTCTGAATGCCTCGGCCTCAAACGAGGACAAAGAATCTGTGAGACCGCAGAAGAAGAGGAAAGACATGAAATCCCCCCACAGCCTGCAAAGGGTTTCCTCTCCGGCCACACAGGAGAACTTTGGTGTTGACTCAAGGGCCAAAAAGAAATTTCGCCCCAGCAAGTGTGCAAATCCCTCTCTGCAAAGAAAGTCAGACGGACCCAACGACTACCCCGTGCTGTCCTCCGTACGGGACGACGTCGTTAGCAACAAAATCGTGTCTAAGTGCAAGACATCAAACACGGGTTTGCAGTCGAAAAGAAGCTTGCTTGATAGCTGTGCACACAAGAAAGCTGAGATTGTGACTCCTCTTAATGGGGACTACAAAGCCAAAAAGGGACCTCTGGGGCGGCCTTTGCATCCCCCTATTTCTAAAGTGTCTTCAGTTCCCATGAACAATTCTTTGAATAAATCCAGGCCAAAGCTTGGGGTTAGGTCAATGGAGAGCCATTCCTACCGGACAGCTGAGTCCCAGAACCACCTCCTAAGCCAGCTGTTTGGCCAGAAACTCACAAGCTTTAAGATTCCTTTAAGGAAGGACACATCAGAATCTATTAACTGAGAGGGGCGATGGATCTGTGAATAAGGGACTGTATTTCACAGTTATAAATGTTTAAGACAATTCATTATGGTGAATGAGATTGCACAGCTCTTTTCTGTGAAATGCTATCTTTAAATACTTACGTAGTCACTTTATGTCTTCTTTGTACATGTGTTTTTATTACACAAATGTGAGGACGAGCAACAGATATGAATTTTGGATCAAAAATGATGCTAGTTGGGGAAATTGTTGAACTTTTTTTTCTACTTTTCCTTTGTTGGATATTATCCGTTTCAGAGATTATATTTCATTTACCTAAAGGAAAGAAGAAAAGAATACTTGAAAATACAGTAAAATATTTTCTTCTAAGAAATGCATGTTCATTTTGCATTCATAACATGATCTTATCAGTTAAAGTCTTTCTGCAAAAGGACCAAATGACATCGTAACTGACTTGGACTATTGTCTGTGCACCTTTCGTACATGCTTCCAACATATTCATTTTGTATTATTTTTTTAACTTTACTGTACTGCATTGACATTCATCATATTAGCCTTTTGTATAAATATTACCTGGTGCTACATTGTGTTTTATTGTAATGTGAATGCCAATGTCCTCGGAAGGGAACATGAGATCTGTAGCAGTTACAGTACGTACATCCAATTGTTTTTACTGGTTCTCTGTAGTTTATTAAAGATACTGTGTAAACCATCCAAGTACTTATGTAGGCTGATAGAAGATTAGGAAAGCTTCCATTGTATAAACTCAAGTGCATACAAGGACATCACAGTCCCAAGACCTGTATTCGGAGTTCTTCCTGTGCACTGATAAAACCACACACAAATCACAAACTCAATCATCTGTGTCTGTAACTCCAACTGTTTAATTATGAATAGTATTTACTAGGACAACAAAGGTGCTTTATCTTGTTTATACTGTATGTATCTTATATTGTATTATATTGTAGGTAGATTATTGTTTGGTGTAATGCTTCATGTCAAAGTTTTATTTTAATAATGTGCAAAAGAATCAGAGTGAGAAGAAAGGGAAATGCAGTGCCTCTTGCAAGTTGTAAAGTGGTTCACTAAGTGCCTCTTTTATAGTTGGTTATTAAAGATCTGTATTGGTCTCTCCTTGCTCTTTTCTTCCTTTGTTCATGACATGTTTTGCAAATGTTCCAACTTCCATCCCTGCGGACCGCAGCTGTCACCACATGCATCAAACACTGCAAGCAGTGGAAGCGCCTTGTGCCTGGAGGCAAAAACAGGTGCACGCACAACAAAGTCTGACTTCGTTATTTTTCTCTTTAGATCAGCACTTCAATGAGCTCACTCATCATATGGAAGATGGGCATAAATGCGTCTTTACCACAGGGAAACATTCAATAGGAGACAGTTACATTTATCCAACCATATGTTAGTCTCCAGGAGCACCGTCAAGCAGGCGGCGACCAGCTCTCGCTTCTGTCATGTTGCTCTTTCACCACGTGTAAAATGGCTTCTATTCCTACACGAACATTTTTCATCATCACATAGGAATAAAAAGCCATAGTACACAGAGGCATAAATGTAGAAACGCCCAGGGAGGAGGAAGATAAACCTGAGAAAACAGGCTGTAAGAGAAGCGGGGAGGTTGATAGATTGGAGTAGAGAGTAAAAGTAGACAGGAAAGAAAGAAAAGAGTTTATTTTATTTGTCAGCTACTGAAGCTAAAGTATTCAGCTATTGTAAATCAGATAGAAAGTAACACTAGCTGTTAGCTGAGAGAGATTTGTACCAATCACCAGCAGACTAATCCACAGACTCATCAGTTTATGTGTTGATTATGAATATATTCTTATATATGGAAAGCTTTTTCTTCAAATCATATACTTAGAATGCATTTTATACACTTACACAGCAGATTGTAATGTGCATTATGCATCCTAAGGTGCTCTAAGGGTTCATAATAGACATTGGGATGGATTATACTACAGTGTGTCCGTAATATATCGCACAGCCATAATCACTTTAGCTGTATTTAATAGAAGTTCATAAGGTGTTATGAACATATCAGCACTTTCTGTAAACATAATAAATGATCGATCCATGTGTTAATTGGACGACCATGGCACACATTCAGAGGAAGTGTGGAGAAAACAGAACCACAGTGTTGTTGAAATAACTTCTCTAATTAATTTTGTGGGAACGCTGGTTTGGCAGCACCCGCAGAGACCATATTTTTGGACTCATTGACGACAACAGAAAACACAGTGAGCAGTCTACTTGTCTATTCCACTCCACCCACTGTTTCAAAGTTTCTCCGGCGGGGCAGAATTCTAATTCATGAGGGTGTGCTGGCTGATGTGTTACATCTTGACCTTTGTTATTGTACAGTAGAAGTCATGAGCAGCACCTTGAAGATAGAAATTCACCCTCAGTTTCCTCAAAGCAGATGAGGAGCTGTCATGACGGCACCTCGCCAAGATAATAACTCTCCATCCACTGTGTCTGCGAAGACTCTCATTCACAAAGAGAATCCACCCTCTATCGTTTGTTTACAGAAATCACGTTTATGTTCAGAAAATGTTGGATCATTTATACAAATTTGAGCATTTGTGATACATAACTGTGATACCTGTAAGGTTTTATTTAACATTTTAGATATGGGCTTCATATATATGTATATCTTGACCTAAACTAAACCTTTGAGCAGATATGCTAGATAGTCAAAGTACTGGTGTTTGGCATACACTGCCAACACTCTTAATATTTATTGCAATATAATTGCAAATGGATTAGTAATACAAAGTAGATTCCATATAAAAGTATTTTGTACATTTACACTTGGAGTACATTGTTTTAACATACTGGGCTAACTGTAGCTCTGTCTTCCAGAGGCCTTACATTAAACTACAATACTGGCAAATGGTTGGTAATACCAATTTGTCTTTTCTAAATCACAGTCCCACCAAAGAGCTAAATGTTTGTCTTTATGGACCTGCTACTGGAAATGACAACAGGTATTGAATGAATTCCTATCAGGATATAGATGTGTTAAGAGTCAGCTGCACTGGAGAAGTCAATCATTTTGTATAAGATATACCAGTATGTTGCAGATAATTTGCTTTGCATTAACATTGCCTGTTAAAACAGATCATGTTTCTGTCAGCTGACATGCTGACAACTATCTCCTGCTGTATTGTTGGGAGTCAACAGGGGAATTATCAAAGTAGTGTCACTCAACACTCAAATATTTTACATTCAGGCAACCCCGGTTCCAAAACAGGTGGGACGCTGTGTAAAAGGCAGATTGACATATACTGCCAGCAACATATTTCTAACAAGTTGGTACAGGAGCAACGAAAGACTGGGAAAGTTGTGGAACGCTCCAAAAACACCTGTTTGGATCATTCCACAGGTAAACAGGTTGATTGGTAACAGGTGATAGTATCATGATTGGGTATGAAAGGAGCATCCTGGAAAGGTTCAGTCGTTCACAAGCGAGGATGGAGCGAGGTTGACCACTTTGTGAACACATGATTGTATAAAGAATATTACAAAGTGCTTGGGAGCACTTTGTAAAACCTTTGTTGGTAAAAGCAGTTTGATGCAAATGACTGCATTTTGTTTTTATTTACGTTTCTCACAGTTTCACAGCTTTTTTAGAATCAGGGTTGTAGATTCACAAAGTACAAACCAATGAAAAGAATCAGCGTGAGAAGATGGATGGCCATCTGTTACTGTTGTTTTTATGTGTGTGGGCCTTCCTGCTATAAATGGATAGCAGTGAGTTAATGGCAGTAGCATCAACATTAGTTAGAAATGAAAAGAGCACTTACTGAGAATTACAATGTGATTTAGTATAAACATGCAACTGAATCATATAAAGGTATAAAGCTTGATCTCACAGGAAATATGTGCTGTAGTTGATCAAGAGTCATCCAACAATATCCAGATTCTACACAAAGCTATCAGAGTGTCTCTGTGAATACTGCAAAATTAAACCTAGTTAAACATTCAGTCAGGCAGAGGATGCATGGTTCATTCTCCAAGTTGTGATTTAATTTATTGCACTGCAGGCAGGGATTCGGTGCCTGAAGGCAACATGATTGATGACTCCAGGCATGTCTGAGCCATGAAGACATGCAAACGAAATGCCTGTGATGAACACGTCAAAGTGAACAATTATGATAGAAGCCAAATAATAGTAACACATGCTTTTTATGTATCTATTTAATTCTACAATTGTGCGGATTTGTTGTTGTGCTGGTAATTTATTACAGACATAAGGGCTCGATCCTTAGATCTACCTGGAGTGATCCTCTTGGCGTGCTTGGTCTCGCTGCACCTGAATGATTCTCCTCCAGGTCCTGCGGTCAGCAGCTGTGTGTTGATTAAGACAAAATGATAGCAGTATGTTTTGTCACAGTTTCAAATGTGTCACGCAGCGAGTGAGTAAGAGCCCCACGCACACACTACTGTCAGCCGTCTTCTTATCGTCTGATCTATGAGGAAATTCTCCAGAGGCGCAGTCATGCAGGAGCATGACAGGAACGCTTTGCACTTTGAAGTAGAGTGACATTATCAGTAAGTATGGTCTTGAAATAGCATCTCTTCTCTCTCACTCTCACTCCATTTGTGAGTCTCCCTGCATGTCTCATCTGATCTCCGACTTTCTTCCCTCCGTCTATTTCCCTCTACCGCCACCCTCATTCTCCTCCTCTTCCTCTTCTCCCGCTTTTCTTCTCTCTTCTCCATCAATTTCCAACTCATCGACTCACCCCTCTTCCCATTTTTGCTTCTGCCTCTCCCCATTTTCTTCTTTCACCTTTAATCTCAGTCATCCACCTGCTTTTTTCCTCCGTCTCCTCCTCCCCATCACCTCATCCCATCTCCGTCTTTTCTCTTCCATTCTTCTCTGTTGCCCTCTCACCTTTCCATCCACCCTTCTCCCTTGTTTCCCTGCCTTTCTATCTCCTGCATCCCCTCACCCTCACCCTTTGCTCCCTCCGCCCTCGCTGCGGAGCATGCTGCTGGCTGCCTCTCAGGGAGGTTGAGAGATCAGGGGCAGATAGAGATGGGCCACTGGTCAGCGGTAATGACACACAGGCTGAGGGGCCGCTCAGGTCACCTCTGTTGGGAATGTGAGGTTTCAGCCGCCACAGCGAGATAAATAGATGAGGGGGGGTTTGTCGCATGGAGGGGAAGGACCGACTGAGCATCCCTCTCTGCGCACACAGGGGGGAGATCGTGATGAATTTCCACTGGGGTGATATCTGAAATCATTTGTGTTCGACAGAGAATGTGTATGAATAATTCAATATAAACACGTTCCCCTGGTGTGAACAAAGAGGACGGAGGAATCTTTGAAATCAAGACATCAAACCAAATTTGCCCAACAACCATCAAAACACTGCCTATACCCCCTTCAAGTCCTCAAATGGGAGAGCCGGCTGTGAGAGAACTACACAGGGAAACTACACTCCCACAACACCTGAAATAGGAGTCAAAGGAACTGGGGCAGTAGTAACATCAAAATGAATTACTAAGAAAATGAGCTGATAAAAATAAATCTAGGTGAGGAGAAGATAATATGGAAGACGAAACATTAAAGTAAAGTCAAGCACGCTTTGGATTTCCTAATTAATAGCCTCTCAGCAGGAAGTTGTGGTCCCTTACTGCCAGCGGAGCCTTTATCTACTCAAGCATTTGTCACTGCAGTCAGCACCAGCGAGGGAACAGGCCGCACACAATAGCTAAAAGTACCTGTTTGATGTTCCAGGTTTACAGGAATAAATGGGGTTGCTCTGCAGGGGCTATGCAAACAAATGAAAGCCAGTTGGTGTGTGTCTGCGGTGACTGGAACGCTGCACCCAACAGCAGGTGTCTGCAGAGCGGCTGGCCTAACAGATGACACACACCTGATTCCTGGAAAAAGTTTGTTACGCACACTTTGCGGGTAGTTTGCTAGCTGAACTGGTGGCAAGTATGATTTTCTAATTATATGTAAGGTAACAAAAATAAGTTTTGTTTATACCTCTTCCATACAGATCAGTTCTCTTAGCTGTTGGAGTGAAATCCTTTACTTCAGAGACTGACTACAGAGAAAATTGGGTAACAACTGCTCTAAAGATAGACAGTAAGAAAAAGGCTTATCATGCACCTTCTTGCATGGCATTTTGGAATCAACCAAATTGCAATGACACATATGAGGAACTGAATTTCACTTCTTGCACTTAGACAATACAAATGACCCTTTACATGCCCGCAAAGCTGGACCTGCTGGCCAGTAGGGACGCCTCTCGCACCCCCTCCCTCGCCTCCCCTTATTACTTCTCCTAACCTTCATCCTGTCCCCTCCTCCACCTCCACTCCTGCACTCCCTCAGCCACTCCTCCCGCCATCTCAGTGGTTATCTCAGAGCATCTCTGAAGGATCCACCCTGACATTTGATGTGGCACAAAATTGGATTTCCAGTGTGACTGTCTCCCCGAGCCCCTCGTGGAGTGTAATCCACGCTGTGACTAATTGAGTGGCATGCCAGCAGCTTGAGCGTGTAAATGGATGGCTGCTGGCGAAATGTGTCTGTGACCTGGGCTTTTTTTTTTTTTCCTTTTTTGGTCTGATGGCCTGTGAGTTCATTAGACAGAGAAGGGAAAGGACACACACACACACAAATCCTGGCTGTGCAGGATTCTCCAATATATAAAAAAAACGTTTTATCCTTTGTCAATGTCATCTCTTGTTGTTGTCTATTGAATGTGACCCTGCACGAATTGTTGTCTGACCGCCTGTGACATTTAGAACTAATCTCAGCAACAGAAAATCAATTTTTCTTGCATAATACAGAAGACATCCTATAGACTGGCCGAACTTGTGCGATGGGGAACATGAATAAGCGGGTCTGACAATGACATTATCCCTTGAGCATAAGAGACCCTGTAATCTAAAGTGAGAAACAGAGGTGTCAGGTACAGATGTTACAGGATGACTCACCACGGCTATGTCACCTGTCTGACCACCAGCATCCCAGAAGGCATTGCTTTAACCTGGCAAATGTCTTATGCAGACAGAGGAAGAGCTCTATGACAATGACGCAACAGACAAAGAAGCGTTTTTTTCCCCCCCGTGTCGGCAGGTTATCTTCGCACGAAATCCCTACACTCTAATCTCAAATCTCTGTCATGCCCTCTGCTCTGGGAATCCCGCATCTGATTTGGATTTGAATAATTGAAGCTGTTTTCCTCCCCAGAGGACTCAATACAGCAGTTTCTTCTTCATTAAAAACTTTCCACTAATATGTGTGTGTGTGTGTGTGTGTGTGTGTGTGTGTGTGTGTGTGTGTGTGTGTGTGTGTGTGTGCCCCCTCATTTACAGTGAGCACTCTACCTCCACACCCCTGCTTAAATATCCACACCCACACAAATTCACACAGACAGACTGGGACATAGAAGTGTACCCTCAACACACACACACACACACACACACACACACACACACACTCACGAGGTTTGCAGTGACACATTCTAAAAACATGATAATTACTTTGAGCAGAATGAGACGCTTGCAGCAATTTAAAGCGTAATGGCAGGCAGCACGCAACAAAAGGCACTAATGAATGAACCCAGAGATGGATGATAACGTGGCATACGTACCTGCAGGATTTCATTCACCAGACTCTCCCTGCTGCTCTCCCGTGTTTGTCTCTCACCCCTCGTCTCTCTCTTTGTGGCTGTGGTGTTGCCTGCCAGCCTGTTTCTGGAGGAGTCTTCACCCTGTCGAGTCGGGGACCGGGGCTCAGCTGCAGAGACTGACATCATCCCTTTCAGAGAGGAGGTTTTCCCCTCCCGCTATCTGCACCCTCTCTCTCTCTCTCTCTCTCTCTCTTTCTCTCTGTGTCTCACTCTCCCCATCTCTCTCTCACCCTAACTTAGCCACTCACTCACTCTGTACAGTAGTATACTCCTCCTATCTCTCCCTCCCCTGCTCCTCTGTTTTTATCTCTCCTCCCATTCTCTCTTTCATTTGCTTCCACATATTGCTACTATTTTTCAAAGCCACCACACGTGAGGGACGTCGGGCACTGAAACTGTGGCTCTGCGCACAGTAACAAGTGCTAAACTAGGACTTTACTATTCGCAGCAGCCCGAACTTGTGCTGTATTTTACCCCTCATAATCAAGCATGTGAATCTATCATCAGAGAGGAAACTTATCCACTAGGAGTTTTCCATTAGAGGTTTTATTAATAGATGTGGTTGCCTGGAGGTCTTTCACAATTAGCTTCCCCTCTTCCTCTTTCACCCTGCATCTCCTTTCTATCCCCGTTTAAGATCAAGGATTGGAGGAGTGCATCAAGACTGAAGCCTAATGGGCAGCCAGTGTACACCTATCCAATTCTTTTAGATCAGCAGGAATGAAAAAGGAAAGGAGCTAAGCAAAGGGAGCCTCTTTGAGTCTATTGAGATGGATGCCTGCTGCGGTGCCTACGGTGGTGGAGATCGGTGTTGCTGTCCGTGGTGCTGATTACAGCTGAAGGAGACATCACTAAGGACAGCGGTGACCCTGCAGACCCACAGAAAATAGCCTTGAACAGAGCAGGGAGGAAAAACCTGTTTCAGCTGCTGCAGAAACCTTAATAAATACATACGCACGGGCTCGCGAGTACACACACAGACACACGAGTTCACACACAGGCGAAACACAAACACACACATATAGAGACTTACATCTACCTCCCAGCCTCCTCCTCTGTCTCCCGCGGGCATTTCTCTGCGTCTCAGCTCATTTAGGCTTACATTCATCATTGTAAGGTAACAGTGGCAGGTGGGATTAAAATGGATTAGCCCTATTAAAGAAATGTGTGGTGCATATTACACCCAGACCCCTCCACCCCCCACCACCACCCCCACCCACCCACACACACACACACACGCACACACACACACACACACACACACAGAGTTGTCCAAAAAGCCACATGCATTTAATTGCACAGCTCCAGCCTGAATCTAACTTCAAACACAAATGCAGCATAGCATATTAACATGCACAAACATTTCTGCACACACACTTCCCCCGGTCCAGTACAGGCACAAACAGTGAGGTAAAGGGCTGACGAAGTGGCTCGGCGATGACATCCATGGCGGCAGAACAGGAGGGAGAAGTATGGATGCTGTGTATATTGCTGCTTTACTGCCACTCACACTGTGGACTCCTTTTTGTTGTCTTAACTCTCGCCTCAAGAGGTAGCTTTTAGAATCTCGCCTCCTTGTTTCCATAGTGACACTTTCCCTCCTTTGTGTGAGAGAGTATGTGTGTATTTCAGAGACACACAGAGAGGAGAACGACAGGCGTAGGGAGGGAGAGAGGAGGGGGATGACAGCGAGATAACTTGGTTCACTTACATTTATTCACTACAAAAAGGGAAAAGGGAAAAAAAAAGAAAATCCACACAGCCGGCTTTCTGCATCAGGGAAAGCCTCCTCTGTTCACTTTTCATTGGCCGTCAGCAGCGAGTTGTTTAACTTTTTGACTAACGGCTCCGCAACAGCTCGCCCAAAATAAAACTGTCGTCACTTAAACTGTGATACCAACAACGGTGTGCGCCAATTCTGTGTCTGCGTTCATCCCTCTGAATGTTGGTTTTAATTGACTGAACGCTGTGCTGTGTGCAAACTGTCGGGGCTGCCAGAAAATACACCTGACACGTTTAAAGAATTACGCTGCGGAAGAAAACACAGGCCCTCACACACATATATTGAATCCTATTTCTTTCTTAGCTATTTTGGTGAATTTGTTTCTATAAGCCTCAAGTGTTTTATCTTTCATTTCCTTTCCAATAGCGTCGCTCAGTCACATTATCTGTAAGGGATTGCTCAGCTGTATTGAATGTAAACTCAGGAAGCAATAATGAAAAGCATTCACGATGACCTTCAAGGGTACAACTATTAGCTAGATAAAACACTACCTAATCTAAATCTGCGGCGCACTGTGTGTAATGAATTATTAATTATGGATATTAAATGGCTGAATTTATCACTTTCACAACAACCAGGGTGGATTCAGGAGATTGATGGCAGGAAAACAGATGTGTGTGTTGTGTGTGTGTGCCTATTTGACAGTGTGTACATATATATGTATGTATATATATACACATATACATATAACAATATATATACTTATATATATATATATATATATATATATATATATATATATATTTATATAAGTTTAAATCGGCTCTCGTGGCCCAGCAGGAGTTGGCACAGAGAAAAGACTTAGCCAAGGAGCAAATCCCTTCTCCCCATACCCTCCAGCATCTCAGCCAACTGCGTTCCACATCAGTGAATCAGTATCAGGAGCAAGGACACTGGAGGCTCGGCTGAGACGAGGGGTTGACTACACATAAGGGGATTGTCTAAACTGAGACGTCTGCCATCTTGAGCTGTCACAACTCTTGTGTATAAACAACCATACACCTGACAAACTTAATGAAATGACGGATGAGGTAAATGGAGCCTCTGAGAAAGGCTGAACTTTTGCTCCCCCTCTTAATCCTGATAACACAGCACATTTAAAACAAGGCCTGAAAGTGCACCTGCAAACTTTTTCAAGGTGTTCTCACAATCCCTCGCCAGTCTGGAGCGCTGCTGCTGCTGCTAGCTACAGTTTCTGAATGCCTAACAATGAATAACATGGCAGCAAAACATGATCTGAGTGCAATGGCAGGGTGGTATTAAATAAATTGGAGCTGTTCCCCATGAGCGGCTTGAGGTAAGTGGTGGTTCTTGACATTTTTTCTGGTGTTGCAAGAGAGAAGAGCCAAAACAGCAGCCAGAAAGTGGCAAAACGAGGCTGTTCATGTCAGCGGCACTGACTGACGCTTGAGTGGCTCTGAACTGCTCTCAGCAGCAGGTTGAAGTCGTCTTAAGCCCAGTATTGCCCAGCTGCTCCATCAGCCCGGAGTTATCTCCATAAAAAGCTGGTCTATCACCCTGACAGTGAGGCTGAGGCAGAGGTGTAGCACTCGATCCTTCACCACTTCAAATTACTGTAACCTGCCTGCCAGACACTTCCCACTGTAGACAGAAGTGAGGCCGTGTTACCTTGTAAGGATTTGTTATCGCTGAGATATTGAAGTTGCTCGTCCATGTGATTTCAAATCTGTGCGTGCGAGCAGGGGTGTGTGCGACTTCAAGCAAGTGGCGCGTGGCCGTAGATGACTGTGTAGTCTTATCTTCACTTTTCTATTTTGTCTTGAATCAATCCCCAGAGTGTAACAATACCTATTTCTCTCTGTATAATTGGACTGGATGACAGGCACATCTGAAGTCTGCCGATGAAAGCCTCTCCTGACAATGGTGTCTGGCCTGTGACATGACTTGAATGAGGAAGCGATAACGCTGCTGCACGCACAGACACACACACACACACACACACATACTGTAGGGTGCCTGTAACATAAATAACCAAAAAGGCACTAAACCTACACACACATTTACTCTCTCATTTGTCACATAAATCAGAACAGCTAATGAGCACAAAGAAGAAGCAGAGGAGATGAAATGATGTAATTTGTATAATGATCTCAAATCTGCCGTGCTATAAATCTCGCCTGTGCAGTCAGAAATAAGTTGCAGACTGAATTTATTGCAGCGAACACCAAATATTTGATTCCGCATTCTGCTTGCTCTGCATAACACTAGTGTGACAGACTGTAAGTTTGAATAGCTGCCAGTGAAACAAATTATTATTCAGTTCCCCTGGATTCTGGCTCGCCTATTTATATCTGCGTGTGAGGGTGTGAATGTAATATCCTACATCCTGATGCATATAAACCCACACACGAGCACACCAACATGCAAACAGACTGTGAACAAAATACAGTGAATACATCTCAATAAATATTTGTAAAACCAGATTCCCAACTTGTGCCCCCAAAAGCACAAAACGTCTCTCTCTTAGTCTATTTGCTGTTCGCTTTGTCGCCACGGAAACCACCATTACCCAAACATCCCCACGCTGATGGGCACTTACATTAAAAGTGTCTTCCTCTCTCTCCCTCTGTTAAGCCCCTCACTTCCACAGCTCTCCCCCCTGTTATCACTTACATCGTGTGGTCGAGCAATTAAACATCTCAGAAACTGTGCTGCTCTCACAGTTTTTTTTGTTCTTGGCACTGGATGTTAGAAAAGAAACTACAGCTGCGGCTCAAAAAGCCATAAAGGAAGAGTGTGTTCAAGATTTTTTTCAGCTAAATTAAAGCCACTGGTGGAACACTATGTGGTGCCTAAATCAATAACCTTACAGGGCCCAGAGTGAAATGTTTCTCTGAACGGAACATTGATTTATCTCCCCCAAGTTGGCTATATTCATGCTCTCTAATGACACCCTCTGTGTCACATCATATACTATGACAAAGGTCTGTGTACATGGATGCACGGAATAGGCAGAGAGGTGTATAATAGCGTCCATAAATCAATATGACACAATGTCCAAAAGTGAAAGGTTTTCTGTTTGTCCTTTAGATCCCCTTCACAACCTGAGTGTGGCCTCGCGGAGCAGAGTATAAGACAACAGTAATTCAACGCAGTCATTTATTCAAGGGAGGAGGCTCTGCTGCAGGTTCTGAACAGGAAAGCTGCAAAATGGGAAGATATTTGTGAATAAATAAGAGAAAAACATTAATCATGTCCCACTTTAATCATATTAACAAGACCAAATTAATTGTCAAAGATTTGTTTTGATCTTTATTTTTTTATTGCGCAGCCGTCTCTGTGTGCAGCAGGTGGACACATCACGGGCACACAATGCAACGCTACACACCTGCCAGGCAGGTGTTGATTCAACTCTTTGGGAAGTTTTGAGGAGGCTGCTTTGCTGTTGCTTCAGGTTGCATTTGAATGGATTTATGCAAGTTTGTTAAATTCTACCTTCTTCTTTCTGTGTTTTGTGCCCACTACATACTTGGCAGAACAAGATGCCATGAACACATCACTGTATAAGGCTCCTGATTTTCTATTTTGCTCTCATTGTCAACAAATACCATCAAAAGATCAACAACAATGAAGAACTGATCCAACTAAAAAGCACTGCTGTACAGCCACAGTCAGATATTCTCCATTGTTGTCTAAAAACTATAAAAAGCACATTGGTGATCCACAGCATTGCACCTCCTGACATGTTCCTTCATGACGATGAACATGGGCACTGTAGTTTATTTTGAGTTAATCCCATATACTGTAAATCCTCACTAGCATCAAATGTGTATTATTCCACCAATTAAAATAGTCCCCAACAAATGCACTATTCGCTCCTGTTTGAGTGATGTTTGTGAAACCGCAGCTGTTTCAGGAAATTCTTCAGCTTTTTTTTTAAATATGAACGGATGAAATGTGAAAGGCTCATAGTGATGAACCCACAGATAATTATTTCTTGACACTGCCGTTTCCCTTTGGTCTACTGGGCATTTTAATGCCTCTCAGCTCTTTGTTTTGGTTTTCTATCCTGCAACGTTACTATTATGGTTTGTCGTTTCCAGCCGCAGCAGGTACCTGTTTTCAACAAAACAGCTGCGATTAACACATTTTATTTTACCTTCACAGCACAGAACAGAAGCCAGACAACGTTAGCAGCTGGCTGGAGTCAAAAGCAGAGCTGAAAGCAGAATCAATACTGGACTTACATTCATGAGGTGGACGTAAAACTTCAAATGAATGCTAATATCGGTCTGCAGCTGCTGGATGTGTGACAGCTAAATGTTTACCAGCATGTTCGCCATATTAACCTTCTACAGCGATAATGTGTCAGTGATGTGTTTCCAGCTTGTTCCGCTGCGCCTAAGTGGCAAAATTAATCAATTAATACTGCTTTAAAGATTTATGTCACAACTTAAGCCTGCTCTAAGTCGTTCATTCTCCTGTCTGCTGTTTTTCCTGCCACATACTAATTCTCCTGTCATAATCCACTCCCTCCTGCCCTGAGGTAACCCCTCTCCTGCCTTTTCCACCGCCTGACCTTTCCCGCTCACCTGTTCCCCTCAGCAGCTCTGCAGTATATACACTGGCCCATTTCCACTCGTTCCCTGTGGAAGATAAGGTAGGGCAGTTAGGCAATACTAAGAGACTGACAAACACATTGTTGCTTTTGGTCTTTTCATGGGATAGAGTGACAATAAGAAAAATAGAGAATAATGCCAGTCTTTTAAAATATAATGCAATCCAATGCAACACCTCCACAAACTGCAGTCTTCAAAAATACCAGAATTCGTTCAACACCTCTCTGGCAGAGCAACAGGAACAGCAAGGTGGCCTTTATTGCAGGGCTGCTGTAATGTATTGCATTAGCTGTAAAGGCGGCCATGATATTGTGTCCAGCTGAAAGGGAATTAAGTCCCATGTTATGTATGTATGCTAGAGTTTGTAGTGAGGTTTTTAATGGGCAGAGCAGTGGGATTAATTTAATGATTTCTCACACAGCTTAGTGTATCCATCATGATATGCCCCCCTCCCCGACACATTGGTCAGCAGCAGCAGGTGGTATGATGCGGCTAAAGTGTAAGTGGCTTTCAGAATGCAGGATAGCCTGTCAGCCGGCGGCCCTTAGGGGAACAGCTTCACACCATGTCTGGTTGCAGAATGGCCTTTACACACTCCCTCTCTTTCTGTCTCGCTCCCTGTGTGTGTGTGTGAGAGTGTGTGTGCAACTGCGTCTAAAGTCGACCATGAAGCTCATCCCTCTTGTTTTGTGTGTGTGTGTTAAAGCGAGAGAGGGAGAGGGTGTTAGTGGGTGGGTGTAAATCTCTGTCCAGCAGCACGTTGGGATGGGTGTTTGGGGACTGGTTGGAGAGCTGGCTCACAGGAGCTCAGATTGATGAAGTGATGGTGATGGATGGAGGTAATAAAGGCCTGGATGTCCTGTCTGTTGCCAGTGATGAGGCTGGTATGAATCACCTGTCTGGGGCTGCTGAACATGACGCTGCTCAATCCCCAGGCCTTCCGCCCTGCCACCCCGCTCCGCCTCCGTCCCTCCATCCTTTTATCTCTTTGCCTGTTGACTTACCATCATTACGAGGAGATTGCCGCCTGAATGGAGCAAAGTATAAACATTCAGCAGCGTGCCATTACTGTATCAATCTGTGCTGATGCATATTTTGAAAGATATTATGAATCTTGTTTATCCATCTCGAAACATAGCGCGCTCACAGTTCAAAGCGTTGCATGCTGTTCATTAATTTTGTGTCCAAACATCACTTGTTGAGTGATTGCGATGCATGCGAGAAAGAAATCCAATCAACTCAGTCAGCCACTCCTCATGAATAGGGTCATTTGAATAAAGAAGGGCATCTGAAATTGCAGTGTTTGTGTCAACATAACAAGTTAATGATCTCAGATGATAATTGGTAGTTGGATGCTGGGGCGTTGTGTTGTGGCCCGTGAGGTTCAGTGGCAAGGACCTCCTGTGATAAAAGAAGCAGCATGAGGGCTTTCAAAGTGGCACGATGCTGTAGGCAACACAATTCATCACCGCGCCATGAATATTCATCCAGCTCTCTGCTTCCTCCAGGGCTAGTGAAAACACGTCTGTATTAAGTCTCTTCTATGTGCTGCGGTTTGAAGACACCTGAACCTTCTGGCCTCTCATTACCAGTCTGCGGTGTTGCTGCCCCGCACTCAGCAGCCTGCCAGGGAGGAAAGCCATGCTTCATTAAAATAAAACGGAAATTCTCTCACTCCGTGCACTAACAAGGCAGAGGTCAGGCAGTCGGATGATTGTGAATTCACCCCTCTGCGCACGTTCACGGGGGCCAGGACTGGTGATTGTGATTGAGCTCACTCCATGAAGTGTGCACGGGGCAAACGGGCAGACGGATTTGGCGGGCCGGGTTGTGTGGTTTCTGAGTGGAACCAGTCTGGGGCTTGTTGTTAGCAATTTAGGAACATTTGCTGTGTCTTTTCCTCCCCCGCCCTTCTCCCTGACAGGAGCCTAGAGTGCCATGGATTGGTTTCTGGGGCATCTTTTCAGCACTTTATCAAACCTGCAGGCTTCTCAGCGCTGTCCCCAGATTACAGTTTAGGGAGGGGGCGCTTGACTGACAGGCCTTGGCCTCGGTGGTCCCTGGGGGGATGGGGAGGGGGATTTGTGATGGCTGCACCGACTCGTACTTCTCTTACAATTTTCTCCAGGCTGGTTTCAGACTGTCAGGCTGAGAGAAAGCTCTCTCTGCATAATTCATTAGATCTCCCCTCTTTTTCACTCTTGGCTGCTATGTGGCAGGCACCGTAGCCCTATTGTTTAAGAAGACAGAGTAATGGAGCTTGTCACAATATGTTAACATAGTTTATTGTTCACAGCAACAGTTTGGAAACAACTTAACTTCCTTTGAAGCAGGCTATTCTGCATCGCCAGTGTAGCATAATTATGAAGGAAACAGAGGATTCAAATGGGCTATTAGGGCAAAACAGCCAATAACACACGCCACTTTTAATTTTTAATTGGCCAACAGCATGAGAAGGATTCATTAATGATCATCATCGCTGCAATGTCAATAAACAGCTTTGGGTATAAGATGGTAATCCAAAGCAGGATAGAGCCATACAGGTTGCCTCTACACCAAACATTGTTTTGCAGCCAATTACCCCAGCATTGCCAGCATATGACACAAACACAGGCCTGTCCTTTTGAAGCTTGTATACTGTCTCTGGTCATGATCTAGCAGCCATTTATTTCTTGGAAATCTGCAAGGGAAAATATCTCATCTTTGATGCTACATGACACCCCCCTTCACAGAATATGACTAAACAAGCACATCCTCCAACAACCCAATCCTGCATGTTGAAGCCAGAGGACAACTTCTGTCACTGTGACAGCAAATACGGGCTGGTAAGAAGGAACTTTATATTAAACTGTGCCAGTACAGAGTCATATTGACCTATAAAATGCCCCAAACTCCCAAACTGCATTGATTATTGTGTTGGTATGATTGTGATGTCTGATGTACATCAAATGATACAATTATAAAACTGTAACAGGTAATAATCCAGCCAGCACGTAGTATGTCACTGTTGCATGTCACTTCAAGCTAGACGTTTTCGCAGCAGTCTGAATATTACATGTAATTCCCTGTGAAGATGAATTTCATTGACCGAGGGTCTTGCTTTGCTTGACAGAAGGTTCATAATGCAACCACATACCAGCAACTGAACATTTCATTTTAGACAGGAAGCTACAGAAAGTGGACAAAAGGAAAAAAAAATGCCCAGAGGAAGCTCTGCACGTTCGCTCAGTTGCAGAAAATAGAAGCAATAATTTGCACATTAATAAGAAAGTGAACAGAAGTTCTTTCGAGTTTATAGCCTGATATTAGTATTCTGACGCTACTTCCCCAAACACTCTTGGCTTCTCGTTCAAAGTTATGGATTACCTTAGCTGGCAGAATTCGTCTCTGGAGCTCTCCTCAGTGTTGTTCAGTGCTGCACATGAGCAAAAGCATGAGAGAGGTTTTGCAACATAAATTTAAACCATGTCAGTCACAGTCCAATAATCAGAATTTTAAAAAAAGGAAAACATTAAAAATACAAATAAAAATATCTAAATGACTCTCGAATTATCTTTAACACCCATAATAAGCAGCGCCCAGTTACAAAACCATCCTGCCCTGACATCAAATACGATTCTTGGTATGAGTTTAATTCCAAAGGGACAATTTGCTTAAATGTTCTAACATGTACTGTTTCCACATACTGACCCTGTGTTGGACAGAGGATACTGAACACTTCACACCAGACTGCTGTCATGGTGCATCCCCGTTCATTAGTGTTCACCTGAAACCTGGGTCTGCCACTGCAGTCACACCACACGTCATCATCAGACCAGAGTAAAGCAAATTCATTTGTTTAAAAAAAAAAAAAAAAGTTGTCAACCTCACTTCATCTCTCACTTAATCCTGCGCTCTTAGAACTGTGCTGGTCCTGGTTCAAGAGCAGGGCCATGAAAGCAGGTCTGATCGTACGTTGACCCGTTCAGAACAGCAACAAATGCTCAGTCTGAACTCTTTCATGTCTGTTCATTTGAGATGTTTGCATCAGATTTTATTTTCTCCATGAGCTGTAAATATTTAAGAAAAGGCTTTTTTACACACACACACACACACAAACACACACGTATTATAAAAATTATGCTCTTAGCTAAAATTAAATCTTCAAAAAATGACTGCAATTCACAGACTGTATCTGAATACAGTTAATTACTTTTCATGATGTAACATCTCCAGATCACTGTTGTTTTTAGGTGATCATTTTATTAAATTGAATGGGGGTTTTTCCTCTTTGGCTACTTAAAAATATTAAAATCTTGGATTCGCGTAAGTTTAATCAGTCGTCTTTACAACTTTTAGTGCAATGATAAAATAAAACAAATTTTAGCTCTTACTAACTTCAATGATAGTAATGAATAGATTTAGCTCAGTATTTAAGTACTTTTTCTCTGATTCCACAGTCTTTTCTTCGTCTTTTGTGAGACAGTGATTTATTTACATAAAGCCACAAAAAATGTCAGTCAGAATATCTCCTCTGGCCACAAGTGTGCTCGTGATATTTTTTCATTAATTAAAGACTCACACGATTCATTTCCTTTAAACCTCAAAGATAATCAGCTTGACAACGCATGAAATTATTTCTTCTCACCCAAAAGTGACTGTCTATGCATTTTAAACAATGGGAGCATTTCTGCTTTGAGTACCTGTTTTTTTTATTGTTTTTTGGCTCTCTAAAATAAACACATTCAGTGCTGGTTTATTTTGGACAATGTATACAACTTGTAAAAGCTAAATCTAGGCTCCCTTCATACATTCTGTGGTCTTCAAGAATCAGACCCAAAGTGAGTGAACAGTGCCACCTGCTGGACAACATTTAGGTGATCTAAGACATAGAAGCAGAAACACAAAAAACTGCAAATTCATGTGTTTGATACTTTGCAGTAGTGTCAATGTAATAATCATGTTATCATGTTCTCCTAAAGTTGATGGAGCAAACATACATGTGCAATAAGCCAATTTAAGTCAAAGAAACCAGTGTTTAAAAGAGAAAGAGAAGCGAACGGCACAAAGTTCCTCTTTACTTTGTTCTTTATTACACATTAAATAGGAGTGGTGAGATTCATGGCAAAAAATAGACTCATTTGAGATCAGATCACCACTCTACACTGCCCACAACAGGTGTGTTGAAAAGTGGTCATTCATTCACTTCCCTAGACCTGGACCCAGTCACACTCTCTAGTCACATACACAGAGCGGAGTGAACCTCCATTAAAGCAACATTCATTTAGACACACCAACGAAATGAAGCACAATTTACAAAATATGCACCTTTCAGTATCACAACTATACAAAGGTTGTTAAAATATGATCCAGGTATAAATGATACATTTCAGATATCAGCTGTTGGCACGCAATAAAGGAAGAGGAACATTTCAGTAAAACTACTTTTGAAACAGTATTGTTAACAAGAGGGTTCCATAATTAAAATTGCATTAACAGTTATTATTCTACTTCATGAAAAAAGAGGTAATAATAAACTGGGTCAAAATTCATTAATCCTGAAAGCACAATGCATCACGTCTGGATTTTCTGTGTCAATAACATCGTTCCCCTAAAAACAGCATTTTGTGTATTTCGAGCACACACAGGACAAAGTTAATGTTGTGTCAGCTCTCTAAATGTAGCACCTAATGCAAACATAAAAGGAAAATAAAAATCGTCAGGGGAACAGCTTGTAAATATGATGGAAAAGGTGAAATATGGATTGACCTGGGAAAGAAACAAGGCCCTTTTTTAGAAATAAATTCTGGTAATTTTTTCTAAAAACCAATTTTCTGGCAAATTATTGCCTCATTACAAACATTAGTTCCAGTTACATCACCATGATACACAAGCTTTGTGATGGAAAATAACAAATTATTTTGCTGGACAATCACTTTCGTTGAAAGCCAGCCCACCAAACAATTTCAACACTTTAGAAAATTAACCCAAAAATTCTTTCAAAAGCTCCGCAAAAGGAAGAATCTGAAAATCCATTTGGACTACATTTTGAACAACCTCTGTGACACCACACCAAGAGAAATATTCCTGAAAGCTGCATAAAAGATGCATTCTGCTTCCTAGCCAGTCACGAGCCTCAGGAAAATGTGCAAGGCATGCCACCTCTATGGCCAGCTACCGGAGAATCACCAAGCCACAAATTTAAAACGAACATTGAACAATGATCTGATGAAGTCGTCACAGTTTAAATATGAGCGCCTCAATCAGGAGGATGTTGACAGGAGAACTCTTAAGCTATCCCGAAACAAAAAGCAATGAAATGATTATTGTTGGGATGAATTGAAACAACCCTGCAGTCACGCTTTAAGAGTAAAGAAAAAGCAGGAAATATGTGACCAGTGAGGTCAAACAAGCTGTTCAACATTGGATTGTGGAGAGGCATGAATCCCTGCAACATAAACTGACTCTGCATGGCCAACGTGACACCTGGCTGAGTCCCATTTTATTATCACAAAACAGGTAATGATCTGCGTCTCTGAGTGCGTCATTAATCAAGCAAAAGTGGCTGATTTCTCTCTCACAAAAGCAAGTACTGATCACTTATATAAACCTGAAAAACTAGACTGTATGACGTGCACTTGGGTCAGAGTTCCTCGTTGCTGGCTCTGTTAAACGTATCAACCAGAGGCAGTTTGCAATACCCATGTCACCTAGGACACAAAGCATGCAAACAGAAAGAAAAAAAAAAAAAAACTCATGTAGGCAAGAAATCACTCCCCGCACAGTACAAAGCATTGACAAATTGCAAATTAATTAATAGCTAATTAGGGTGTTAAAACATTCGGAGAAGAGTAGGAGTTTGCATGCATACTTACATCAGTGACATAGCTAAGTCATATCTAGAGGTCATTAGAGACGGGGAAATTACACAGTGGCTGGGACATTTGGATCTCATCTGGCTGAGTGTTGGTCCTTTCTTCAGATCTGTATTGTCTACGAGAATCGGGATGAAAATTCATTCTTTGGCATCCCAAACTTAAAAGGGGCATCAGAGAACTTTTGCAGGTCATGACCTTTTAAGCAAAGTTGATTAAAAAAAAAAACTAAAACAAAACTTTAAATTGTTTATGAATAATTTGTCAAACATGAGTTGTGACGCAATTAGCTCACCGCTCTGCAGTTATCAAAAATTATACAAATCAACATCATCATGCTATCAAATCAAACAGGCTGTTGGACCAACACATGTGGGCAACTGGCACTAAACTGAAAATAAAGCTTATTGGTGTCCAAGTAGCAAACAACAGAAAGGCAGAAAAATCGGGTCAGGTTTAGGTATGGTGGGTATTGAGAAAGAGGCTAATAATTTAGTGTAATGTACAAAATGTATTACTTTAACTGTTCAACATAGTTCTGTTTTTTTTTTTAGTCTGTCTTGAAAAGGGGTGATTATTCACATAAGTGTACACTTTGTCTTGGACTTCTTTTTCTTCTTTTTGCCCTCCTTGCTCATCTTCTCCTTATGCTTCCGGATTTCTCGCACTAATGTGTAAAAGGCATCATCAACGCCCTGGAAAAAAAAAAAAAAAAGAATGCATTATTAGAGTTACAGGTATTATTTTCTACCAGAATACCAACAATTGCCACACAAATATTATACAGAGGGACAAACTGACAAAAAGGATTGATAGAGTTCTCCACATAATTCTCTGGTAAAATGCAATTCCACTTTTAAAGAATAATTAACACTCCAATCTTTAATATCAAACTGATGTGTAACCTTGACTTGTTCCACTGCTAAAGAAACAAAATTCAGTATTTTCCAAACATTTCTATATCTTTGGCAGTTGATTTTTTTTCCCCCCAATTCAAAACCAGAAGTTAAATTTAAACCTCCAAACATAAATCACATTCAACTTATTTTCTGTCAAGTATACATCAGCGTGACACACATCAGGGTGCGGGTAAATTCCTCAGTCCAGCTCAGGCTACAGATCAAACAGAACTGTAGCATCCTGTGTGTGAGGAAACGTCAGCAGTGTTCCCGCTGACAACAACAGACAGGAGCTGCAGTTACATGAGCCAATTTCTCTTCCCTCCAAATGTAATCAATCCAAATCTACAACTCCCACGTGTTTGAACGGCGGCTAAATAAAACAGCAGAACAAGTTGTCCCGTTTACATTTGCAATAGTCGATGTGCGCTGCGCCAACACAAGCAAACTGTTAAAAAAAGATGGACCTGCATCGAGCGCTTGGCATGAATACTGGTTTACTGCTGCGGGGTTGTACTCAAGCAACAGTTTTATAAAAATATTCCTCTAACAGAGTTATTAAACAGAAGGCGAGCCTTCTGTTCATCTCCCTAAAACTAATAAACATAAACTATTTGAAGATGGCTCCCCTGGGAGAGATGCACCACTCAGAGAGGTGGCAGAAAACTCTCATAAGCAGCAAATAAAGGAAGAGGCACATCTTCCTCAGGTGAACAGCTTCGATTTGAGTTACTCCAAAAATCTGAAGTAATTTGAACCAGAGTTTGTAAAAAGCTTTAAATCACAACTTTCAACCAATGATTTGTTTTCTTCCAGTTTATTCAGACTCAGCTGTTAAAATGAGGCTTTTTTATTCTCGCTGAGCTCTTATTCTGATTTCTAGTGAATAAAAGGCTCCATGTAAGTGCAGCTACGGTCTGCTGATGCTGATGATATTGGGACAGTTTGTGTCGTGCAAAAAATGTGATGATGAATCTGCAGGGAGCTGCAGAGTGAAGAGCCTGAGGTCACTTCAGGTTGTGACAAAGACGAAGGAAAGGAAAGAATCAAGATAACAAGGGATTTATGACCAAACTCTCTCACCCACAAACACACACACACAGTTTTTGTTCACAACATATCTACCAGTTTCTTACACCACATCCTGCTCTGGAAACACTTCAGCACATGATTTGGTCCCAGAATCACCATAATCTCCTTTAATCACAGATACTGGCTCACTGGCCCATACCCCCTTTCTTCATGATGATTTCAGCAGATTAGGACATTTTCACACTGGTATCCAAACCGGGAACGATTTGCCTAGAAATCTGATAATATGAACACATGAGTGCAGACCAAGAATCCTTAAAACAAGTCAACGTGAGGGAGGTTGTCTGATTGACTCTAGGCCAACTGTACTGTGACTGAAGGCAATCCTTTTCTCAGACCTACGCATTTAGGCATATTTTTGCCCACAAAAGTAATACAAAATTATAAAATACCTCAGTGGTGTATGGGCAGAGAATAACACCCCAAAATTGATGTTGTTATGTTTCTCCTCTAGTAGAGTAGCACTGGTGGGGGGCTTGTTTTTTGTTATTTTTTGTATTTTAGGCCATTCGGGTGGCTGCCTAATTGTACATCAGTCTCCATTTATCTTACATGCACTTAAACACGCACCGTCATCATTTCCCTGTGGAAACGTCAATAAAAACCTGCACCTTCATAAGGAAAGACTGTAATCGTAGCCCCTGGTCAAAACACAAGTAGACAAGTGCGAAAGCAGATCGGTGGGGTTAGCGGAAATGAATTCGAGTTCAGACTCATAAATGAACCCAGTGTGAAAACGGCCTTCAGTAATCACCCATGATACACAGAGACACTGAAAAGGGAAGACATCATCAGCTGTTCCAGCCTCCAGTTAGAGCTTCACCACAGCCCCAGTAGAAACCAGCAGGTTAGCTTTGAGAACCCATGAAGCACCAGCTCTCAGTGTGCGCCTTCTCTCCACAATCCCCACCAACAACACACACACAGACACACAAGAGCTGGTGGGCGCACGGCTGCATACACTTACCCCTTTCACATCACAACACACTTTTTAAGCTTGACACAGCGCGGAGTCTTTTCTTCCTTGCTGAGCTTATTGAGCCGGTACAGCCTGATCTCCCGTACCAGAGTGTAAAAGGCATCTTCCACTCTCTGCAGTATAAGACACAACTTGCCTCAATGTTGAGGAATACAGGAGGACATACTGTGTGGGTGCATGTGTTACAGCTTACAGATGCAAAAGGAACAAAGCAGGCCGACATTTTGAAGTGGGTCTACCTGCGAGGTCTGGCCGGCCTCATCGTCTACATAAACTCCACCCAAAATCTATCTTATGAATACCCAACACTCACCTTCTGCTGGCTTGAAAAGGTTCACCGTTTCCTTCCTCCCTATGAGGAGGGGCTGTGGCTAAACTGAACTCCCATGATGACAAGTTTTCATGGCAGAAAAAAGTATCAAAGCAGAAAAAATGGTCACATTTATATTAAGGCACAAATATTCATCATTAACTAGTTGCTTATTAGCATGCATGCTAGTAGCATATAGGCCCTTTATTAGTCATTATAAAGCAATTATTAATACTTTATTCTGGGAGTTTGGGGGGAGAGTTATTAAAGGTTAAATTATAAAGATTGTAATTTGTGTACAACAACTTTCTTATTTACTATCAATAAGCAGTAATTAGGAGGTTATTAAGGAAGAACTCTTGGTTAATGGCCTAATAGTTAAAGAATGTGGTCATGCAGGATAAGGCATTATTAAGTGCTTTATAATGACTAATTGAGAGCCAATGTGCTACTAATATGCATGTTAATAAGCAACTAGTTAATGGTAAATATATGAATCTTAATATAAAGCATTACCAAAAAGATGTAAAGGAGAATGAGAATTTCGATAATTCATTTTCACTGTTGCTGAGTCCTTTTAAACTGAATTATGAACTAACAAACTTTAAAAACAGCCACCCTTTCAACCTACAGCTGGTGAGTGTCTCTAAAAAATTGAGGGTGGAGTGTCACTTTTAACTGTCTATCCTCATATAAAGGAGACGTGCATGCATTTGGAGCACATGTTGATTGTGCATTTTACTTCATGTGGGAGATTTCCAAGAGAGGTCAGATGAAATCACTGAGATTTGGAAAACACTGGGTGGCTTTAAATGTAAGAGACAGCTGCTGCTCGTGCAGCAGCAGCACGATGTGGATAGTGAATTATTGGTACACTCAGGTGGGAATAGGTGAACAGAGCTGTAAGAAATCAATCATTGTGTCATTAATTTCCCCGCACCAGAAGGAGCCGTGATTCACCCCAGGTCAGAGAGACCAGGAAAGGACGTGTTTACAGATCACTGCGTCAGCCGCTCAGCCACCTAAGGCCATGCTCACAACACACACACACCATTTGTTGTGACAACGGCATGGCAAATCTTCCAACACCCAGTCACAGTATCCAGTAAGCAGAATCATTAACCCCCTGAGTAATTATCAAAGGACCAGTTTGTCCTTTCATGCAGACTCCTTGACACACATTTACGGATTTGCTGATTATTTATAATGCAGGATCCTTTGAAGATGGCCCTAATGGTGATATAATTTCACATATCCATGACAAAGTAGCATGCAATGATTACATTATCACCCATAAATTAAAAAAAATCAATGAACCAAAGTGGATTTAACGATGCGCGGCACATTGCCCGAGACATTTCCAAGCAACATTATTATAAACAAGACCATCAGAGCCGCTGAACGTGACACAGATCAGCACCACATGACTCAAGACTAAATTTTTCTTGTGATCGGAAGTGCAAAAAAATTATCGAGACTTTGCAGGGACACTTGTCAATATTAATAGAAACTTAATCTCCCGAATAATAAGAATTGATTTCAAAGTGAAATCTATAGAAGGACTGCTGTGTCCATCAAGACAATAGCCCCAGAGACCACATGCAACTTCTCACCATTCAACATGCTCTACAGACCTGCGGTGGAATACTCCAGCAGTGCAGTGACAGAGTGACAAGTTAAACTGTTTGAGTCTCGAGGGCGTGGCCGTCTCTGGCTGGACTCTCACCTGTCTGGTTTTGGCTGAGGTCTCAATAAAGGGAATGCCGTAGCTGCGTGCTAAGTCCTGAGCCTGCTTGGTGTCCACTGTCCGGGACGGGAGGTCACACTTGTTCCCCACCAACACCATGGGGACGTCCTCGGAGTCCTTCACCCGCTTAATCTGTTCTCTGGACATTGACAGGCACAATAGGAAATCCATTTTGATTTCATTTGAGACGAAAACAATTTAATGTTAAGTTAAAATCTTTTATCTATTCAATATATCTACAAGGCAATTTTGTCACGATATGGAAATTCAATATCACTCAACTCTACATTACCTTTTTGTTTCCAAATTGTGCAGGTCAAGGGTCACCTTGACATAGGCAGAGCAGTGAAGTGGCAACAAACAGAACAATCAAACCTCTGTACATAAAATCTACCCCAGCCTTCACATGGGGTCCAAAGACCCCAGCTCACCTATAATGGTGAATGTCCTCAAAGGACTTGGTGTTGTTGATGGCAAAGACACAGAGGAAGCCCTCCCCTGTCCTCATATACTGATCCCTCATGGCGCTGTACTCCTCCTGACCTGCAGTGTCCAGGATGTCCAGCAGACACGTCTCCCCGTCGATCACGACCTGCTTTCTATAGGAGTCCTGGAGGAGGAAGAGGTACGAGAGCGATCAGGACACTGGGATTTAATGGGCTGCGTGTCCAAATAACAGCTTAATAAAAATAACACATGGTTGTAAATGACATAGTATAAGAATTTGTCAGTTTCTTTCTAGTCATCCTAAGTTATTAGAAATTATTTTAAAAACATCAATCTTACAACAGAGTGCAACAATTTTTAAGGACGGTGCATTTGCTTCCAAGCTTCACTGTTCTTTTTTAAATTATCCTTACCTTCCCTTAATGGCTGGATGATTAGAATTAAGAACACAATAACCACAAGAAATGCAGATATTTGCATATAAGCCTTGTGAACTGTGGCAAAAAGCAAAAACATAAGCGTATGTATAATGAGCTTTTTGCATTTTAATAAAAACTAAAGCGTATACACACTCTAGTTTCCAGGAGACCTCAAATCGCAATGGAGGCCCCAGTTTCCACTGTGTCAAAGCACTACAGCTTTTCATCACACTGATGGCCACACTCGATCTGATCCAAAACAAATAATTACTGTCTAGTCCAGCGAGTGGCTATTGTTTCACATGATCTCAGGCTGGAGATATACTTGCTTTTAACTACGCATTTGTGTGTGCGTGTTGGCTGCTTCACATATCCTGCGTCCATTTAGTCCGTTGGTTGTGCACGTCCTCAGGTATGAATTCTACACATATGCAAGACGCAGCACACATAATGTGCAAGAGTTTGACCATTTTGTGGTGCTTTCAATTAGTTATTTTAATCACTTGCCAACATGCTAACCAACCCAAAAAAAGGAGGGCAACCAATTAGAGGCAGTGTAGGGTGGGTCTTGCCTAGGAAAGCAGCAGGATCCATACAAACACCTATTCTCACGTGACCTCTTTCCAGCCAATCACACGTGGCGTAGGCGGCCACAGACTAAGATATGCAGTGTTCAAGTTGAGCTGTTTTGAATGCACCAGTACGGCCAGTTATTTATTTAATCCACTTAGACTGTGGCCTTAACCGTTTTCATGCAGAATATGAGCAAGTTTCCAGCTGTGCTGTCTTGCAATTTAATTTGGTAAAAGTAGGCTATGACAAAAATGTGATGCCATGTCACAAAGATTTGTGGGCGTGACAAAAAGTAAATTAGGCGTTTTGTAAAACTACATTTGTGCCTATTTGTTCTCATGGGTATAATATGATACACATATAATAATTTCTGTGAAAATAAAATTATTTTAAGACTCTGATTTGATAGTTTAACATTTCCCATCTGGCAACACTGGAAAACAAATGTGTTCATGATGCAGCCAGTTGTCTTTGTATAGAAAAAGCAAGTATATCTGCAGCCTTAGTGGAGCTCTAAACTGCAACAGCACATCAATAATTGATTGAAATCATAGTGAGACTGTGTTCACTCAGCATAGGTTGGCCCCCTGAGAAAGCAGGCAGGCAGACTCGCATGGAAAGTTATTAAAAACCTGTTAGGCGTCTTTTTAAGACTTAAACCAGAAGAACCTGCTGTAGCTCCTTATTTAGAGAAGTTTCTCCTAGTTCTGCTCCCGTAACAAAATACACACAAAACCATGGACACGGTCATAGACTTGAGTGCCCACATTTTCACACACACACTGTACATGCACGCACACACGTAGTTTCTTTACCTCAATGGTGGGGTCATATTCATCCACAAAGTGATTCTGGATGAGCTGAATAGTAAGTGCGCTCTTGCCAACGCCACCAGCTCCCACCACTACCAGCTTATATTCTGTCATGATTCACCTGCAGGACCAGAAAAAGCACATTATATTCACATCTTTCCATAGACACAGTCAGTCATTTGGCACAGCTTCAATTAATCTGGAGCACCATCAAAGCCTCAAAAGACTCTTCCGAGTGCTGAATTGTCGCTTAAAACCATTTTGTCCCCTAGCTCCATTTGCTGCGCTTCATTTCTGTCTGACAAGCTGTCGGTTCACTGGGAAATCTGTGTCCTCAGTATTGGCAGACAGAGAAAATGTTAACTCATCAACATCACTTCAGTGAGTAACTCATACACCCTTATGTCCAAAAAAAACCCTTATATTCTTTTAATACTACTGCTGATTCACTGGAAAATTTGATTTCATACCAATGTGTTTATTTTGCTTTTCATTTTTAAATGCCCATTGAAGTATTCAATAAAAAGTTTGCAGAGGAAACTACAATCACCACAAACTGAATATGATGGTTCATCTGCAAGAGATTATGTGCAAATGAGGGAATATAAACACTGAAAAACTGCCACTGAATTCAGGAAAAGTTGGCATATTAAATCATTATGGGCACTGAAAAATAAACCAACTGTCATGATGAACCCCTATTTAAAAATGAATTCAATTAAAATGGTTTCTGTGACACAACAATAGCAGGGTTTACATCCCAATCAGGTACTGGAGTAAAACAAATAAAGATGGTTATGAATACCTAATCAAATGTCTAAATCCAGGCACATTCAGCTGTGTTTTCTGACTAGCAGCCACATAACAGAAACTAACCCCAGGCAAAAATCCATGACATTACATTAAGGCTCCAAAATTGACAAGCAACTGGGAGGCTCTCTGCTGTCTGCCTGCTTTGTGGAGAAGCACCCATCAATAGTGGCAGCTGGCCTTTTCAGAAGTTACAGTACATGCTGCTCACAGCTCTGCGCAGCCTGCAGTCAGGGAGGAGCTCCACACAGTATTATTGCCTTTTCTAGACAAACAAAAACAAGAATGTGGTTTGATAGGTATTTGGCCAACAAAGGCATACTTTTACTACACTTGTTACAGTCTCTACACTGTAAAATACTCCATGACATGATCAGTGGCATGTTAAATTTATTATGCACAACACGGTATGCGATTTACACTTATTACAGTGAGGCTGCTCTGTCAATCAGGAAACAATCTTATCTTTACCTGATTAGATAAGGCTACTGACAATGTCACAGGCCATTCCTGCGATACTTGAAAGTTGTCTGCCCACATGCTAGCCATGCCTGTTGAAATACCATCACTGTTCATCTTATTAGGCAGCGAAAGTGACTTTGAATGACTGAATGTAGTACATGTGCAGTGAAGTGTCCATTACAGGGCTGCACTGGAGGGACATAGTTTATTTATGGTTTGTTTAGTAGCAGAGTTAAAACACATTGACATATTCACAGTGTACATTACAACGTGTTGACTCAAACTGTGGTTAAGTTATGTTGCTGTGGCATTTCAATGGAACAATAATTTCCTGAAAATACGACAATGCCAGCCATGGTTGTTGTTTGCTTTATGCTGACAAGTGGATGGCATTGTGTATTCACATTTTTAACGACTGCATCACCGGCAAAAGAGGTTATAACCAATGCAAAACTGCATTTTTCTTCACACTTCACACCAGCAGTAACACAAACACGATAAGGACTAATGGAGAAACGGGCGACTGATTAGCAGCCGAATAAATATTAGCCTACTTTAAAACTGTTTATCAGCTATGTGAATTAGCCGAGGTTTAGACGGGCCCTCCCCACTTTGCAATGAAAGCCCCTGCGCTGTTTTCAAGCAGGCAATAAAACCCAGATCAGGCTTAAAAGTGGACAGGAATTTGATTTAAACCCACTGCTCCGTGCCCGCAGGGTTGCCAGATTGGCTGTATGGAAAACCTCCGAGCACGGTGTTTAAATAACCAGGCTGCTGTGCTGTTAGCTAGCTTAGCATTGGAGCTCGCCCACAGCCTCAAAAGTAAGCGAACTAGCCCCTGTGACCTCACCTAATGTGGTTTACCAAAGTAATTCATTAATGTATTACTGTCCTCATCGTGTGCCCGGACAAACTCGGTATCATTCATTCAAAAGGGGAAGGGTGCTGGTTTAGAAGCCGCCATTGACAGGCTAGCCCTGAGGTCTGCATTGCAGGGCCAGACGTTAGGTTAACAATTGGGCGTAGTTTGCACTCACAGCGAAACTGAATATATCCACAACAATGATATATTTCAGTGGTTACATGGCGGACACACTGGCTTGTCTACTAAATTAGGGAGTACAACGTTTAAAGTTAACAAACCCCAAAGCGACACACATGTACGAATCTTATCCGTTTGTGTTTTACCTTTTAGCGAGTGGAGTTCCGCGTCCGAAGTAGCGACCAAATAAGTCAAGCTGCTAATCCCCTCGTTTCACACGATCTCTGCATTTCCTATTTCACGCCGAAACGCCCGCATTTAAGTCGGTCTCCGTCGTTTTCCAGAAGCAAGCGGGAACATGCAAAAAATAGTGGGCAAATTAATCGATTGAACTTTCCATTTGATCCAGCGTCCGGCCTAGCTGTTTCAGGTTGGCCTCCTTTAAGCGAATATGGGCGGATACCGGGGCGCACTTTACCCAGAAAGCATAGCTGGGGATTTCAACCGGTTTGGGGCATATCACTGCACTCCGTGTAGCAATGTGGCCAGAAATACGCTTTCTTTTGTTCTTTGTAAATGCACTTTTGGTGTTTTAACTGAACAATGTAGATTTATATAAACTCTATTTTCCTCTGTTGGCAATGTATAAATTGTGTATGCGCAAATGTTGGATTTTTAACATTAAATCTCATTGGAGGCCACACAGATGGGTTCACATTTATGCTTTAGTGATCACAAACAATATTGTAACTATGTAGGTCACATGGTGTCAGTTTCAGGACGTCTCCTTTCGATATGCTGAGCTCCAGCCGCTGCCTGCTGCAGAGTCAACAAAGCCTAGGGGGCGACTCCTCTATATATAGGGTCTAAATATAACTGGATTGTGCTGGAGGGACGTCATTCCCAGGCAAGGAAATGATTTGGCAATCCCTTGTCAGTTTTCCAGAGTGTTCACTAGGCTGCCTTCTGCGCGCTTTGTGTGCATACACACACGCAGGCCCAAAAACCAAAATTCACCCTAAAAAAGGATGATGAGGGAAAAGCACAAATTAATTCACATTTTATCCAGCTGGTTGATACACATTTATTTCATTGCAAGGGTCCGATTGAGGGAATGTCACCTTTAAGAGACACAGTAACCCTGTGATTAGTATTAAGGTGGACACCGGCTGTGAAATCTAATCACCAACAGCAATGATACAGGAAAAAGAGAGGCTGAACAGAGCATAAAAAAGAGAAAAAGACGACACACTATTTTCACCTCACACAGCAGACACGCTAGAGGTCACTATTGACTTCTTGTCTGGCAGATCTCCAAGCTGCACAACCTCCACAGAGACCGCAACTGTGTTTGTGATCTCAAAGAATGAAGAGTGAACGCAGATTTTGAGAAAAGGGAATGTTCAGTGTTAGTTTCATTCAAGAATTATCAGGGCATTTAAAATGTGGGTAGGCAAAAATGAACTGATCAAAAATGCCTAATAATGCACCTATCCTGTGCAGAGATTAGTAATCATTGCACCATTTTTGAGACTGGAATTTTACATTAGTATTCCAATGCACCACTGCATTTAGGTGTAGTTATATTCAAAACAAAATCAATACTTAAAAATAGTACAGGATGCATTGTAAGAGATTAAATTGTCCAACAGGATTTAAAAGGATGTGACCCAGAGTGCACCATGTATGTTTGCACAGGCCCAGTGCTAATAATTTAACCTTCACAATGGAAAGTCTTCACTGTCAGAAGGATCTTGGCCTTTCTGGTCTTGACTTGATCAGGACTTAATTCCTACCTGCAACCACATTGCATTCACTCACGATATATTTATATCACTAGGAATGTACAGTTTTATATCACAAACATAATTTACTGTAAGTTATAGTTTGCAAATGTGACTTGAGTGTAAAGTTAATATGGGACTGTAGTGATGGGCCTGCTCGTTCTACATACAATGCATATAAAAGTGTCCATGCAAACAGTAAATCTTTAGATTAACTGCTGTCTCTGATTTACAACAATAATATTTGGATAAAATGACTAAAACCAAAATTCTTTAAAATGTCCACATTTTCCATTGACAGATGCTGAAAAATTAACGAAAAAATATTAGATTTAGCAACAGCAGACCTTTTTTACTGCACATATTTGATCTGTCATAGCAGGAAAATCAGCGGTGTCTCTGATAACAATGATGTAGTAATGGCTGCTCCTCGGTTAGGCATGGTGACTCACCAGGGTGGAAATGTTTTACTGTTTCTGAACTAAAATGCCATCATTAAAGTTATTAGTCACAGCTGCTGCCTGGTAAAAAGGTCTACAGCGGCATAGTTCTGGGAACAATTTGCCCGAGATTAAAATGATAGTTATGAACGTGACTATTTCACTTACAAAAAGGCTCTTAAATAAAATGTCTTTCAAGCTTTAGAAGAGACTTCATGTTCAGAGAATAAAAGTGTAATCCTGACCTGTAGTCTTTAACCAGATTTGATGACAAAGAGCACTTAGAGCTGCTGATTGCACCACCACTAAGTCCCGGAAACCAACCAGATTGCTGAGAAAACACCACATTTAGAGCCCCAGACAGTTCCAGCTGACATTTTATTACAACAGATAAGTGTGTTCTGTCACAAGAGGGCAGTAAGCCTCCATTTATACACGGTCCCTTTGACAAAGGTCCCTCAGCTCCTCCAGCTGAGCAAACTGCATGTTTGAATTCATCTTTTGCAAACAGCTCGTGCATGCATTTTTGTGTATGTGTCTGTGTAAAACCACTGTTCAGCCCACTGGTGTGTAATTTGGGGAGTAAAGAGTGAGAAAATCTGGAACTGTTTTATATTAATTTCTTCAATAATGAGCTACATGAAAAAAAAAAACACATTCAAAAGGATTTCGTAACTTCATGAACCAATAAATCAATTATGACAGACACTTTGTGTGTTCATCATTTTGCATGGAGATTATCCAATTTTGTTTTTAGGGTGTGATGATAATGCAATATGTTTCTGTGTTTCAGCTGCAGAGTATTTTCTCCATTTTAATCTCCGATTTATGTGATTTATATATATATAAGCAGGCCTATTGTTCTATTTTCAGAAGAATACTTTTAAGGCTGCTATTCTTCAGCAGCTTTGAAGGAATGCAATGGCCAACTTTCTTTTCTCTGAAGACAGATTATGAAGCACTTTCACTGCACCTGCAGGAAACACCTGCAAAGCTCTCAAATCCTCTTGTCCATTAACAGAGTTCTCTGAGAACATCCAGAAAGCGCTGGAGTAAACACATTTCCATTTAATTCCTCAATTTCACGGTGTATTATCAGACTTCTAACAGGCTGGACCCTGCCTTGCTCACACGTAGCCACTGCTGAAGTGTTTTAAATGGGCTTATGTGACCAAAAGCAGAGTCTGTATGGCTGTCATTCTGCTCTCAGATGCCTTCAATGTGTAAAAGTTGCCCCCCCAACCCCCATCCCCACCCCGCCCCCGAGTGTATTGCAGCTTTAAACAGTCCACAATGCCTTGCGGTGTCCCAGTTCCACTGCGATGTACTCACCAGCAGGAGTAATGGAACGGGGAGAGGGACATTTTCCGCATCTTACTGGTGAGACCGCAAAAGACTAACGCACAGAGAGGACACGCGCAAACTTTCGTACAGAGGACCAAAACGCCAGTTATCTGTTTTCCGGACGCGTCTGCAGCCTTTTGTGTCCGTGTTTTGTGTTTTTTTCTCCAGTCCAGCAGCCAAACGTTACTTTGTCGCAGTTCGTTGGAAGTGATTTACCGGGCAATGGTGGAGAAGGACACATTTTGCGGATTTCTCGCCTTTACCTGCGCTTTCAGCCCAAACTTCGCTTCGGGAAGCGAACGCTGACCCGGATCCCGCTCGCGGCGCTGAGGTGAGACCAGGTCCCGGTGATGGTGAATGCGCCGCGGATCAGCCCGCTGTAGTTGCGGGGCTGAGATAACGGAAACATTTCTGTAGTAGAATAGTTGGGCTACTCTATGAGCCCACCACAGCCCATTATCGCCATTTCTCCAGCCTCGTCCCATTCGGCACCAACAGTATGAGGCAGAGGTGCAGCGTAAAGCTAAAAGGTGCTAATGTAATATGTGATGGTGCAGAAACATCAAGCAAATGCTTTTTATTGTCTCTTTATCTGTTAGTTTGGTAAATAAGGTGAGTTAAACCCGCGTTGAAGTGGTTCAGACTGTACTGTCTCAGCAGGCCCAGGTGTTCAGGACAGCAGTCACTTGAGAGTGTTGCTTTTCCCCTTTTCTCACTATTGTCTCTTATCGTGTTCAGCATCTTCTGCAAATATAACGAGCTCTCAGGGTCTCAACAATCTTTAATCACAGCAGAGTCCACAGAGAAAAGCCCTCACAGTTTATTCTGTCTGCGTCTTACAAACATCTGCCAGGTGTGGCAGAGCCAACCTGTGGAGCTGCTGCACTCAGCCCAGGTATTATGTCTCACAGCCTTGTGCTTTGAAATCTGCTTTAACCTAGAAGTAGAATCATGTAATTCAGTGGTCTTTTCTGCATTTAACAGTGTCACAGTCACAGCACCGCGAAGACCGGGCTGCAAATAACTACCTATACACTGGAGAAATAAACCTTTTTTTTTTTTTGCCACTTTTTGTGTGTGACCGGCTGCCATTTTCAGCTGCAGCTGAAAAACCATGTCAGTTCTATAAATGCTGAGACGCAAGAGTGTGATTCAGCTCCAGATGATGCTTTACAAACCGCTGTAACATGTAAACGTTGGCCAGAGGGCCTCTTGTTGCCCTGCTGCGTTGCCGCCCCGGTGGAGGAGCCTGCTGCCTGCCCCGCTGGCTCTTCAAAGCTGGCGAGCGAGCAGTGGATATGGCAAGGGAACAAAGGCGGCATTATTGCTGGCTGAACGTGCCGTCCAGATGTTCGAGATCCTGCCAGCGCTGACCTCCCAAATGGGGGAGGCTGCTCCAGCGCCTAATAGTTTAATGTCAGCCAGGCAGAGAGAGAGACAGGGGGCTGCGGCTTGCTCCGGGGCAGGGGCCACTGAAGAGCTCTCAGGAGCTGAGTCTGGACTTGGTTTTAATCCCAAACACTCCCAATCTTCAGATTATATGAAAATATGAAGTTAGTTACTGAAATTGTCAGGAAGTGGTTTTTCAAAAGCTGAATGTTGAATTGCATACATTCACTTCTCCTGTGAAAGTTTGCAAAAGTCAACCTCTGATTAAGTTGTGGAACACTGTCACCTTTAATTGCTTATTAATGAACCTTTATCTGCAGGTGTTGGCTCTCGGCATTGTGTAGAGACTAACGCAGCTGAGAGGATGCTGACATTGTACAGTTATTTCAATTATTCCCAATGTCGCGAGCACACGTTTGCTGATCATTTAACGATTATCCAGTTTAAACACACTTTCTATTGGATGCAGTTTGCTGAAGTGTCATTACGTAGCTGTTGCTCGTTGCAGGGCCATCGAGATCAGAGCAGAGCAGCTTTCTTGTCTCTTAGTCATGGCCCGTCGCATTCTCACAGGCCAGGAATGCATGTCCTGTATGTTATCAGCTTCCACTCCACAGGCCTTGTCTCCGGCAGCAGTCTTTGCACTGCTCTTCAGGGTTTGGATTTGTAGAGGCTGGCATACTGGTGATGAGGAACCTCTTTATCTGGCTCCCATCGCAAGACCCCTAACTTTTAACCACAGGGGCCCCATCTTGTCAGTGTTACATCAATGTTATACTGTTGCCACCCCGATGTGTTTTAGACCCGGGGATTACACTGCGGCTGGAGCACTTGATGACAATCTGGATGAATTGAAAGCGGAGACAAAGATTTCTGTAGTTAGTTCCAACCACCAGTGCCTCCACAATAAACCAGCGTCTGTCTTTGGCTGCTCACAGAGATCTATTTCACAACAGATCTGCTACCAATTACGGCAGAGTATAAATTTCTAGTAATTACATGTTGCTCTACAGGAAGTGCAATTTGAATTAAAGTTTGGTTGGCAATAGGCAGGGAGCTTTAAGTAGTAGAACAGCCTGCTGTTACTTCAGTCTGTAAGAAGTGTCCCATTGTCTTTAATTTAACAGCAGTGTGGGGGAGTTTTGCATGTCAGAAACTTCTTCTTCTATAACAAATTGCTTTTAATTTGCTACTTGGATATAAATTCCTTCAATGCCCAAACTTCCGTTCTTCAAGAAATGGCTGTATTGTTTTCCACCTTAGTGAACAATGGTCAGCAAATCTGGAGAGGAACCAGGGTGTAATAGTGTCTATGCGTGGAGGTTGTACTTGCGGAACATTGGTGTTTTCCTGTGAGACCATTTCTCTCGACTTGGTTGCTGCCGTACAGGCTTTCTCCTGAGTCGGCCTCAGTCTTAGTTTTGCTTTAATGTAGTGAATGCTCCATTTTGTTTGCCTCAAATGCCCCCTTGTTGAGCAAACGGCTAAACTGCGCTATCCTCAGGCCAGTTCGTGATGCTTGACAGACTTTAAATCCCCAAAAGAAGCCTTGCAGCATTTGAGCTCCCTCAGTAAAAACTCCTACACTATTTCTCATTGGTTTATGCGACAGCAGTGTGTTGGTGGTGTTGGAACACCCACAGGAGCGCATATGGTAGGTTGTTTACACCAGCAGCCAGTTGAAACCTTTTTCCTGCCAGCTCGGCGTGCTCCTGTAGGCCTGGAGAACTGTCATCAGCAGCCGGGCCGGCCAGGCTGCTCGCACACCTCACTGCTATGAGAGGAACGCATCTACTGAACCAGCACGAGGCCGAGACAAACGCCCTGATTGAGCTTGATGGTTTGCTGCAGTTGATCATCTCTCAACACAGCTTAAATAGAACTCGCAGGAATTTAAGCCCTCCTGTGTCTCGTGAAATGCTTCTCTGGCATAAGACGAGCTGCGCAAATCAGGGAGCGGGCATTTCCCCAGGCTGTGGCTTTGACTGACCAGAGGAACGGAGCTTGCAGAGCTCAGGATGGCACTGTGCCCCACACCGCTGTGCCTGTATCATCATTTGGGTTTTCTGGGTTAATGTTAATGAATATAAATGCTACGAGTCTGGAGCAGAGCGAGTGACATTTATAAATGCCCCGCTGAGTCTTGTCGAGTTTGTGCAAGGAAGAGGCATCGAATCAGCCTCTTTGTTATGAAATGTTCTGCTTGGTTTGAACAGTTGTCTCTTTTGTGTTTTTTGTGTGGCAAAATGTCACGTTTTTTAACGAAAAACACAGACATTTCTGCGACTATTGTTAATGCCAGTGCAACAGCGGTCCTTGCAAATCCCCCTGACACAATGTTGTTACAGGTAGAATTTTTTTAGGCATTTTCCCCTTCCCCCTCCAGTGAATCCAAACCTTCTCCCTGGCTGATCCACTATGCCTGCTTTGCATCAAGACCCCCTCGGCCCCTATTGCTGTTTCCACATCCCCGTGGAAACAGGGTTACAAAATGGTGACAGTGTTTTGGGTCACTGCAGAAAAATCTCACCGTGTGCTTGTGTGTGTGACTGTTTTCCTGTTCCTCTCCATCCCTCAGCCTTTAATGCCATTTAAGGGCAGTCTGAATGAAGGACAAAAGCACTTTCTAACCAGCTGTGAATACGCCGAGAATAGAGTGATCAAGAGCCAGACGGCGGACAAAGGTGCCACTCACATACATACGAATGCACAGACTGCACATACTGGATTAATACAACTGAGTCACACATGCAGTGCATTTGTGCACTGAACACAAACCTGAACCCGACTCCATAAACCTCTGATAGCTGCCTGAGGCTTTGTTTTGCTTTGTTTGTTTAAAGAGCTAAAATGATTAATCAACTAATCAGTTAGGAGATCATCTGAAAAAAAAAGTAACACTGTTAATCCTTTAAGTCATTTATCAAGCTAAAAAGCCAAATGTTGGTCACGCTCTTTGTTTTGGACTGCTAGTCAGGCAAAACCAGCTATGTAAAGATGTCACATTGGGCTTTGGGAATTTATAATGTGTATTTCTGACCTTTTTTAAAATAAATAAACAATTAACTGAAAAAAGAGAATAATTAACAATGAAAACAATCATTAGTTGCAGCTCCATCTGTTTGTCTAACTCTACAAATGTTGCCTTGCAGCACCGCCTAATGTCTTTACCATATTTAGAAGGCAATTGGTGGAGGGCAGGACAGGCTGGTGTGGATGACTTTGGGAATGTGGAGAGGGAATACACGGGCTGTGGGAGGTGTAATAGGTGGGGGGTTGGCGAACAAAAGGACCTTTTGACTCAGTAGGTGCAGTCAAGGTTCCAGATCCATGGAGAGATCTGGGGAGGTGCCATTCATTCTCTCCCAGCACACTGTCCTTGAAGAACATTTGAAGGATCCATCCCCCTACATGGGTGTTTCATATACTGTGTTATAAGCAGTTATTGATTATATTTTATTGTGTGCTTTGTAAATCTGGTAACGTTAGGAGCCAGTTTACATGGTGATTTTGTGGATCTTTAAATTGCATCAGCAATCAGTCAGTAGTGATTATATCAAAACAAACTCTAATATTTTCTTGTATTTGTACTTCTTCCATTGTATTGACTGTTCTAGTGACTCATTAGTTGGGCTGAACAATTAATCAAAATATTATCAAAATAGCAATATGACCAAGTGCAATATCCAAGGTAAAATGTATCATAACATGCTATTATAAATGAAGTACTGTGGTGCTCCAGAGGTGCCCCGGCCTACGAATCATGTTCTCCACATGTACGAGAACATGCTTGTTTTTTTACAGATCCAATAAAAATCACATCACCTTCATTTTTATATTTTTCAATGCAAAAATGACCAATACCAATAATTTTTTATATTGCATTCTCATGCCCTCTGTGTTTCACTCTCTGTCACTGAGTGGATCTTCCTGCTCCGTCTTCGCTGCTTCCATTTGATCCTCGGTACAAAAGCAGGAACTGGACTTGGGAATGTCTGCTGGCAGACTCTTCCTGCACCCCCGACAGAAATGTACCTATTCATAGAGAAGAACAAAACAACAGCGCTTTGGCCAGCTGGTCCTGGCATGCCTGGCTGTATGAGTCCATTCTCAACTGGGCCGTCCTTTTACTATACGCTAAAATAGCCTGTGTATTTCTTGTTTTTTTTTTTGCTTATTTGACTACTGGTGTTGTATTTATTACCAGAACTGGAACCGCTCGCACCTCTGTGCCTGTTAACACTCTGTCCTTTAAGGCGACGGAGCTTTATAACCGTAGCCTTGAGCACATCCTGACTAACTGCTTCCTGTTTTTACTTGTGTTTCCTCCTCAGTCAAATAGCCGGAGGGGCTTCAGCTGCCCTGCACCACTGGAGCCTTCAATAATGTCGGGGCCAACACACCACAACCGGCCCCCTCACTTCTGACCCAACATGGAGCTCAAGGTCTGGGTGGATGGAGTCCAGAGGGTCGTCTGCGGCGTCACCGAGGCAACCACCTGCCAGGAAGTGGTGATTGCTTTGGCTCAGGCCATAGGTAGATCGTTTTCTATGATTAAACACACACACGCACATACACACACCTGAGATACAAACAGACCTGAGAGAACTTTCTGCTGAGTTCTATTTATCCTCTTGCAGTGAAATTTGAATGTCCATTAAACTGGTAGCACTGGTAGCTAGCTGTTAACAATAAGCAATATTTGTTGTTGGTCAACGGTGTAGTGTACATGTGAACCCAAAGGTGGTATTCTTCTGGTATGTCGGTTGAGTTTCACCACTGATATTAGACACACATCCTGGTTGGATTCAGGGGGAACATGAAAAGATGAAGCCTTGCTGAATTCCTGATATAAAGCCACTTTTGCCACTTTGTTATTCTCAGTCTTGTTGCTTCTGGATTGACGTGCTGGTGAGATTCAGCCAATCCAATTAGTTAGAAAAGGGTGCAGACAATCCAGGCTGTTGACATAATTGAAACCAGTGAAATTCAGGCAGCTCGTGTGTGCCAACGGTAATCCCCCGTGTGCTCCTGTGTGCATGGAGAAAATCTGCCTCATGATAGTTACAGGTGGATCTGACTGTGTCATGCTTCCGTGTTAGCTACGCCTCCATCTCCAAGTCATTAGTTCAAGAGGACAGACTGCTGTCCTCTTGAACTAATGACTTCAGTTGAATGCCTCACAGGTTCTTTGCTAGCCGAAATGGTTTTCACTTTTGTACTCTGATAAACCTTGACAGTTTCCCTCACACTCTGACAGTTTCTAAGTACAAAAACAGTTAAAAACCTTTCATTGAGTGTGTTGTTAAGCATTCATCAGCCCACTGTAATCAGAGAAGAAGGCTCTCCAAAATGCCAAATTGCCTTTTGTCACCTAAGAAGAAGTCCATGTGAAGTAAACAAGCCTCCTGCCCACATGTTGAGCTCCTGCTGAGGTACAGCGGGTCATACATGGAGGCTTTACTGGTACTTTCTTGGATCTAAGCAACCCCCCGCCCTCCCCTTCCCATATGGCTCCTTCAGGAACGGGGGCACTCGAACAGGCTGTATTGACATCACTTCCCACAAAGCGCAGGGTAGAAGGAGGGAAAGTCTGACTCATCCCTCAGTCTCCTGCCAAACTGAGAAAGCAGCGTTTCTGAGCCCCTTCCTCTGCCTTTTCTTCCATTAAAAACATACTCACCACGTAGACTGATCAGACATCAATGCTGATTTAGTACTTTGGCGTTTTACAAGTGTTTCTGTCTACGCACTACTACAAGTGTTGTTCTGTCTAAACAGCATTAAGGAATTTATTTCTTACAATCAAATTTAATATGAGAGGGTTGCGCATATTATCGAACCCAGCTGAGAAACACCCAGCGCTGCAGATCTGTGCAGCTTTTAGCCTCTTTTAGCTGATTGTTCAGTTTTCCAGCCTGCGATTTCTACTGTATGGTCAAGACTCAAGGCTTTCATCTCACTCATAAAACCACAGTGAGCTCTCTTCAGAAACCACTCTCACACGAGCTGATTGAAATTGAAACTTTTCAATCGTTAGTTGGCCGGAAACGCGACTCCAACAGGATGATAATGTTGCGCTGTGTCTGCCAAATGTGTAAGAAGACAGTTGTTTGCTCACGTTATCTCAGCAGTATGTCATGGCAGCATTTCTGTGAGTTGATTTTGGAATCTTTCTGCATCTTAGTGTTCAAAAAAGCGGCATAAGATTTAGGGGCATGTTCTGGCATAAATGAAACATGATATTTATAAATATTTTTTCATCAGTGTGGAATCACCTAAAAATAGGAATTGTTGTGTTTTTTTTGCCTTAGAATGAGCTCTTCTATGTACAGTGGGAGCAGGTCCTCTTCCGCAGAGTCTGCCATGTTGCACCGCCATGTTTCTACAGTAGCCCAGAATGGACAAACCAAACCAAACAAGCCTCTCACATGTAATGCAGCCACTAGAGCAGGCTTGTCAAACTGATTCCATAAAGGGTCGTGTGGCTGCAGGTTTTTATTCCAACCTAGGACGAGCACACCAGGCCAACCAATCAACATCAAGGGATCACTTAGTTATCAGCTGAAGACTGAGATCAGCTGATTAATTGACACCAGCCTGGTGTGCTCCTCCTTAGAATGAAAACCTGCAGCCACATGGCCCGTTATGGAATCAGTTTGACATGCCTGTACTAGAGGGTGAGGCGAGGGGGTGTTCAAATGGTTGTACTCTGCATCCTCACAGCTAGATGCCACTAAATCCCCCGCACTTGTCCTTTAAAGAAGCTTTAATTGAAAGTCAAAATCCTTGCAGTTTGGCGTGACCATCTACAAGCATAAAAATGTGTTACAAGTCCTGTTTTTTCTAAGTGTGTTGCTCTCTTTTGGTGTTTGCAGGTCGCACTGGGAGATACACTCTGGTAGAGAAATGGCGAGACACCGAGCGTCACCTAGCCCCCCACGAGAGCCCTGTGGCCTCTCTGAACACCTGGGGCCAGTACGCCGGTGACGTTCAGCTGATCCTGCATCGCACCGGCCCCTCCCTGACTGAAAGACCCCCCTCAGAAGGACCCCCTCTCAGAGGGCCTGAACGCGGGCTTCATCGGCAGAGCCTCCCTCCCCTTGCAAAGCTTCGTCACCCCAACGATCGCTCCCTCCGCCGCCGTGAGCCACGCCGCAAGTCTCTTACGTTCACCGGTGCACCCAGAGGCCTTAGGGAGATACTGAGCGGAGGCCGAATAGGCGAGGCTGAGGCTAAAAGAAGACTCCTCCTGGGAAACAGTGGAAATCACCACCATGCAGGACCAGCCATTGGGACGGCATCGCCCGGCCTGTGGGCCTGTCGTATGGAAGATTTGGTCAGACTGGTCGGTCTGCAGAGAGAGACTCTCAATGTGCTGGAGAAGAAGCTGGAGGCCTATGAGGCTGAGCTGCAGGCCTGGGCTGAGGGGCGAGGGGGGCGAGGTGGAGGGTGCACTGGGGACCCAGGTGGAGGTGGAGGGCTAATAGAGGAGATCCTTAGGCTGGAAAAGTATGTGAGGAAGAACGAAGTGGAGATGGAGGAAGAAGAGTTTTGGGCCACGGAGCTGCAGATTGAAATAGAGAGTGAGAGACAGCTGGAGGAAAGACTGCAGGAGCTACGAGGACGCCTGCAGGGCTGTGAACTGGACATAGAAGAAAAGCTGGCAATGGTACAGGTGTGCTATGTGTGGGAGATTTTTGGGATATTGAATAAAATACCTGAATTTGAATATCTAATAGTTGTGGTAAAAGATCAAAATAATCAGCTAAGAATCAAATAAGAATGCCATGGTCATGTTACCAATGTGTCTCATGATGTTTATAGCAGGTGGTTTCCTTCTTTTTCCATATCCGTCTGTCTCTGTCCCACCAGGGTGTGGAGGCCGGCCTGGAAGAGGAGCGGCTGCAGAGGGAGCGGCAGGAGACCCAGTGGGTCAGTGAGGCGGAGGCCCGGGCTCAGGTCCTCAGGGTCAAAGCAGAACTGAAAGCCCAGGAGAGACAGGCTGTCCAGCTGGAGAGCAGCTGCAGAGCTGTGGACAGGTCACTTGGACAAAGCAGCAAGAAACTGCAGGTGAGACATATGCATGAATGTTTATTTTTCTTCACCACTGAAGTGTTTTTGTTTGCTTTTTTTAAGTGCTGCAGGATGATGTAGTGGCAAGGCAGACCATCCATCAGTAAGAATGTATTGAAACATCTGTGCAGCTGAATCGTCCCTCAGCGTGATGCTGAATCCTGCCCTGTGGTTGTGGGTTTTTTCTTTTTTACTTATCGTCTGTTTACAGATCTTGGGAAATCTTTAACATGTTAAAAGGGGTGAATAAAGCCTTTTTGTGGCTGGTTGGACCTGACGACTGAAAGTTTGAAAATGAAACAAATCTTTGGATTTGTAGTTAGAAAGACGTGAGCTTGCCATGGATGTGTAGGCCGCTTCTCTTCTTTGCTTGAGGGTAACTGAGCTGCTAGTAGCATAACACACCCGAATCTAAGTTGCATTGTGACCAATGTAGGTATCAGGTTTTGACAAGGAAGTGGAATGTATTGAATAAAAAAGATGATATCTCTGGTTATGTTGCATCATTTTTAATCCCCTATGTCCACAATGATGCTAAATCATGATATTCATGCAACATCGGTGAGGTACTCTTGAGTATCAGGCAGTCTAGAAGCAGTAGAATATCATAAAAACAAGATAACAGAAATGTTTTTTCTTTATTAAATAGTGCTTATATATACAGGATATTTTCAGAAATGTGTGTCTGATTTGTTTGCTTCATGGAAAATGTGGTGCACTCTGGTGTGAGTTTCAGTTGGAACGCTAAATGGGTTTTCAATGTAACAATGTAAGAAGTGGGTTAATAAAGGTGACCTTGAGTAATGACAGTGTACTTTAGTCAGGACTCTGAATGTCAGTCAATCTGTGTCTCATTTACATCACTGGTAGAAGAGGGTGTCACTTAGTTAAACAAAATGTGGATAAATACAGAATGATCGTGTTCATGTGCTTTGTTTGTATTAGCTTGTTGGATGACAGGGTAAACACAGTCTCATATAATCTGTACCTGTAGATGTTTAGTCAGTTTCAAGCTGCTGGTGATGCGTTCATGTTTCCTGAAGAATCACTCTGCGATGCTGTTTCGTTGAAGGACATGCAGCACGAGCTGGAGCAGCTGACCAAGGAGCTGAGGCAGGTTAACCTGCAGCAGTTCATCAAGCAGACCGGCACCAAGGTCACAGTGCTGCCGGCTGAACCCTCCGAGGATGAGAGTACCCACAGCAGTCACGGTAAAGTTAATATCTTTTTGTTATGAACATCAAATGGGTGGATTTTATCTCTCTTGGGGAATATCATTTAGAGTTAAAGGTGTAACTCATGCCCCAGGACATGCTTCAAATAATAATAATAATGGTGTAATGAAATTTAAAGTCGTTAACCTGCAGGTGTCTGTGCCTGTCGACATGAATGATATGTTGGGAACTGACCTTGTAGGTACAGTATGTGGTCTGTGACACAGGGTTCAGCCAAGTCTGACTGATCTGAACGGGTCTGGAATTAAGTTAATTGTATGTCAGAGTACATGCTGAGAGGATAAATGTTGCTCTTTGGTTGCTGTTCACACAGGAAACACATGACTTACTTTCACTGAAGTGCAGTTTGTCTTTTGAGTCTGTGCATTAGTGAAGTCATTCTGCTCCATCACAGCACTTAGATATTTTTCCACCTCATGTATTGACAGTGTGTTGAGAGTAAATTACCTGCCTTATGCCATGTTTCCACTGGTACGGCTCAGGTCTGCTCGGCTCGACTCCGCTCACTGTTTTTTGGTTTTACTTTGTCAAAACTTATGGATAGTACCTGGTAGTTGTTTTTTTTTTTTTTAGTATCACCTCAGTCAAGGTCCCAAGCGAGCTCAGCCAATACTAAACGGTGGAGGTAAAACAAAGCAGACTTTCCTATTGGTCAGAGAATTGTCAGTAGAATCGTCTCTTGTGCGTCATGGAGCAACCAAAATAGTCTTTTCGTCTGCACTCATCAGCATTATCCGAAACAAAGTTTGTCTTCTTGCTGAAACAAACAGCCGTCCTTCGATGCCAACCTTTGATATCCTCCATCGTTTCTGTCTTTGTGTCGCGTTGAAGATGACGTCACAGTAGTTTCACGTCACCTCGCCGTGACAATCAGCTGAGAATGCGGCCTATGTTGAGGAGCTGCTATCTGCAGTGGAAGACGAAATCGAACACCCTGTACCAAATGAGTTCAGCACAGCCGGGCCAACCATACAGCGGAAACGCAGCTTTAGTGTTCCAGTGTGTGAGAGAAAGAAAATGGGGAGTGGGCGAGGGTAGTATAGAGTATAGTATTAGTTTTTACCCACTCCAGTGGCAATTACAGTCTCCATGCCAACAGCAGCCTGGATACGGGCAGAGCTGGCGCCATTCATTCACCCTACTTTCTCTGTCTGCGCCTCGTTCCTTCCATCACGCTGTCCCTCTATCACATGCTCAGCAGTTTCTGTGATGGGCTCACTGGACCAGAGCTCTGTCACCCTGCAGGAGACGAGCAAAGAGCTGATACATAAACATAAAAGAGATGTGAATAATGGGAGAGCTGTCTAACAAAGGCCATCCCCATCATCCATCAGCTGCTTATCAAAAACTTCACAGTAACAGCGTAATCAGGGAAATATAGAAGTTAAGATTGACTTTTAGGACGTTTGAGATGAGACTCGAGCATCATGTGTAACCAGCAGCTTGTCAAATGAAGCCTGGAAGCAATGAGCTGGATAAAACTAAGTTTATGGGCAGAAATCAGAAATGTAAAAGATAAGAAATGAATATATGAATCCAAATGTACAAGCATGAACATTCAGTTAAACATTTTAGTCTGCCCACCGCCTTAAGAAAAGGGTTTTGGTCTTCCTTTATTAACATGAGTTTGTGAAGAAAAAATCACATTGAAAGTTTGTAAATGTTGTGTTTTGGATTTCAAGTTCAATTTGAGAAGTTCAGCTTAATTAAGCAAACAATTAACACAATCTCAACTTGAATATCTGTCCTCCCCAGACGCCCTGAGGTGTTTCTGGTGGCCTGTTAGGCACGTCATTGCGTTGATCTCTTTATTAAACTTGACGATAAAGTATTTCACATATGAAAGGGAATTAATTGAGCGTTCATGTCCTTCTGGTAACCTTCCTGTTCTTGTGTGAAAAATCAGCAAGGGCCTCAGTGCCTGGCCATAAAATTCACTGCATCTGCAGAATGTCTGCACAGCTCAGTACTGCCCCCTGGTGGCACCATAGCAGAGATATCATAGCAAAACAGTGCTCTGTATTATTGGTATTTTTAATCAGGTAAGTTAGTGGTATTTGTTATCAATTTAAGTAAAATATGAAAATCAATAAATCAATAATAGTATAGATTTTCAGCACCATTTGGAAGTTAGATTATGTTTCAAATTTTCTTTCTTTTGTGCATTTTCATTCTCAAATTCAGTTCCCCTGACTGGCTCCCTGAAGCGCCCCGTGTCGTCACACCAGATGTCCAGTCACCTACGGGTCCTTCACAGCCCTCTCACTTCTGGCCTGAACCCAGAGGGGATCTATGTGTGATTGGGGGTGGACCCAGAGCCCCTTTCACCCGAGAACACATTTGTAAGTGGATATCTTTGTACAGGATACCTCAGTAGCACATTACTATGCACTGTTGTCTCAGTCAGATGAAGGCAAACTTGAATGTGAAGGCTCAGATGTGAAGGAACGATGTTGAACTTTAACCAGCAGTCATGGAGCACTTGGTGGGATGAAAGTATAGAAGCGATGGCATGAAGGAAAAACGAATGGCAGCAGCACTGAGTGTCATGGTGCACAGTCTCAGAACACATTAGAACTTTCTAAACATTAGGCTGTTCTTGACCTCCTTTATAAACATATCCACTAAATGTACTTTTACTCTCACTTTAGTACCTGCTGAATGATTTGTATTGTCACTCACTAGCATCATGATTCAAAACTATTGCCTTTTGAACAGTATTCTTGAGAATCTTGGTATGTGAATCTATGAACTGTATCTCTAAAGTCATATGTAATTTCTGCAGTGAAAACGTTTTACCTTGTTCTTATATAAGTAATGAAGGATCCACTTGTGTCTATAGTAAAATTGTCTAGAATCATGTTGCATATCAAAATTTATTCCTGTAGCTCTGGTTGTCTGTTCTTGTTCAAACTATGCACAAATAGTTAATGGTTTTGTTACTGAAGAATGTTACTGTCTGTACGTACCAAAATGATGGCTTACTGTAAATATGTTTTCTTACTTTTCAGCTTTATTTAGTGAATTATTCTATTTTATTACAAAGCTGTGCATTCACAGTTACAAAAACAGAGTGCCCTCATTACCGCAGTAATATCTGCACAATGAACCAGTGTTAATTATCCTCTTAAGCTTTTTTTTTTTTTTTTTTTTTTTAAGATGAGTACACAGTATATTTTTGCCAAAATGTATTATGCTTGTTTTTCTGTAAGGATCGGTGGCCAAAGATTAGCTGGTCTTGTTGCATGATTGTGTTGTTAATATAGCCATATCTGGATGTGCACAGCACCCGCAGTACAGTAAATCAATTAGCTGAGTCTAAAACTGGTGGCATGTAATAATACAATGGATAGCTACAGTGTGTGTGAGAGTGTGAGTGAGTCAGAGGTGTGTGTGTGTGTGTAGAGTCAGAATAGCCAAGGTATGAAGCCCCTCTTAGGTTGTAGTTCAGCTGCTAATCACAAGTGCCTTATGTTCATTCCACAGTTGGTGTATTCAAATAATGTAGAGTGAACCTTCAGTAGAGACATTGAAGCAATGATCGTAGTCGATTTAGATCAAACGTCGCTGTATTAGTGCCACATTGCTGCACAGAGAGAACAGGCAATAGCGCAGCAACAAAGAGGAAACTATAATTATTTTATCTGTCACTATTTTGTAGAAATGTCAATGGAAAGAACATCGCTGATAGTGCTTTCCACTTTGCTACTGTATTATTGTCATGATAATACAATATGATGTAAAAAGCATTCACATGTAATCTGATTTACTGTATTTCATCATGCAACACATACTGTAATACCGTAGTCACCGGTTGAGATCAGTACTGTCACCCAGGACTAAATAGTTGATGTAATACAGAAGAAGACCCAGTAACATTCAGTATCTACAAACACACAGCAAAACACATCGTCACTACAGTGTGTCTCTCTGCACTTCAGTTAAAGGAAAGACCTGTTTGTATATTAATATTTGGGTGGATTTTCCCTTTAAGAAACCACTTGTGTGCATTTTCCACCCTTGGATGAGACGTAGCTGTGGTCACTGTTTACAACCGTATATGTTCTAGAGAACTGTAAGATGTCAACTGTACATAACCTGTTTTTATTTTATTTTCCTGCCTTAATATTAAACTGCAAAGTGTTGACAGATGTATGGCTGTAACCGGCTGCTGATATGACATGGATTGCATGATTCAATAAACCATCTGACAAAATTTAGATGCCCTGCAACAGGTGCTTGTGGTAACTGCATGTAGCTATTTGCCTGTGGATGCAGACGATAGGGAACCTGTACTGTACAGTATGTGCTATGGATGTTTTTCAAGCGTTTCACCAGTAGATGGAGACCTTTACTCAGTAATGGTACACACATGGGCACAACATGGCTGGGAGACAATAAAGGGAAAGCCACTTTTTTCCCCGCACAAGAATGAAATTATAAGAAATGTTGACAGTGTGTAAAATGCATATTCATGCAATTAATTAAAATGCTACTTCACTGCAGGTCAATGAGAGGATCTGGTAAAATAAGGGCAAAGATGCATTTGCTTAAACTTTCAAAGTTTCTCTCTCTGGTGGATGAAGACGCAGACAGACTCTTACTGTAACTTGAGCTCAGACAGAAAAAGTTTGATAGACTTGGTGGAAATGGAGGCCTTTGTTTTGAAGAAAGGTCTGCACTTGAAGGCAAGATCTTAAAAAACCCTGAGAGGCATAAGTTGGCAGTAATTGGACTTCATTGTTGCCAGGATCACTACAAAGCATGAGGCCAGACGCTGGAGTTTCAAGACGGCTACAATTATTCAGAAATATTAAAATAATATTGCTGTAAGCCAGCTAATGGCAGCGACAGTGGGTTTGATCCTGCTTAAAGCTTTTGACAGGTTGGGAGGAGGCCCCTTGTTTTTCATCAGCCTGCACAGACTGAGGGTAATCTCACTTCATCATCCTTTTATCACATGACATTTGTTTAAAGCCTTGGCTTACTGTACATTCCTCTGCTGCGACCTGTCAGCTGATTAGGGTCTTAGTAACAATACTTTTCATCTGCTGGGTTTCCAGTCTTGTTTCTGTACTCTGAATTCAGTGTCTTACAGTGTGTGTTGTTTCCCAGGACCTAAATATTACATATGCATTTATTTGCTGGAGTGGAATTTGTGTTAAATAAGAAGAAGCCTGCAGAGTTTAGTTTTGATATTTATTTTACAACTCAGCAATAATTTAGAACAGCATATGTGTAAAGCATTAACGAAATGTGCAACAGTTGCTCAGTTAAATCTTTAAAAAAAATCCATAGACTTCTACAACATTGACATAGACATGTATACTTTATGGTATATTCACAAATACCTATTTACAGACGCACATGCCACTTTATATAACAGTTTGATAACAGATTTGAGGCAAAACCAGCTGAAGAAGACTACAAAAGCAATGTCATGTATGCAAAATACAATGAAAATCATCTGTTTATTCAGTCACATGTGAAACTTAAAAAAGCTGAACAACACTACACTTGCAGGAATTAATCTCTTAGAAAACAGGCCAAGATTAAGTTAAACTTCCTAAAACGGCAATGATCATAACTGATGGTCACATGACCACATCTTCTTTCCCACCTTTGTCAGATATTTGAAAAGCAAGGTTTTACATCATGATAGCATATAACACAGAGTTGAGGATAGTCTGGTGGGTGGTGGGTCGCAGGCTTTTCAAATCCCATTATGATTTGAATCATTTTGCCCTGAAAGAGACACAAATAAGCTGTGTTTTGTTCAGTCGGGTCAGTTACTTAATTACTGCTTTACTGCATGAAATCATCACAAAGCATGTGGTGTCTCTGCTCTCTCTTCTAAAATGAAATCAGTTTTTTCTCTCTCAAGACAGCTCAACACAAGAAAAGGGTTTAAAGAGAAGTACAGTGATAGACTTTTTAAAATGATGAGGCGACCGTTGGGGGGTAAAAGCAGAAAAAGTGCACTTTACGTCTGAAAGAGTAAAGATCATCCTACATACAAACTTTAACAGCTGGGAAAATACAGGTACATTCAATATCAAAGATCTATAAGGTGCTATCCTACAATGTTTCCTGGAGGTACAGGAGGTCACTGCATCTCTGTGCTGAAATGCTTCATTCAGGGGGACGTACAATATGCTGGTCAAGCAGCCCCTTATGAATGAAGGGTTTCTTCTTCTTCTGTCCATTATCATGAATGATTTCACTGATTGTTTTTTTTTTTCTTTCCTCACAAGAACAAACAGGTAAAGGAAACCAGAGTAAACTCAGATCTGTAAAAATGAGTTGAGGTCAATCAGGTGTAATACCTCTCCCATAATTTCAACATTATCAAAGTGTACTTGTTAAAGTAGATTTTTTTTATTTGTTGTTTTTGTATTAGTTGTTAATGATGGAGATGTGTGTGTTGGAAGGGGGGGTGTCCCATTCAATTCTTCTCAATCAGCCTACCCATGCAAAGTTGGGGGATGAGGTACTGAGGGCGTGACACTTCCAGGACCACTTCTTTTATATGCCCGTTTAGTGCACATTTACATGTTCATGAATCAGACTGTCTTCCAGGTAATAATATTTACAGTCAAAGTCAGCCAAGCCGTTAACAACCTTGGCAGAGGTCGGTTAACTTCATACATCCAAAGAGACTCGCTGATTGGGACATTGCGCACTGTACTCAAAGTTTTGGCACCAATGCTGCCATTTCAAAATGTTTTATCAAAGAGGATATAAAACTAACTCCAGCACAACACAGCCGTGTATTAATGTCAATCATTGTCGATAATCATTTAGGTTGATTAAACTAGCATAAGTGCAAAAGGCACGCGCTGTCACAACTGTCCCCTGTTTCCGCCAAGATATTGTACATGAGAAACTGTTCTGTGAAACCTCGTTTTATAACTCGCCTAATTAAAAAAAAGAAAAAAAGAAAAACATAAACTCCTCAGCAGAATGCACGGAAAGGTAACACAGACAAATTAGCTCGTTTGACAGGCAGGAAACTGATCATGTGGGCTGCTCTGGCTCTCCTGCAACGTTTCAGCTACGTCACCCTCTCCGTCGTCACTCGCGGGACTTTCCTCGCGCTCCTCAGGTGAGCCTGTCTCAGCTTCGTGTGACTCGTCGCTGTCCGGACAGTGGGAGTCCTTGGACTGGGAAGAGGCTCCAAAGTGCGCAGACAAGCCGGGAAAAGCGGCTGCTGCGGCCGCGGCCGCCGCTGCCGACGCGTGTGCCGGGTATAGCCAGGGGAAGGGGGACGCCAGAGCTGCCGCCGCCGCAGGGTACATGTACTTTTCAATGTTGCTCTTATCGAAAAAAGGCATATAGGACGCCGCGGCGGAGGGGTTGATGAAGTAGAAAGGCATGCAAATAGGTGTCTGCTGTCCCACACTGCTTATTCCCATCAGAGAGTTCATTAACGCCAGATCGGGTCTGGTGGGGTCTGTGCCCCCTAGCCCGTTCCCAGGCCAGTTCATCTTTGGCTTCTTGGCAGCGCGATCGTCTCCAAACTCTTGCTTGATCTTCACTGCCTTGTGTCCCTGCGCTTTGTTGCGCTCACATTCTTTGTCTTTGCCATCGCTCTTTTCAGCCTCGCCCCCGTATCCACTGTCCGTGTCTGTGTCGTTCTCGTTAAGCTCCCCGCCTTGGGTCCTCTGGATGACCGGGACGCAGTTGGCTTGGCCGTCGCCTTTCTGGCCATCCTGTGCGTCCCCGGCGGGCAGCTGGTGCTGGAGTGGCTGCGCGCCGGGCTGGAACTGCGCCAGCACCTTGTGAAGGTGGTTGATGAGCTGCGCGCACCTCTGCTCCCGTGTCGTCCAGTTCTCAAACTGACTCAGGTACTGCAGGACCTCTTTGGCACAGGCCTGGAACCCGGAGTGGAAAGCATCCAGATCTGCATGAATGGAGGATTTCATCGACCGGTCCCCTGCGAAACATGCAGTTTAAAGATTATCAGATCGTTATTCTGAGTAATAAACCAAATACAGCGGGCACGTCTCAATATACATTATAGTATTCTCAAAATGCGCATTATTTCAATGCACCTTATTCTATTCATGTGCATGCTCTGTTGTGTTTAACAGAGATTTTCCTCTATATATGAACAGGTAAAGTTTCATGTATTCCAACCAGTCTAATAACGCAACATAATCCCACTGAAATTGATCGAGTTTCTTCATCTTACCATTCTGCAAAGCGATGATCTTCTGATGCTGCTGCTCGGTGACAGCAGTCAGTGCGTTTAAATGTTTCAGCGTCAACTCCAGAACGACTGCTTTCTCCAAATGCCCGAGCGTCTGTGGAGAAAAACAAAGCTTCAGCTGGCGACATCGTGGACCGGCGGGTTCGCTGAGGACGTAAAAACTTTTTTTCTTTTCTTTTCTTTTTTTGTGGTGTCATGATCTCACCGATAGCTTCAGATGTTCGGGTAACAAATCCTTAAGCTGGCCGATGCATTCGTTGATTCTGTCTCTCCTCTTCTTCTCTATCAACCGGTGTGGTAACTTGTATGCGTCCTGCTGGCAAAACAAAAAACACACAGGCAACTGTATTAAAGCACAAATATGTGTGTGGAAAAAGTTGCACATGTGGAGTTTCGTGAACGCACACAGGTTGGTTAATGAAAACAACAAACTAAACATTTCGATTCTCAGAGTAAGAAAGCGCGCGCACCTTCCCACCGTCCTCTCGCTTTATTCCTCTTTTGGACTTGCACATGTAGAGAGAGGGGTAGTCCACCCTGAGAAACAGCAAAGTGTCCGATTATTCAGCAGGCTGTCACAACACTTTAATTAAACGCAGTTTGACAGAGTTTGCCAAAAGCGACACTCACCCCAAGAAATCTGCGTGCTCCATGTACTGCCTGTCCTGTAAATGCGGTATTCTTTCATCCATCACTCGGCTGCTGCTGCCTTATCCGCTCCTGCGCGTCTTTGGGGAAATGTTTTTTTTTATTCCGCGGCTGGCGGTCGGACGGCTGAGGGAGATGCTGCACAGTGCGTGTCCTCCGGTGGAGCTGCGATTCAGACTGATGTCTATAGTTCCCTGAGCTGCCACTTCGCAAAGCCGACGGTGCTGTGGTTAGAGCGCACGCGCGCCTCCGGTAGGGAACAGCTTCCGACTCACGTGTAGCCTGCACCAGCACAAAGTCCGGTAATTAGACCTTCTCTGTGTGAGAGCAGCGGCGGCCGCTGTTCCTATGGCGATGCAGTCCAAACACTTTCGACCTGGTTGCTGAAACGTGATTCACGCGCAGAACGTAGAGGAGGGAAAATGCGCACGGGCGTGAGGAGAGAGAGTAGTCCACAGAGGCACCAGCTCTCTGTCTAACGGGCGATAACGTGTCTCCTAAACTTTGCAACTCGAGCCTGTCCTACTGGTCTAGTGGAGCACGAGCTGCTAAGCGATAGGCTGGAGGTTGCGATGTGAGAAAACAAAAGACGGCAATCGCCAAAATATCTTGCCACACATTCACAGTCTGGAGGGAACCCGCAGGTCAACGCTCCTTTTGCTATTGTTGCTTGAAAAAGAAGGTTAATGGGAAGTGATGCAGATTCAAGTGCGCGTCTGTCTGTCACTCCGTGTCGCTGCCCGGAGCAGGGCAGAGGAACCTATTCACACATCTCCGCCCGTCCAAAGCTGCGTTGTCAGTAACCATGGCACCGGCCCAGCTGTGTGCGCGAACACGTGCGGCGAGGTTTTTTATTAACCTCAGCATGAGCGCTGCTCTCCCACCTTCACCCGACTGTCTTTGTCTGTGTTAACAACCAAGTGATACCGATCGGCAGGATAATTACTAAATGAGGTTTTGTAACTTTTTTTTAAATTGCCCCCCCCAAAAAAAAAAAACAAAACAAACAAACAAACAAACAAACAAAAGCAAATAAACAAATTAACACAGTCAGCCAGGTTGTGATGTTATTGCTGTATTTATTAGTCATAAAAGAGAGTAAGATCCAGAACGTCCCATGTAAATGTCTGTTATTACAAATAACAAAAGTTTTATAAATTGACTCCACGGAGCTCACGTGACTGTCAGTGACACCTGTTCCCCTCCTAAAGTGCTCAGAAAACACTCAAATGTGAGTCCACGTCGTGCCCTCACATGCCTTATGATCACATTACTCCTTCCTGTGGGTCATGTGACTGTTTCTGGCAGCCGCTCTCTTGTGTAACAGTGCTGACAAAGAACGATCCAATCACTCCTGCTCTCAAATGAAGCGCGGCCTCCTCTGTGCTGGCTTCTCATTAACTCATACCTGCTGATTTGCCTCTGTACTTTCCCTTTTTTGTCTTTAATGTAACTATAAGTGAAATCATCTCACAGTCGTATGTTGGAATCCCCCTTTGTGTCTTCCTGCCCCCCCTTTCCCTCCTCTTCCTCTCCTCCACAGTATGCCGCCTGCTCTATATGTGGCACCGGAGCTGCTTTAGGAATCCAGTCCAAATGTTTTCCATATTAGTTCAGAGCCTTCTCTGTTTCCAAATAGCAGCCGAGCAGGGCTTATGGTGAGAGGAGGCCTTGGCAGGGAGGAGAAGGGAAGGGGAGAGAGGCAGACGGCAGACAGGCTCATCCACCCTAAACACTGCAACAGTCAAAGTCGAGAGTACAGAGAGGAGAAGAGTGTAAAGAAAAGGAGCAGAAATGGGGCAGGGGGAGAAAGGTTCTTCAAACAAGAAAGAGGGCAAGGAGTGGAGAGATGAAAGCCCAGCGCCAGAGGACGGCCATAAGTGCAGAGTCTGCCGTTTCCCTCTGCTCGTCGCCTTGCTCCAGCTGCTGTTGGGGGTGGCCGTCACGGCCGTGGCCTTCCTCATGCTGGCCATCAGCCCCTCACTCCTGGCCAGGGAGACGCCACACTGGGCTGGGATCATTGTAAGCTCCATCCTTACGCTCTAACATCAGCTACTACACTCACATGTTTGCATGGACTCCGAGTCTGATGCTTCTGCATGACCCCCAGCTATATCCCTCAACGTGCTGTCTATCTTCACCACACTGCATGAGAGCGCCGGCCTGTACCCGCCTGTCTCAGGCAGACGGTCACTGTAGGCATGGGAAACCACCGGGTATTGTCATGTCCTGATAAATCTCCATCTGTCGTCCGTGTACACCTGAATCTCCAGTACGTCACAGTCACACAGGCCTGCGTGCACCTTCTGTTGTTTTCTTTGTATCTCCAACAAATCCTCAACATCTGGCCTGATGAGACAAGGCAGCTAATCACAGCATGAACTTGATCTCTGAATATCTGAGTAGCATCTAAATACTTGCTATTATGAAAAGATGATGGACATGCATAGGTTTCTGCACTTGCTTACGCCTCATCAATTTAACCATGTGCCTTGAAAATGAAACACACACATAAATACACCACACATTTCATCCAAAAGTTTAACTTTGGCTATAGATAGTTAAAGATAAGCAGTTTATTTCAATTAGGGTCATGTGTGTAATAACCTCCATAACTGAGTTACCAGAAAAAGCTACATTTTCAAAAGAACATGCAATTGTATTGTAACATTGTTTAGAAGCCACAGGTTAAGTTGATCAGCTTAAAGGAGTTTAAGTGCTAGTTGAGGTACTGAAGTCACTTGACGTGTTAGAGCTAGAAACAGTTCAAATCAGTTAGCATGTAACCACTGATAGCATGAAACATTTCAATTTCTTGCAAGGCCTTAACATTGCAAGAAATTGAGTTGTCAGGTTTTAATCCGTGAAAGGAGCTGAAATGTCAGATAACGTGCCAGAGCTGAAAGCAGCCGAAAGCAGTTGAACTGTAAGCACTGAAAGCATGTGAGATTTCAGTTTGAGCCCAGGAGGAAGCTGAGTTGCCAGTTTGTGTGTAAGTGCCGACAGTCGTCGAGTTAACAGTTCTGGACTTGAAGTGAAAGCAGCTGAACTGCCATCTGAAGTGTAAGAGATGAAAGCAGTTGAAATGGCAGCTGACATGTCAGCACTGGAAGCAGTTGAAGTGTCAATTGAAGTGTGTCAGTTAACCTGTAAACAGTGAAAGCACTTGAAAATGTATTGCAAGTGCGATAAATAAAATGCTAAAAGTGAAAGTGTAAGATGATGACACTGTTAAATGTTTATTACAAGTAAACAATGATTCACTGTTTTCATGAAATTTGCTGTAGTCGAAAGTAACAGTACATTTACTAAAGTATTGTGCTTAAGTACAGTTTTGAGGTAGTTGTACTTTTTTGGAGTATTTCTATTTTCTGCTACTTTATTCTCGTGTTTTTTACTTCACTACATTTACATGACAACTTTAAATCTGGAGATTAATCAATCAATCACTAGTTTAGAAATACAAAATATAACCAACAAATGAATTATGATGTAATAGTATAGTATACTATGTCCAGCTAATAAACTGTACAAAGTATTTAAATCACCTTTACCAGCTTCAGTATTAAAGTAAAGAACACAGTCATGTAATGAGTCATGCAATAATTAAAATCCAATAATTTAGTATAAATTATTCTGAAAAAGGCCATTCTGCATGACTTCCTTTATTTCTGGTACTTTAAGTACAAAAGTATTAGCATCATAATTTAAACATTTAAATGCATCACTTTCACTTGTATTTCTACACTAAAGCATTGCTACTTTTACTTAAGTAGAAGATCTGCATACGTCTCCCACCTCTGGTCATATAACAAAAAGTGATATTTTACATATCATGATAGGTTGGGAAAAGATTTAAGGTCACATTTTGGTGACAGAATAAAAACATGTTGTTGCTGTTTGGATCCTGTCCTAGCCTATCACAGGCACCATCTGCTCTCGAAAACATCCCTGGACACCAACATCCCGAGTTAGATCCTCACGAGATTCAGCCGAGTGAAAAACACGGAGGTCATCGAGACCTTTCCAGAGAATCCTGAGTGCTTAAGAACCTGGGAAAAACATTTAAATAAGATGCTGCATGTTAGTCACAAGACTCCAATTGCACTGAAGAGCTCGAGTGTGAGCGTGTCTGTGTGAGGGAGGGTGGGGGGAGAGGGAGAGGGAGACAGGGAGAGATAGTAATGTAATCAGATGACAGCTTACTGCTGAATCATGCAATCATGCAATATTAAGAGACGCCCTGAAAACCTGGACTCAAGATATCTTTAAGAGCAAGATTCCTGTTTCTGTACTGAATCTGTAAGATGCATCACATGTAGAGCTGCAGCGATTAGTACATTAATTGACTAGTCAATATAAAGAAAATGATCAGCAATTATTTTCATAATCAATTAACTGATCCAGGAATTTTTGCAGCCCTTATCGCATGTGCATGCACTGTATGAGGCAACAAGGTCAAAATGTAACACTACAAGTGCCTGGGTTGACTGCATTCCTCATGATACTGAGAGGCTACAAAATGAGCATTATGTTGATATTTTCGTCCTCCTGTTAGAGTGAATGTCAGCTATTTTCTGATGTGTTGCAGCTGTGCTTAGTCTCCATCCTGGGCTTTATCCTGTACTGCATCACCTACCGCCCTGATGAGCGGTCATCTATGGGATTCATTGTCAAGGTGAGTCTGTGCACATGCTGACACATTGTTTGCAGAGGTGAAAGTGAGCAAATCTGCCATGTCATGAATGGGATTAAATCAGGTTCCTTATTAATACACAACATGTCTGTTTGAAAGTGAACAAATGTACATAATAGAATCTTAGCTGCAGCAAAAGGTATCATCGTGTGGATCAGTGTATTTTCCAGACAGACGAGACCTTTGCAGGGAACCAGCAGTGTTTTACTCGCTGAGATGCTGTAATTGTTAGACGGCTGTTTCCGGGGAACTGCACAGAGAGACGGACATTTAACTGCGTTCCTGTTTAAGGGAGCTCTGCGGGGATTCCTATGAGTGGATGAGTGCATTCATTAATGTGACTTGATTGTTCTGCTAAATTAGCCGTACGATATATGCAGTTGGAATTTCAAGGCAATTAAAATCAGTCCACCATTGTTTGCCACTGAGAGCCAGGCCCTTGGAAGCAGCATCCACTTTTTTTATTTATTTATTTTTTTGTCTGGCTCGTGTGCATACCAGGATTAAATATGCACATACGCCGTGAAGAGAGTGTTTCGAAACCATCAGTAGTATTTTGCCTTTAGATTTGCAGCTAATATGTGAAATGGTCTTTGCAGAGAGGCATGACAAAAAGCCAAAAGCCACTTTTCACTACCATCAGACTGTCTAAATCACCGAAATTACAGTGATTTTCTTGATTTACATCTTAATATACAAAGTTTATGAAGCAGACTTTGGAAATCTTAAAAGGTCCTTTAAGAAGTAGTTGTCAAAATGAAGCATATTTCTTTCTTGTTGAAACATGACTGTTGTTCTGCAAATACTTTTACAAGTTCTGTATGTCAAAATTTCACCTCCTCACCTTTTCCTCACTTTCTCATCCAGAAGTATGATCAAAAATGAAGCCAAACAAAGAGCTCTTTAATAACGTGTAAAGCAGAGCAGCTGCAATAATCCTGCAATGCCTCTTTTTCTGGCTGTAAATTCAAATGTGCTGTAATTTATTAATGTCATTAATTCAAACAGCTCAATTACCTCATGGCCTTACTATATTCACTATTAGCTTAAGAATTTATGGCTTTACAGTCAGTTCATTTTTTCATTTCAATCGCTCTTGGCACAAAGCGAACAACAAGTGGAGTGAGTAGAAAATGTGCTGTAAGTGGAGACATTTCTGAAGTTAAGTGTTACTGTGTTGTCAGATGAAGGCCCTGGCTCTCTGATAACCCTTTCAAATAATTATTTATTGTGTCAAGATGCTGAGACATTAGTTCTCTGAGTTTGTAAGCGCTCACTCAGATGTGTGTGTGGACTGGAAAACAACAACAATTCACGTTCAGAGTGCACACATGAGGGGCCCAGATCTGATTGTACTGCTCATATGAAACTCAGATATGCTTTTACATGACAGTGTGAACAACACAAACTAAAATCAAACAGAATTTCATTTTTCAATTCTGATTTAGGCCACTTTAATATGTGGTCCTAAACCAGATTCAGGCCTGATTTTTTGCAATGCAGCCTCTGTCTGAACAGTCATATTGGAATCCGGGCCACTTTTATGATACTCACTTGTCTGAACTGACTGTCTCGCTGCTAGACTCTTGTAAATTTGGATGAAACCTGTTTTTGTGAAGTTATTCACGCTACGATTCCACCACTCCTGGCTGCAACTCTGCATCCACACACACCTCCATACGGACGTAAAAGCCATTGCTCCACAAAAAGCTATAATGAATCATTTTCTGTTCATCCTCGTTATCAACTGTTCACAAATTTGCTGGCGTCCATTGCACATCGTATTCTACACCAATGCTGATTTCCCTCCGTGTTTACTTCTGTAAGACAGCGTTCTGCATGTGATAACATGTTATTCTTCTTCTGCAGGTCAGTTCAGAATTGTGACCAGTTCACACTGGATGGTGATATTAAAAATTAATGTGAACACCCCTAAAAAAGGGGGAAAAAAAGGATCTGAGCCTGCAGTGTGAACAAAGCCTACGAGTGCTGGGCTGCCCTGGTAGCTCACCTGGTGGAGTGTGTACCACGTTTCAAGGCTGAGTCCTTGTCTGTCCTGGGCTTGAACCTGGTCCAGGCCCTTTACTGTGTGCCAACCCCATTGCCTTTCCTACTATCACTGTCAAAAGTAAAGCAGAAATGCCAAAAAAAGAGAGAAGTCCTTAAAACAGTCTGAGTTTTGACTCTTTCCAGTCTCTACCTGCTTTGGTGTTTCAGATCATCCCCATTTACTGAAGTACATCATGTTCAACCAAGTGCTTGTTGATGCACTGGCTGTATTTCCCCGTAACCAGCCATACTCCAGATTTCACAGCTGTTCCAAAATTAACATAAATGCCATTTCGAATCAAGCGCCGCTCATCACTTGCATAATTCCACAAGCAGCATGTAACCGAGATCAAAATACACCAGCAAATGAGGGCTCCTGTTATATAAGCGACAGATTAAGATGAAGGTTTAGTGTTATTGAGATTGTGCAATTGCATAAACAACACAAAGCCTCTGTCACATTTTACAACTGTATTTTTAGACGCTCTCTGTTGTTCATACTCACACAGGACGTGCACTAAAGGTGGGAAGCGGCTGTAGCTGCAGGGCAGGCTTGCATGTGCTGTGTTTCATCTGTGCTAAGAGCTGGGCTCCAAGTCTGAGGGTCAGACCTTTCCCTGTAGTATCGTGGGTAATCTCTTTAACTTGCCATAGGCACTGAGCCAGCACGTCTGTTTCTAAGCTACAGTTTTGGCACTGTGGGTTAATCATGAGACGACAGACTAAAGCAGGAGCCAGATTTCTATAAAAAAAAAACTCAAGTGTTGAAGACAAGAAAAGGTTTTCTGACTTTCAAAGTAAAAGTTCACAACCTCTAACTTTTCCTCTGCCCTCTGCAGCTCCTGTACTTTGTCCTGTGCACCATCGGCCTGGTCATTTCAGTGCTGGTCATGGCGTTTGCTGGTCACCACTACTCACAGACCAGTAGCTTCAGCTGTGAGCAGGGTGGAGAGGCCTGCGTGTGCAAACTGGATCAGGACGACCCGATAGCCCGCACCTTTGCCTACGAGGGGGTCAGCGACTGTGAGGTGATCACCGGCACACTCACGCTCTACTTCCTGCTACAGATCGTGCTGAACCTGGCCCAAGCACTGGTCTGTGCCGTCGGCGTCTACGTCATGTGGAAGCAGCGTTACCAGGTCTTTTTCACCGGCCTTCAGATCGGCTCCCCGTCCTCCAGGCGGTGGCAGAAGGTTTAACGTGATGATGACAGAGTTGATGGGATGACTCTGATCAGACAGATCAGGATGGAGGATAATGCCGTCTGTGTGATCACACTCTGGACAAGAGCGCTTTCACTGATGTCAGTTTATATCACCCTTTTGTGGTAGCTGTACTATAATGGCTTTTTGCACAAATTTTGTATACCATATAAGTGACTTTGTATTTCCAGTGTTCAGTGTTATGTATACCATGAATAGATGAATAGGAGAAAAACAACAGGTCAGAAATCAATCATCGATGTTCCACCATAGTTAATTTTTCACCATGTTTCTAATTATCTCTGCAGTTGCTCTTGTGACGTACTGCTCGTGGACTAATTACAAACACTGAAAACAAAATAGCTCATTTGCTCTGCACTTAACTAAATGTACACGGCCTTACAAAATGTCCTGTGGTTTGAATTACTGAGGTTTAATGATTAGCTGCACCAGTGATGCTTTAGGTGGCACACTGAATCACTGTGTTGTTAAATTATGGTTAGCAAACGTTATATATATAAAGCTCTGGAAAACAGTGTTCGTAAAGTTAAAAAGGTTTGATTTAAGTGAAAAGTTTGTTTCTTTTCAAGCAGAAAATCATATTATATTGAAATTTTTAAAGGGCCTGCTGTATTTTCACATTGTTTGACACATGAAGAAAGCAACAAGGTGGCTCAATCCCCTGAAAACCTGTGTTTTATTTCTTTTGCTAATATATAAACTCATGCCACTCTGTAAATACTGCGCAAAATCCTGAATGAAAAGTCACTTTTCAGCTGATAGAAGTAAGCCTGTAACACTCCAAACAGTCCAGTTATATGCGCTAAAAACAGATCCTGACAGCAGTAACACAATCTGGCCAGAGCTCTCTTCATGAGACTGAATCCAGACTGAACTGGGCTGTGGCTTGCGAAGGTGGAAGCCGGGCCAGTAGCCAGCATGACTCAAACAGCCTGTAGGAGTCAAACCACTGCAGCCACAAAAGGAGGGGAGAAGGGGCCGGGGTGAGGAAAGGGGGACTCCAGACAGGCAGCTGGACTTCGGGTAACTAAATCATCTCACTGTGTTTACAAGGTTTCGGTTGTTTTCATTCAGGCAGGATAGAGAAAAAGGGATGAAACAACCATGAGGGCTTAGGTTTGTATCTATAAAATGCTTTTTCTTATGCAACTTTACTGTATTCTTTCTCATCTCAGGTGCCGACAGCAGTCACCTGCAGCCTGTACTCGCTGAGCAGGGAATGGTAAAAGTGAGGCGGCTTCTGTAGCCAATTAGATGAAGCATGTTCCTCAGAGGGAGAATGTAATTAGTGTGCAATGTTACGTTTGTCAGTGAAGAAAAAAGGTTGATTGACTGTGGGATGATATATAAAAACCCAACATTTTTCACAGAAGCCTTAAATGTGGTGTTTGAGAAAGGAGCGTTTCATTCGGATAAAACAATCTGCCAATAAGTGCACTTCCTCTTTTGAGACTTTCATACTGTTTGTGGTAACAAATACAAATCTTTGTTTCAGTCATGTGCAGTTTCCTTCTTCCTGTTTTGTCACAGCACTTATACAGTTAATACACAGAAAAAGACAACTCAGACCGAAAACCTCCCTCACATTCAAATGAATGGACCTGCGTTTGAGGTTAATTGCATTGTTATTAGTAAAGCATAAAAACTGAGCAGAAAGACAATCAGGGACTGTCTACCACTGTTTCTGTCCATGCATCCTCCGAGCCATGACCATGTTTATGCTGCACGAAATGCAGCACACACAAACATGAGGCCAGCCAATCATTACATTTCATAGAAAAATACACATTATAATCCATGAGTCCATATTAACAAGTAGTTCTTAAAGCGAAGGCAGAATATAAACTCCTGACTAATCTGTGACATCAGCAAGAGACAAAGTCACGTCTGTCTGAGCCTGGTTGTGACTTGCCTTTATTATCGATTAATCCGCCGATTATTTTCACCATTAATTGATGAATTGTTTGTTCTATAAAATGTCAACAAAGTAAGAAATATGCTCGTCACAGTTCCAGTGGCAAAGAACAGCAGCACATCCTTATATTGAAGAAGCTGAACCAGCAATGTTTGACATTTTCGCTTGAAAAACAACTGAAACAATTGATTATCAAAATGGGTGGCGATTAGTTGTTTTTTTTCAGTCGACAAATCGATTAATCGACTAATTGCTGCGACTATAACTGTCAATTTATACAAGTAAACTGTGACTGCTCAAAGCGACTAACTCTGTTATGGCAACATATTCGATAACTTTCATCATTTTTACTTTTATTTGAAGAAACATCATCACTTTTGTCTGCGGTGACGATGGAGCTCAGACCGAAGCAGAGAAACATCAGGATATTAACAGAAGTAGCGTGTTATTGTGGCTATGATTTATCAACCCAGGTTAATGATGCATTTCACACACTGTAGAAGCTCACACTGTACATACTGCGTCTACATGTGACGGGGACAGGCCCGTTTGCGCTGTTTTTCCATGTGCTCGCTCAGTGTTATGATGTCGATGCATCATGCGACTACAAAGGCTCAATCTCGCAGGAAGTCACATGCCAGTCATCACGGGGGCATGTTTATTTATAAAGATGACAGCGAGGAGGGACCTTCCACCCTGCTCAGCTTTCTGTGTGGTCAATTGATCTTTCAAGGCAAAAGAAAAAAAAGAAAAGATATTTGATTCTGTCGACGCTGCTGTGAGTCTTTAGAGGAGACTGCAGAAGACAGAAGATCAATACGTGTATTGACACAAATCACAACAACTTCACAGCAACTTGGAGACAACAGGCTGAGCTCTCATCCGCCCTTTTAATTATGCAGCAAACAATGTCAGTTTTACATGCATGAAGGTGTATAGCTTATATCCAGTTAAACATATTGTTTAGTTTAAAACTAAATGAATGTTCCTGCACGGTGTCGTTCTGTTCTGGTGCTTTCAGTGCGTCAAAGTCATATTATCTGACTCACTCTCACTGGGTAAAGCGCTGCCTGCAGCCACAGAGGTGTTTGGGACATTTGGGCCTTGTATTTATTGACCTTCTCTGGGTGTTTCCTCACTCTCACTACTGAATACACACAGGCTGAAGCACGTGCCTCTCCGCTGCGGTTTGCAAAGAGATGACTGTGGTCCAAATGTGTCTAAGGTTGTGTTCATAAAGTAAATAATAAACTGCCCACGTGCATTCAAAAGGTTCACTGTGTCCTCGGAGGATGAAATGAAGCGGATCGTCTTGTGTATTATTCTTAGCCGACCCCCTCCCAACCCTCCCTGACACCCCCAAGTCATTTAAAAAGTTTTTTTTTTGTAAGAGGACACCAAAGTTGAATGTTTTCTTTCCATGATTAAAGCCATCTAAATAAATCTCAGCTGATAAAATGGCCTGTTGAGGACGTGATGCAGACCGAAGCATGTTTGTTTGGTGTCACACTATAGCAGTGACACTTTTGCCAGGCAGTAATGATGGTCCTGGTATTATCCCCCGCCTCCCTTCCCTCTCTGAGTCCAATACGTTCCAGTAATGCTGCACTTTACCCTTCTTGTCTATGCAGTGACAGCTGCTCACCATTATGGCACTGCGTGAGCTAATTTTAATGGCTGTCACAGGCAGCAGGAGAAAATGCAGGCCTGCCAGCGTAAACAGCGAACTAAAGCCAAGAAGGATGGGCTTCTCTGCGGAGGGTAAATGACAGGACAGGATAAAAGACGAGCTGAGGCCTTTTCTGTGATTCGTTTATCATCTCGAATATGTTCCACGAGGACAAACACACAGACAATCAACCAGGCACAGCTTTGAATTATCCATTTCCACAAGTACTGAGTGCTAAATTACCGACAATGTGAATGGATGTGCGGATGACAGGTCTACATATAACCATTGCTTCACACCTCTAAAGGATTTCCATTTCTTAACGAGTAAACGCACTGAATCTCAAAGGAAAAACACCGTCTTGTGAATAGGAAGACGCACTCTGACAGTAACTTTCTTTTTCTTATCTTCTGGAACAGTACCTTTCCCTCTAATGACCCACAGCCCTGTCAGATGAGCTTGAGTAAGCCTTCATCAACACCGACCATCATGTTTCCACTGTGTTTCTTTGAAATCACTTTAAACTGGATGTTATTTAACATTATAAAAGTGAATATTGTTAAAACTGTTTCTTTATACTATTGAACTGTCAATGTCTGGTAAGTCAGTTCAGTCAAGTTTGCATTCACATTATGACCACTTCTAGTGGCAGAGACTATCTATCCATTATTTCCTGGGGCAGATTCCTGGTTGGGAATCAATGTTCTAGAAAATATTAATATATAACACCTTATTTCTGTATTTCAATAACTTCATTTTAATTTAAAAAGACGATTAGATTTGAATAACAGCACACCTCAAAACGACGACTGATGAAGGACCAAAAGTTCAATTCATGCGTCTGGTTTAGTCTCTGTGTATCAGCGATTAATTAGCTGCAGCTGAATGTCAAGATGCAAACAAAAGCAGCACAGGGACAGCATGCACGGTCTATCAGTGCAGTTTGCTTTTAATATTAGATGACTACCCCTGTTGCATGAGCTGAAATCTGACCCTGTCTTTTCATAGGTCCTGTGCTCCCCTTCATGGACAAGTATAAGTGTGAGTAAACAGTGGGTGGGTGGGTGTGTGGGTGCAGAAGGGGTCAGGGAGAATGTGGGGGACAGCTCATTCAACCCCAACAGCAACAAGGACTGCTGCTAACTCTACGAGAAACATGTTGACACAAAACACGACAAGGGGTCTTGTTACAAATTTATTACAACATCCAACCACATAAAACACACATTTTTCTGTACACTTTGTACAGAAAGACGAAAAGTGTGAAAGAACAGTTACCATCTAGTGCATGCACTCGTAATCTGCCACAGTTAGTGCAAGTTTAAAACACAATTTCAGACTTAATCAATTGCAGTCTGAGAAATAGTGAGGATGATTTACACTAACAAAATGAAACATTAAGAAACAGGAAAACACGAAGATCATATAAGCGGATACAGTAAATATATTAGCTGGCATCTCGACAGACATGAGCATATCATTGTAACCAAGAACTCTAAGCTCACCATCTTCAGTCACTTCTACATTATGTACCAGTATACAATTTAGACTTAATAGAAATTTCAAGTAAGTTCTGGACAGGTAATTATTTTAATCTACATTTCTGTTACTGAGAGAAATCTGTGAAAAAGGCAACTGAAATGGTGCAGTGAATGCATTTTTAAAAACAAAGCCTGCGAAAATAACACCCAAAACTAACCACTGTTTTCAGGTACAGGCTTAAATTTTTACCCTTTTTTAAAAAAGTGCACTTTCAGCAATTGCAATGTACTGTTTATAAAAGTTAATGAGTAAGGCAGCATGATTCCTTTTACAAAATGCAAATATTCCAGTTTTGAACTGTACATTTTCTCATAAACACCATCAGAAATCTAAATGGTAAAGGGAAGAATACTTTGTGTTCTTCCCCTGGAGGCCAATTGGTGATGCAAGACAAACCCCAACTTCTCTGTTTCGCCGCCATTCACTGACCTCTGTGCAGCTCTCTGCTCTCTGACACATGAGCGCTGAGACAGTCGAGGAACGAAGGCCATCCACAGACTTAACATTTCCCTCAATCTCTGTTTGGCACACTAACACTACACTGGCAGATGTGTGCCACGCCGGGCTGATCATTCACAGAGACGAGTTCCTCTGTACGAGGGTGTGTAAGGCGGTGCTCCTCTGGGCCGAGGGAGCACATAAGGCACAGTTTGTATCCCATAAGGCAGCGATTGTGTCATTGAAAAGGCACTATGTCACTTGCTGGCCTCTCGCATTCTGACATCAGTAATTGTGAGTGTACTCTGAGTACATGTATTGTTCTTCAGGCTGGAGTTTGTGTGTGTGTGTGTGTCTGCATTTCTATTTGTTTTCTACTGCGAGCACACGGTCGAGTGGCGTGTCACTCTGTCCTGTTCGAACGTTTAGCCTGTCAGTGGGCCGGGATGTGATGGTTGGGCTGAGGAGGACCCAGGAATCCAAGCCTCTGCTTGTTCTTCCTCTGTTCGGTCATCTGTGGAGGAGACAAGGAGAAGAAAAACATCAACCTGGAGTGGCTTTTAATTGAGCATGCAGCATTCACATGGTATGCAATTCCGTATTTGTGCCGTTATTGTCTTAGTGGGCACTTTATTATGCAAAAAACAATGTTCCCACCATGTTCATCCATAATTATTACATTCCAGAGAAGAGGGTTTATACATTAGAGCTTGAAGTGCAGGTAAAATGATGGACTTAATCTCTACTCTAAGAGCGAGTACATTAATTTAGGCAAAACAAAATGAACCTTTGCACATCACTATAAGAAAAAATACTGAAAAGCACCAAAAGATTTCTCACACTAGACATTTCAAACGCTGCAAACCACTTACTTGTGAGAGTTTTTGTTATTACTTTCAAATTTCCGTTTCAACATTTGATTGAGATGTTGTGAAAGAGATAACTCCTCTGCACAGCTGTATGCAGATCGCTGTGTTCAACGGCTGTTATGGCTGGAAACTAAAACGTCCTATGGAAACTTCATTAGCGGACACAGTGCAGAAATGTGACCTGCACGTTGGATGTGGTATAAATGTGTGGAGGAGGGGGAGTTTCCTGAATCAGAAGCGGAAGGTTTCTCACAACCAACACATTTGCAGTGGTTTCAGTGTTGACGTCATAAATGAAGGCCAGTGGTTCATAAACCACAAATTGTACATGCAGATTAAAGGAAATCGAGTATGCGGCGCAGAACCCTAAAATCCACACAAGCAGACAGCAGCAGGCGCACACACACACTCTCAACTGCGATAGTGTAAAGTGCCGAGGTCAGCAGAGGCTGTAATGAGGAGCTGCACGGAACTTCCTCGCAATCAGAAAGAGTCTGAGACCTGCAGGCCTCCCCTCGTGACTGCAGAGCTCTGTTTCGGCCTGCACAAACAAACTCACCGCTTGCGGTGTAACTAAAATTTTTGTCTGTCCTGAAGGCAGCGTGGCATCCTTGCTAACCCCATGACTCCAGATTAGTCAATATAGACTACTGGAAACTAAAATCAGAATAATAAATGGCCTGCAGTTGACCCAAACTACAAATTCAGAAATAAGGCGTCGGCATCCTGCTCAAGGGCACGTCAACAGCACACAAACTTGGGGGTTACACGAGGGATCCCGGCCAGTAGGGAGATGTCACAGACTTAACTGTTTACTGCAGTCGACAGAGGTTGTTGTTTGTTTATTGGAGTGTGATTTTGCCCCAGTAGGAGCTGTTTTCACACATCTGGCAGAAGAGGAACAAGAACAGGCCTGTGACTGGAATCACATGCAGGGGAGGCAGGTGATGAGAGTGATCAGTCACACTGCAGCAGCAGAGCTAGTCATCCAAACAGCCAGAGGCTCAGTGGCGGCTCTCAGTTGTGTTGATCGCTGACGTGATAGTCACCTGTCGTGCAGCGTTCAGGAGCATCAAGGGTCTGACAAAATACATCTTAGTGCAGAGATGGATAGCAAAGACAGACTGCCGATGCTGACCTGTTGCCCTGTGAGTGTTTTCAAGTGAAAGGACTTTTGAGGTCAGGTAGAACATCGAGTGTACAGTCTATGTGCTAAACAAGAGTATGACATACAGACCTGATCAAAATCTTAAGACCAGTTGAAAAACAGCTAGAATTTACCTTTTGCACATTTTAATGAGGTTTTAAGTAGAGCTACAATATGCAAAAACAAGAAGGGGGAGTGTGACAAAAAGCACTTTGAAAAAACAATTTATTGAAAACAACAGGTAAACTGAAATAGGCTGTTTATCAGCTGATCAAAAGTTTAAGACCATCGCTCAAAAAATTACAAAAAACTCTCAAAACCAGAACAAAACATTTTCTCAGTAGGACTCAGTAATGAGTAGCTCCACCTTTCTTGTTAATCACTTCAAAAATTTGTTTGGGCATACTTGATGTGACAGCCAATCGGCTCCTCCGGCTCAGCGCAGGTGTAATTTTTTTGGGTCTACCACTTGACTTTTTTGTTCCATAATGCTCAGGATCTTTCAAAACATTTAGAATGACTGTCTTACTGCGTCCAACCTCAGCAGCAATGGCACGCTGCGAGAGGCCTTGCTTATGCAGCTCGACGATCTGACCACGTTCAAGAAGAGAAAGCTTCTTAGCTTTAGCCATCAGGAGGGCATGACCATGTGAATGCCTGACAGAAAATGAGAATTTTGAACAAATTTTGGCTTTTATAGCCTGTGGTCTTAAACTTTTGATCAGCTGATAAACAGCCTATTTCAGTTTACTTGTTGTTTGGAATAAATTGCTTTTTCAAAGTGTTTTTTGTCACACTCCTCCTTCTTGTTTTTGCATATTGTAGCTCAACTTAAAACCTCATTAAGATCCAAATGTGCAAAAGGTAAATTCTAGCTATTTTTCAGCTGGTCTTAAGATTTTGATCAGGTCTGTATACCTTTAAATAACAAGAGGATTTTGTTTTAGATTATTGTTCAGGCATTCATTTCAGGCTACCACAGTGCTCAGACCAGAGCATGAAAAACTTCCTGAAGTGGCACTCTACCTGTTCCTTGAGCTCAGCCAGCTGGCTGGACAGCTGAGTCACCAGAGTGACAGTGATGTCCAGTTTCTCCTGCAGAGAGCGCATCTCGTTTTGCTCGTTGTCTCCCTCGCTGCTCACCAGAGACATGGCTCTCATACGAGGGAACCACTCCAAGTTCTTCTCCTGGGAGGGGAGAGGGAGAGAGACAGTGAGAAAGGTGAAAGGACTAAAAGGCTGAAACAGAGCTGACTCAGCAGGTCAGCGAGACGGCAGCAACAGCATGCTGGCACAGACAACGGCGAGGAGGATTTGCATAGACATGCAGGGAGCATTACAGAGCTGAAGCCAGACTGCAGGAGGAGAGTAAACAGATAGGTATTGGTAACTGGAGACCAGCGTGGAGGTTTAATATTAATCATTCCATCAGAGTGGAAGCTGCTCTCTGTTTTGCCCTCGACGGTGTAACATTTTTAAGCAGCATTACAGCCTCTTGGATACTGCGGATAGCAATTATATACTAAATGAACAGCAACTGGCATTTCAATTCTCACCCACTCCATAAACACACTGTTGATGTGGGGATGAGTCACTGTCGTCTACTGAGATCACAACTGGGAGTGCAGTGTTATCTGTGTGTGTGTGTGTGTGTGTGCGCGCGCGTGCGCACGCACCCTCCTGCAAAACTGAGACATGTAGTTTATTATGTTTTTCCAGCAGCGTGGTGGACGGAGCAAACCATCTGCATCTGACGCCATGAGAAAACAGCGACCAAAACAAACCTATAGCATTATGTAATAGGACTTAAGTGCGTCTGTCTTTGTACATGTGTGGGTGTGTGTACTGTTGGTGTGCATCTGCATGGATATGGACACAGCAGACTGTGAGCAAGAGTGTGCTTTACAACACACATGCTCTTGTGCCTCTCCTAAAGTGAGATAGGTTACACAGAGACAGACTGCCATCAGCTGATCTTATGTAATATTCCTCTGCCGGTTCTTCTGATAAAGAATGACTTAAAAGGTGCTGAGAGTGGGATTTGACTGGCACCACATTAAGTCCAGTAGGAGGAGTGAGGTATTCTCCCACCTACTCTTATATAAGAATAGACTACAGGGATAGAAAAGCTGATCAGAGTGTGAGATGCTGAGGACATGAGGAGAGCAGAGTCTGAGGGTGGAGAGGAGTGCGGGGTGTGTGGGTTATTTTTTTTTGTTTCCTTAATTAATGAGTTTATCACACTTTGCTGAGTGCCACATTAATGGCTGTGACATATTGTGGGATTGCCACTCCAAATCTAAATTCACTTTGTCTAAGAAAACAGGACCAGAAGACTAAGATTAAAAAATAAAATCCCTCAAATTATTATCATTACTAACGACTAATGCTGACAAACCCTTGCATAAATCTACAGTTCAAGTCGGCCATAATCTGGAATTATTTTTTCAATTTGTGAAACGCTGGCTGTGAAATGAACAGCATGTACAGCGTATTTACTAATCTATACATTCATAAGAAGAGAAAGGCTCTGTAAAGCAGCTGCTACAAGTAATTTGAGATTAAAATCAAGAATAAAAGTCTGTGATGACAATAGCAGCCCTATAATGTTCACGTCACCAGAAAACAAGACAAGATTAGAAGTTAGGAGTAAACTTTCAGGTCTTTTCCACTTGTGGGGTAAATTACAGTATGTTGGCTCTGTATGGCAGCAGAGGAAATCATGGCCATTTTACAGCCTTTAAACTGTACATTTAAGCATTTTAAATTTATTTGCATTTTATTTTCTTCGTACATTTTCACCCTTTTTACATTTTTTGCATGTATAATCCATCAGCTGCGTTCTGTCAGACTCAGCTGTGCTTTGATCTTAATAACATGCTAACAAGCTAATGTTAACATTCTCCCATTTAGCATGCAACATTTAGCGTCATTCCCTTTAAAAGTTAAATACGTCATCATGCTAAATGTGCGCATGTTAGCAAGCGCCTTTCACTGAAGGTCGAGCTGAAATGCAGAGAGGGGCCTTCTGAGGCAGGAAACAAACACACATCACTGCTGCTGGAATGCTTGTTCACTCTAAAATGAATTTAGGATTTTTGATGAGGTGCTGCTTTCTACTGCTTTTGCCACATATTTAGACCCTTGTTACACTGATAAAGGGAACACAACATGGGATTTCTTCCTGAAAAGAAGTGGCTCGACTATCAGTGAACTGAGGTCAGATTGTCAGCAGGGTTGATTTATGTTGAAAGCTTCCAGGGTGGCTGTTTTGCAGTTATCATATGTGACTCAGTACATACACACACATCTGAGTGTATGACTCCACCAAAAGTTTTCTTTTTCACTTCTTCTGATTTTATTTTGGTTGTTTTCAACATTTCGGCTACTTTTTCCTGTTGACTGGAACACTTTTTCCATCCCTGGCTACAGGGAAGCAGTTAGACTGATTAAGTATGGTTGCTGAGCTACACAGTATGAATCGAGTCATTCTGTAAGACCTTGTTTGAAAATCTTCGGCTAATTTGGGCCTCAGGCATCAAGGGGGGGACAGAATTAAAAAAAAAGGGTAGTTTTCTTTCTTGCAGCTTGGAAAACACAATGGAGGCTCTGTGAGCTCAAAGACAAAGCTTTGGCGCCACTGAAAACGAGGACTATCTGGTGCTCGTTTTGCCCGTGCAGTCAAGTCATCTATAACTGATGGATTAAGTAACCTCAAAGATTCAATAAAGAGACCTACAGTACATTATCAGGCGCGAGTGCGACATCCTGGTTGAACGTACAGCCGCTCATGTTGAAGCATCGTCTGGAGAGTCACAGCTGAACAATGACGGTACTCATTGACGTGTCTCATTGCAATTCGTTAGACTGTACAGTGGTCCACTGTGTGCGGCGCTGCACTGTCTGAATGAGTCAGGGCTTTAGTGTTGCTTCACTGATCCATTTAAACACCTCAGTGAGCATGAGTTTACAGACGTTCATGTGCCTCTCACTCAGTTGCCATCGCCGTGTGTTTCACCACATGCTTGTGCTGTGCAGAGAGCTACGGCGCAAACCAGCAAAGCCAAGACGGTGCTGTAAACACACTGCGGGAACAACCTCGGATCACAGATGTCAGGCCCTGTAGTCAAGTTCCAGGAAAAACTTGTACTCCTGCTGTGGTTGCAACTCATCGTAACTATAACTCGCACTACTACATTTTCAAAAAGGTCTGAAATTTGCTATATCCAGTGATCACCTTGTTTTTATGATGAAACGATCCATCTACACTTTTGCATGACTACTTGATTCGTCTAGAAACATTGACTTTGAAATCTCTCAGACAGCCAGTTTAGTCAGATTTAGTAATGAATGAGTGATCCATTAAAAGATCAACCGAGAACAATTTTGAGCCATTTATTAAGTAAAACCCTTGAACATTTGATGATTACAGTTTTGTTTTGCTCTGTTTTTTTTTTTTTTTTTTTTTTTACACGATTTGCTTGCTTTTCGTCTATTCATACACAATTTCTAATTTCATATCTATGGGTTCTTTCACCGTTGGTCAGAAAAAAGAAGACACTTTAAGAAATTACAATGGGCTGTGATAACTTTTTTTCAGATAGTAAACTGAATTTAATATCATCACAATTAAATGAATTTACTGTGAAATTAGCTGTACCTACAGTGGCACCTATGTAATTTGTTCTATTCTCGCTACACCTCAAGAAAAACCTTACACTTAAAATCATAGACATCACTGCAGCTCACTGCGGTTTGGGCTGTGTCCACAGTAATATACATTATTTACTTCATATGCAGTGCTGTGCACTTGGGTCAGGAATTTAAGCTAAAAATACTGGAGTCCTGGCTGTTGAATGACGTCGCTTGTAAACAACACCCAGCAAGAGTGTCAAGAGATACGGCACAGCACACAGGGAGTGTACCAGATGAATCTGCTTACCACAGTTACACACATGCGCGCGTGCGCGCGCACACACACACACACACACACACACGCATGCACGCAAGCACGCACGCATGCACGCACACGCTGTGTTTCATCACTTTTGGGACATTACATAGACATACATTCATTTCCTGGAGATAAACCTTAACCATAACCATACACACTACTTGCCCAACCTTAACCCTTACAATGAGAGTACTACACGTCCACGTCCACGCCCACACACACACACACACACACACACACACACACACACACAAGCTTCTCTTTTGCAGGAACACCCTGATTGCATTTGCACACACAGTCACATCTGGAGGCTGCCCAGTACGACCACAGTCCACTGCAGTGGTTGGGGTTAAGGGCTTTGCTCAAGGGCACCTTAGTGGTGAAGAGGGAGAAGAGGCAGGTGCTGGCTTTCACTTTCCCCACCCAGATTATCCTTCTGGTCCAGGGATTGAACCGGTTACACACAACATGTCACACGTGTGTCGTAAAGTAAATGAAGGGTTCGTGATGTGTTGGTGACTCTGTGTGTGTGTGTGTGTGTGTGTGTGTGTGTGTGAGAGAGAGAGAGACAGAGAGCAAGAGAGAGAGAGAGAGAGAGAGAGAGAGAGAGAGAGAGAGAGAGAGAGAGAGAGAGAGAGAGAGAGAGAGAGAGAGAGAGGGACAGCAGAGCACGTGCCAGGCAGGGCTGAGCTATTAGCAGGCCACTTGAGATGGGTTATGTAACAGCGTTGTGGCTGCTGCAGTACCTGCTAGGCCTGTAGTCGCTGTCATAATTTTACACACAAACACCCGCACACTGATTCACATACACATGCACAATACACCAGCTGAACAGACACTCAGTGTAACACGATCCCTCTCATTGCCTGGCACCACATCACTCTATCCTATCCAACCAGATGCACTCATGAGATGTGTGTGTGTGTGTGTGTGTGTGGTTGAGGTCATCAGGTTTAAGAACTGCTCCAACATTGAGAGGGGAGGGCAGTACTTTTATTAGTACAGTAGCTTCATGTTGAGTTGTCACCCCAAAACTGGAGCGTAGTAGTGGTGGAGATTTGAATAAAGATGAAACTTAACAGACGGAGGCCTAAACTGCAAACTGCCCCCTCCCCCACCTCCCACCTGCCCTCAAACACACACACTTATCCCTTTTAAACAAGTCAAAGCCTACCCTGAGCTGCGGTGTGGAGAGGACAGGTGGAGCAGACTCCTGCAGAGATCAACATCATGGACTCCTCTACTTTCTAATTCAGCGGTTTTTCCATTGCAGCCTCTGTCACGGCACCTATGCTCTCTCATCTCAAGTGACTTGCTGTGTGTGAGCAGGTTGAGGTGTTGCTTAGAGGGGGACTCAAGCAATTTAGTGTTACACTTCCATAAAGTTCCCAAAGTGTCGCCTTTGTCACATTTTGTCATTTTTTGTCACCTTTTGCACATGGAATAAATACATTCTTTTCAAGTTATTTGTGTCATTTAAGTTGCTTGCGTCCACCAACCAGTCAAGTTGCAGTTTACATGTGTGGACATGTGTGCTTCCAGTGAATCATTTCTAGTGAGAAACATGCTGTCTTCACTTAGCGACTATTATTACAGAGGAGCACAGAGGACTGATAGAGAGCTTCATCACATCGTGCAACAACAATCACCTGAAGCTCAATATAAGCAGAACCAGTGAGTTTGTGGTGGACTACACTGCTTCAAATATGGATGTTGCTGCAAAGAAGCTACAAATTACAAAACACAGATGCAGGAAGATCGACACAATCAGCACACTTTCAAGGTGGGCACCCAATTCAGTATCTGACCAAATGTGAAATATGGTCCCAATCTCCCCTTCTGTTCCTCAGTTATGGCGTTAATCTATGGCCAGTAAAGTGTTTTTGCAGAACATTATGACGTCACAGTGAAGTTGACCTTTTGGGTGTAAAACGTCATCACCTCATCGCTTTATCCTACGAGACATCTGTGTGAGATTTAGTCTAAATTAGCCTTTCAACTCTTCAGCTATGGCCAAAAACATCTTTTGTGAGGTCACAGTGACCTCTGACTACCGAAATCTAATCAGTTCATCCTTGAGTCCAAGTCCTTGAGTTTGTGTCAAATTTGAAGAAATTCCCCTCAAGGTGTTCCTGTTATATCGCGTTCGTGAGACTGGAACAGATGAGCAACCTGAAAATATGCTGCCTCCGGCCACGACTGTCGCTGGCATGGAGGCATAAACAATATTTTTCTTCCAAGCTCATCATGAATGTTTTTTGTAAAGTGTCGCATGTTGACCCTGATGAAGGCCACAAGCCACTCCACGTTAGTCTGACAATGAAGTAATATAAACAAATATTATTACAAGTTTGATTGGGGTTTTGACCCTTCAGGAATTTTTCCCCCTTTTCATGAACCTTGCCTCAGAACCTCAGAATTTACCAACATTTTAAATCAGAATCTTTCGGCTGTGGTTTTGCTTCCGTTCACCACTGTCAATCAAATCTGATCAAACGACACCCACACAGTCTTAATGAAGCTGACTGTCCTCTTAATAAATAGTGACTAACTTTAATTGTTCCCTATTTAGACGTGAATATTTAATGATGCTGAGAAAAACTTAAGATCTGGAAGTAAGTTTTCAGGGGCTTTCAAAATGTTTATACACATCCTGAAGGAATATGTTTTATAAAGCACATTATGTGCCAAATGAGGTGACAAAATGGAAACAAATGTGGTTTTAGCCCTAGTCTGATCCCCCTCTGTGTGTGTTTCTGCTCTGCAGCCTATCAGGAGGTGTTAATATAAATTCCTGACTCATCATTACCTCATCACGTAGCGATACTTTGGCCGGGCATCACAGACCCGACCTGCTGGATGACCTGCTGATGCATATTAATTCAATGTCTGTCACCTGTTTGTTATGCAAATTGTTCATTATAATGCCACCATTTTTATGCCCATCATGGCCAAATGTTAATCACAAAATGTGCCATTGTGCTCCGAGGCTTCATTTGAATCCATTAACCTAACGGTAACACCTTTAGCTGCCCTTACATCCTTCAACTTCTTGTCTGTGTGTCAGTGCAGCAAGTTGGCGCATTGATGATAATAGAGCTGGACTGGGTTTAATTACTATTTAACCACACTGTGTCCCAGCAGGTTAGGAGCTCAGCATAGTGAAGACAACCTGAGCACAGAGACCCATCTCTCTCCAGCAGCGAGGAGGGGGTGGGGGTGGGGGGGATAAATTGGGATGCTTGGCACAGGCCTGGAGGCTCAGTCTCATTTTTTCGATCACTCGTCTGCTGTAGTGGCTCACGCTTGTCTAGCGCACTGTGCAAGCCTGCAAAGTGAGGAAGGCTGCACAACTTTAAGACTCCAACACTGAGACATGAATCACGATGTTGAATGCATGCGTTTCTTTTTCCATATGTTACTGGAATAATAAAATATTTGAGGCTTGGGTGTGTTTATGTATGTGTGCTATCTTAAAAAATAGTGCTGTGCAGTCTCAAATCTTTCCTTTTCCTTTCCTGAAGTATCACATTGTTGTTTAACTTAGAAACACAAAAAATTGGTGATTCAATGTAACTTAAGCTGCAGTACTTTGATGATAGAGCAGCTTTTAAGGTGCAGAGAAGAAACTGCATTACAAACGGTACTGTGTGACTATTTCCTGTGTGTGTACTGACCGCAATCATCTGGGCCACGTAGCTCTCAGGGCCGGTGTACTCGGTCGGATCCTTCACCCTCACCAGAACCAGGAAGTAAAGGTAGTGCCACATGCTGTGTTCGGATTTGATGTGCTCCTCGAAGGACACCGTCTTGTTGTCAAATTTGTCCCTTTCCAGCCCTGCAAGACAATTAGCTCCATTTAATATGACTTTTTCCAAATACACTGTCCTGTCACTTCCCTATCACTCCCATACAGTACTTAATGAACCATAAAGCTGCACGCACCACAGATGAAACAGGTGGTTTTCAGGATCTCCTCCTTCCTTTGTTTCTCACTTCTCAAGTCGGCGAAGGTGTCGATAATGACACCAAAGATGAGGTTAAGAACAATGATGATAACGACGAAGAAGAACAGAAGGTCGTAAACAACTCGGGCTGCAAACAGAGGCTCCTGGATGATCCAGTTGCAGGTAAAATATGGAGAAAATGCATCATTTAACTTTCACCATCACAGTTATTTAATTTTATCAAAAGCAACAGAAGCTGATGCAACACAAATGTCATTCATTCAAGTCCTTACAAACAGAATAAATGAATGGATTAATTTGTTAATTCTGAGGTTGTTTTACCTCTTTGGAGGGTCTCCTGAGAATATCTCCCACACCTCCTCCATTACGTAGTCCCTGGTTCAATACTGTGATTATACACATGAGCAGAGTGTCGCATACCCGCTCTATCCCATCGTCTTTATCTAGAACACACAGGACAACACATGAGAATAGACAAAATAGGGCAGAATGACAAAGATAAACAAAATGTTATTTTGTGACAATACGTAAAAACAGTAAATGTGCAGTTTTGGCTTCTAAATATCAATTTTTCTTCTTAGAGCCAACTGACAGCCAGTAAGAATTCAACATCCAATTAGCCAAGACTGGCCTAACATACATAAGATACAACACTTCTCCACTTCATCACTGTGTTCTCCTCAATTGACAAAATGATCAACTGAATTAAAACATCTGACTTAATTTTTAAAATCAGTAATCTGAATTTAACTGAACTGAATTAAATCTAATTGAACTGTGAGTGTGCAAAAGGTTTCAAGAACGCTCAAGTTCAAGTCAAGGAACTAAAAACCTCTTCATTGTTCAAATACAGCTGACCTAATTCAGAAAAGTATCACTCAGCTGACTTTAAAGAAACCGATTATAAAACACCTCTTCATGGGAACAGCTGACGGTAGTGTGACTACAGATCAAATAGATGCCGTCGACACTCCCTCCACTCCTCAAATGTGAGAATAAAAGGGAAAAAAAATGGAATCTCTATAAACTATGACGAAATGTAATCTATTATTTATATTACGTGTGCATATATACTGTAAATAGGAAATGGCGTGCAGAGCTGCTGAGGACAAAGAGGAGGTGAAGGATGAGATCACGTGCCTGCCCCTATGGTGCAGGTGATCCATGGAGACGCAGGAGAACAAACAGGAGTGTGAGTCACCCCCTCTGCCTCATCAAGTTTCTTTGTGTGCATGCCTCTGTGAGTGTTTGTGTGTGTGTGTGTGTGCACGCCTGTGTGTGTTAGAAACAGCGCATGACTGTGTGCGTGTGTCTCAGTGTGTGCATTTGTGTGTGAGCAACCTTTCAGGAACTGACTACTGCCGTAAAGGTCACATACACACCCACAACCGGCCAAATCACAAAAACTTGTCAACTCAACAGGGGCTTTCATAATGGGCAGGATGTAAAGCAAAACAAAATCAAGTAAAGTAAAATAAAATAAAATCTAATAAAATAAAATTGAATTTAATCCTAAAACTTACCAGGAACAGATTTAGGTGTTGGGACAGGGCAGCTTTCTTTCATACATGTGTTAGGAGCTCCTTTGTCACTAAATAAATCCATTTTTCCTTTACACAGAAAAAAGAGAGAAAATAAGAAAATGTGTGGTTGATTAACGATAAGAGCACTGAGAATTTACAAATGAAAGAAGCTGGTTAAATTGTGCTCTGGCATTAAAACTCCTTCCCGCTCATTCTCATCAGTGCCGGTAAAAGCAAGGAAGATATAGTCAGACATTATGTAAACTGAGGCAGCAGCTGCTGGGTGGGCGGTGATGTGTTGCTGAAAAAACCTGAACAAATCATTTGCACATCGGCGAAGCCCTGAGCAGCAGAGGAGCTGTTCTTGAGTGTGATCGACTCAGGCAGACAGGCAGAAGGAGAACTGCACACCAGGGTCAGAGTGTCACCAAAAGGGCCTCCCTCCCTGACGAGCAGGAGCAGGGTCAGGGCTGGGAGACAAGAGGCAAAGGAAGACGAAGAAGAGGAGTGGAGGGGACAGGGGGGCTGAGGCGGGGCACAGGGGTCACAGCCCCAAGGCGGCAGCGGCGTGGACACGGCGCTCCTCAGCTTTGATAGAGCTTCGGTTGTGGCTCGGCTCACCCCACAGCAAACAGATAGACAGGCGTGAGCCCAGCTGGTTACGTAACCCACCACTGCTCTGCTGTGTCTGCCATGCTCTATTCAGCAAAACACAGGATGGCACGGCCACCAGGTTATGCAACAGGTGCACATGTGCTAGCAGGTTGTCTTCCTGACCATTGGAGCACTGTGCCAGAGCTCATTAACACTCCCACACTCCACGCAATGTTTTCAAAACATGTGTCTGGTTATGTATATACAGTACACTGCACATATTGTACATTTTTTTGTGGAGATTGTATATATGCAAACATTGATTCTGCAGTTTTAATTGGGAAATCATGATCCAAAACGGTTTAAAAATATATCTAATTCAATATGTTGGAGCTAACTTGTGCAGGTGATTCATTCTGAGCCAAAGAATCCTTTTGATTATTGTCCTGACAATCAGAGGATACTGTCAGCAATGTTTAAGTGTCTGATATTAAGTGTATATGGAGCTATTAACTTGCAAGTCTGCCAGTTATCTTTTATTTTGCTTTGAAAATCATTAACTTTTAGGATGTACAATCTTCAGGTTATTAGAGCAGAGAAGAACACACAGACATCACGTAGTTGTTTATGAGAGTACTGTAAAAAAGTGACACTGCAGGACATGTTTTCGTTTAACTGAGGTCAAATTCAGGAGCAGAACAGCCACAGCATACCAGCATGAAGCTTCCAGCACAGATAAAATAACAGCATGGTTTAGATCTGACAGGAAACAACGAGTGAAAGATGAGAGATGACAGGTAAAAAAGGTTCCTATCTGGACTCAAACCAGAACATTGCAATTACATGGGTAGAGTCTTAGAGCGCATGGACACCAGGACGCAACGTCAATGACAAGACTTTTATTTCGTCAAGATAGGAGCTACACCTCAGGTACAACCTACTTTACACTGCAGAAACTGTTCAAGACAGAGCGCCTCCACATGACTCTGCAGTAGTCACGGGTATTTACTGATGGACATGCTAGTTTTCACCACTTTTCCAGCGTGATGATGACGCAAGTCGAAGTTTGTTGGCGAGTAAATAATCCCTGATATCAGAAAGAACTCAGTCAACTGGTCACACTCCATTTCCATCTGATTAACATCATCTCATAAAACAGTAACCACTGTAACATTGTCACTGGCCTCCATGTTGCTTTCTACTGTTCCCTGATTTCCAGCTTGTTAGTGACGTCCAACGTGACACACCAGAAATAAAAGGCAAACTCACCTACTGCCAGTGGAAAAGGAGTCAATCAGCATTTTGAGCAGCATATATGTGCTAAGTTTGATGTGAAAGTGGTATAAGAGTATTTTAAAAGTTTAAAAAGTTCTGACCTGGTGCGGAAAGGCGGTCCACCTCCATGCGGAAGTCGTCCTTGAGGAAGAGGAAGCCGATGATGGAGAAGAAGTAGACGAGAAAGATGGCCAGGACAGCTGTCAGAATTATAGAGCGGCCATTCCTCGTCACACTCTTGATCACGTTGAGCAGTGTCTCCTCTCGGATTACCAGATCGAACAACTGTGGTGGGAGATCAGCATCAGCTGGTCATCAGCGCCATGATTCATGCAGAGCGTTTACCTCTGAAGTGCTGCGCTGTTCAATCGGCCGCAGTGTAGTGGAAGTGGAACGTGTGAAAGGTTTCTTACCAAAAAGCTGTAGAAGAACTCGTGCACAAAGAGGCCCAGGACACAGATGATGGCATAGCTCAAGTGGTAAATGAAGAGCATGTCCATAACAACGGCTTGGTAGCCTCGAGTGAACGTCCCCTGGTTGCCCACAAAACTTACGAGAAAGACGATCTTGTTGAACAGCTGAAAGACAAGAAAACAAGAATAAAAGAAGATAAGAAGAAGTCAAGAGCGGACATGTCCCCCGACAACACTGGGTCACATCACTTACGTTGACAGTGCCCAGCAACAACAGGGCAGGACCGAGGCCCATAGTGTAGATAGCACGCAGAATGAGGGAGACCAGGAAGAACAGGATGCCCCACGGCTTGGGTAAGACAGGAAGCAACGCAGTGAACACCCCCAGTGCCACCCATAGTAAGATGTTCCAGAACGGGGACAAGGTACCTGGACAGGAGAATAAAGCATCAATCAAGGGACCACACGTCATTGCTCTTGTGGTATTTCTCTAATGAATTATTCACCTGAGCTAAGAGCATAACGTAGCACCACACAGTCAGAGGCAACACTTTAAAATACAAACAGCGGTCTGTAGGGACCATCCACTTCTTCTTCAGGTCGCACTGTAAACCACTGCGGTGAGGCTCACGATAGGAAACTGCGGTGCTCTGATCATTTATTGATGAAAGAGGCTTTCAGGAAAAACCTAAACACTCATCAGTAAGGAAAAGGAACCGCAAATATGTTCACGTTCCAGCGAAGCCATTTGATCACACTATGACACAGCAACAAAACTCACATCTGCAAAAGATAATAAGCAGATATTTGTACTGTTTTCAACTGAGTGTATGTCAGAAAGGGTTAGCAAGTTATCACATTTTGATTTATTTATGTTTTTTGGAATCTGGGTCTGGACTGTAAAGAGTGGAGGAGAAGGAAAAAGTGATGGAAACACAGTTAACCTGACCGTATAGGCCTCAGGGTGGAGTTGGGTAAAGCTACGCAGGGATTTAAACGAGGTCAACTATCTCAACATACCAAGAAAGATGACTAAAGTACAAGTTGTTCCACCTCAACAGGTGCAACTAAAGTCTGATGGAGACTTCAATGAAGCACATTTTACACAAGCATACACTGTCCTGAAGTCTAATCAGGTAAAGCAGTGAAAACAGGTGTGTGGGTGGATCACAGGTGTGTAGGGCCTTTAAATAACTATAACCTCAGGTGACACTGGGTGGCTGTTCAAATGGGAACACAGTGAAATGAAGTGCAGAAAAACAAGAGGGCTTTTATCAGCAGACATTTGACTTGTCATGGCAGGAAAAGCTCAGGTGTTACTAATAACATTAACAATGGCTCCGTTCTATTTAAACGTCCAAGTAAGTCATGACAGAGAGCCAGCATGCACAACAACAGGACCCTGCAACTGAAGCAGCTGAGTGGAATTCAGCCATCTTTGATTTTATTATTCACACCTGTGCTTTTCATAATGTCACAGCAAATTTGGGGCAGTGTCATTTCATAGTTTTAATAGTTGATACTTTTTAAATTATTCATTGCAGCAACCGGCAATTAGCTTTGGCCATTGAGCACTTTTATCATCACAGCCATTTGTTTGACTGTTTTAATTTGCTCTGAAATAAAATAAAGTTGCCGGCATGGATTCTTTGGAACGTAAGAAAGTAGCAGCATCTCCACATTTCTGCTTGTTGGTTGAATAATACTGACAATTAGCTGTGCTTACACTTGAATTAATGAGATAAGGCGCTGTTCAATTAAAATTAAGTGGTACTATTTTCCATCTGTGACTTCTTTGTTAAGTTTAGTAAATCAACAACACTGTCCACAGTGTGACCCATCAAACAACAAAGGCTTGGTTATTGGCCTCCACATTATTGGATGGTAAATTTTAAGTCTAATTGGAATTTAAATTGGCTTAACATTTATACTCTTATATCCACAGTAGATTTCTGAAACATGTCCTACAGCCCAGATGAAGCTCAATGAAGGAAAGTTCCAGATTTTACTGGGAAGTCAAATAATATTAGTGGACGTCCCTTCATCAGCATGAAACAAATTCAGAGAAGCTCCAGCTCTAACAAGGGCTGCAACTAACAATAGTTATCATTATTGATTAATCTGCTCATTATTTTTACATTGTTTAGTCTATAAAGTCTTCAAATTGCTTCTTTTGTCCAACGAACAGTCAAAAACCAAAAGACTCTTCATTTATTATTGTAAATGACAGAGAAGAACAGCGATTCTTTAGCATTTGTGTGCTTTAGCATCACCACATGACCAGGACTGGTTTGATCTGTGCACACATCTGTCAGTCAGTCTTAAGTTAACACATTAAACCGATCATTTGTAGCAGTAAAAACAAACAAACAAAGATTCTCACCCTCATCTCCATCATCACCAAAGGGGTAGAATACAGCCACCACGATGTTGACCAGGCAGGCCAGGTAGAAGGAGATGCTCCCCCAAAGAGAGATGTGGCGTGAGAACCAGAACAGAGCTTTATTTTCTGCACAAACACAACAGCGTAAGCACACTCAGCACAGGCACACAAAGTCTCTGCAGGCCCTTCAATTTATTCTGGAATAACAATAACCACCCTGGGTGATAATCATGATTTGCCATCCTGTACCCTGCTTCTGCTGCCACCATCATTATTTTCCAAGAGCTTTATTCAGAACATGAAGACTTACTGCGGATCTTCTTCTGCCACCTCATCTCATTGTAGAGGTTGTCAAACTGCTGGAAGAAGTCGTTAACCTTGCTGCCCTGGTCGTCTCTCTCGGTAGTGGTGAACACACGCACCTTGGACTCCATAGTGAGGTACTCACAGATGTTGGGGACTGGGAACACGATCTGCTCCATGGTACGATCATGACGTACAATCTGGCAGACAGAGATACTGTAAATCCTCATGACAGGTTAACAGTTGCATGTTTTTTTTAAGGAGAAATAGGAAAAAAAGATTTGTAAGAGATTCAGAGGATAAGTGAACAAAGTGATAATGAGGCATACCTCTATCTGAGCGGTGTGGTTGGCATAGTAATGAAGGGCATCGTCCTTCTCGTTGTCGGGGTCCACCCCTGACCCCAAACCCAGCCCCGACCCTGGCCTCAAGTTCTGCTGCAGAATCTTACTGTGTCGGGCCAGCTGGGATCAAAAAGAGACTTAATTTAATAAACTTACACGGGAGAAAATAATGGAGAAATGAACATACTCCCTCAGAGGACACGTTTAGACATACATGCATTTAGAGTGAGCTGGTCAAGGCAGAGGGAGAACGTTACACTCCAAAGACAACATTTTACATGAAGACAATTATGTAACCACAACGTCATTCCTTCCAGTTCTGTGTATATAGTTTTGTACGGTAATATCAGGTGCTTAGCAAACAGTTGCATATTTACACATCCAGCAGTTACAGAGCATCATAATCATTCATGGATTTGTGTTTCTGGCTGCCTTGATGCTCTTTTAGCTCTGTTTTGGTCTCTATCAACTCCTGAGGGAAATACCTGGCTCTTTAAGCTGCTAAATGCTCCACTATGTTCACCAGTTAGTCGCGAACTGTGTCTGTCTGCCGTTTGTTTCTGGGCAGGTAGAGTATAACCACTGTCTGCTGCAGCCAAAAATGACATTATGAGAGCAGTGAGAGTGATCCACAACAAGTTGTGGGCCAGATTTTCTAAACAATAAGCTGAAAGTCGCTATAAAGCTCCATTAAGCTTTGATGTTTAGCTCACAGTCCTTTCTTGTCTTGTTTCCCTTTATCATTTTGCAGGTAGGATAATCTCCTACTTAAGTCAAAAATTCAGAAGGCTTTATTCTTTCCTTCTTTTCTGCTTCTGTATGTAACTGAAAAAAGTTTGCCTTAAATATGCGTCACAGTAATGCATCAGGAAATGATAAAGGACAACAATCACAACAGTGATGGCTGTCGTGTAACAGCAGAATGTAATGGACACTGTGCCGTGAGGTTTGAAATGTTTTTTTCCTTCTACTGTTTTCAATTTACTTGTTCCTATTGAATAAAAACGGCAAAATAGGGAAACAAATATGGAGTTTCTGTAATTCTCTTTCTGTAAACCCCAGGCCACTAAAACAAATATAGTATGTACAGGGGTTTATTTCTGCATTTTTATGATCTACTGTTAATCACACTTTTTTTATTTACTCACTCGTTATTTATTTCTTATCTCACACACTAATTACAATGTGTGGCAACTGCCCTGAATAGCAAACACCGGATTATATCTTCAATAAGATGCTTGATAAGCTCATGTCTAAAATTGTCTGTCATCAGTGGACATATGTGTGTGTGTGTGTGTGGGTTTTCACTTTCTTAGGTCAGAAAGAATAAGAAAAACCCCTAAACCAACAGTCGAATAGTCAAAACAGAAAAAACCCTTCCTTGTCATGATGAAACTGGTCTGTTGAGTCGGTTGGTTGGACAGAAATACCCTGTTTGACACTCGCCTTTACAGAGGCAGAAGTGAAAACCTGCTAGACTCAGTCTGCCTTCACCAACTGACATAAACTGTAGACACTGGAACAACCCCTCCCCCCAAGCCCCCCGACACACACACACACACACACACACACACACACACACACACACACACACACACACACACACAAACACACACGCACACACACACACACACACACACACACACACACACACAACTTCTTCTTCTGGCAAACACTTCTTTTCTGTTAATACCCTGCACCAGGCAAACCACATTTGTTTAGTAACATGGTGAGTACTGCCTGCTTCACTGAACACCTACGTCTGCAGAACCAGTGTCACATCCTGAGAGCTAATTTTAGAAAAGTAACCAGCTCATAGAAGAGCAGTCTTCCATCATTTAGCACAGCGGACACACTCAGACAGGAGCATGCAAGTGGACACACACGCACACACACACACACACACACACACTTTGCTTACTACTCGGTCACTTTCGAGACCTTACACAGATTTACATTCATTTCCTGTGGACTTACCCTAACCCTACCCCTAACCTCTGACCCAGAAATCAAGCTTTCCTCAACTGGAACGGGGCAAACTAATTGGGGACGGCTTTTGCAAGAGATCTGGTCCCCAATTGCACAAGCTGTCCCCAATTAGTCTGAAATGTGTCCCCTAATGTATGTTATGTCAGAAAGACACAAACAAGTTTGTTCATCTTTCTTTGTTAGGACACTGCACTGACTTCCATTCATTGTGGACTAACCCTAATCCAAACCAATGCTCAGGCATTTTTATTACCTGGTGTGCCAGGATGTAAATGTTGTGTCCAACGTCCCTGGGCTTGATCTTGTCTCCAACGCTGTCCTCATCCTCCTCGCTCTCCAGACCCTGGGCGTAGGCTTCCTTCATTACATCCACCTGATGCACAAAAGTGATGAAAGGTTACTGCTACTTAGAGTGTCTTCACTTGAAAACAGATTTTCCATGGGACCAAGCTCTACGTGTTTGTGTGTGTGTGTGTGTGTGTGCATGCTGACACACACTTACCAGTTCGGTGGGTCTCATCTTGTAGAGAATTTTCTCTGCGTTCTCGCTGTCATGGCGGCTCTCCATGATGGCCAATAGGAGCTTGGAGGCATTGTTCTGCAACACAAGGCTTCACCAATGAGCTTTCACAAAAATACAAATACAGAGCAGAGGTATTCTGGATTTAATGACTTGACGAATACATTTTTTTTTAGCAGAATCAGTGACATTTTATATTAAGCTACATATAGTCACTGTGTCAGTGACTGGAGAGCAGGCAGCCTCTCAGCGCTTTCATAGACACCTGCTGCTCACCTTTAGCTCCAGCACCAGGTCCAGCCGATGCTTCCCCAGGGGGTTGATGGAGTTGACAATCAGTGCTATAATAATATCAATGCCATTTGACTCATGCTTGGCTATACAGGTCTGGAAAAAAAAGAGGGGTGCATAAGACAACAAGAAAAATCTGAGAAATCACGCAAACACACAGAAAGGAAAAAGTAAACATGGTGATAATATGTAACATCAAAGCACAGCTGATACTGAAACATGAGTGCTGTGTATATTAATGATTTGTGACAGCTCGTTGTGTTTAGGAAATACCAGCCGATATATCTGTGCTCAAAGATGATTCATACGAGTTTTTAAAAGTCAGTTTAAATGGCCTATTTTTCCACCGTAATGCTTGCTAAGTGTTTTCGTCATAGGTCAAGAATATAAGATTAAAATTTCTGACGTTCACTATGATTGACTGTCAATCTCAAGTACATTTTAAGTCTGTGCAAGTTGATTTTGACGTACTGACATGCAAACAGAGGCCTTCCTAGAAAGAAGGGAGTCGACATAGATACTTACAGATTGGCAGTAATCCTGAACACATACACACTCTGCACTGTAGTAACAGGCTACAACATTCAAAACTGCCAGAAGGCTCTTTTCCTATAGAGTGTACATCCTTTGAGTTGAGGACAAGACTCAATACAAGCTATATTATCAATGCAGCATTAACTGTCTAAACTAAACCTGCCGTCGACTCTAAACTAACCTGGTTTTCATGGCAGGGTCCCTGGCAGTACTCTGTGATGGTTTCCAGGGTTTGGCGAACCAGGTCCACATTACTCTCATTTATATAGAGGCCCAGCAGGCCGAGGCCTCCAGTGGTGCTTCCACAAATACAGTCCAAGAACTGAAGGGTCTCACACACCAGATTGTAGTTTGTCTTGTTGTTCTGATTGCGCAGAAAGTTCTAGATTGGGCGTCAGACAAGCAACAGTGAATTTAACAGCAGCTGAACTACAAGCTTCTCACTGACAATCACAAAAAAAAGGGGGGGCAGTACCTGCAGGTCTGAATTGTGGTTCTCACAGAGCAGCTGGAGGTAACGTAGGATTGGTTTCATGATGGTGATGGCCGGGCTCATCTGAGTTTCTTCTAAAGCCTCCTCGGCCCCGACAATCTCGCTGTTCTGGCCGAGGCCTTCAAGGTCGGGATCCAGCTCCTTTCTGAAGGCACAGAAGGCCTTTGAGGTCACTGAGGAGGCCTCTTTCAGCTGCCCTCGCATGTCTTCCCTTATATGAAGCCCTGAGTCTTTCCCTAGAGCAGGTATAAAAAGATATATATAAAAAACACGATTCACTGTTTAATTATAGGACAGAACAGTGACATTTGGCAGAAGGTGGGTGTTTGTAAATGGATGGAGGAAGCAGGTTCGCCTGAGACATGTGAAAGGTTAGCGTGATCAATGGCAGCCTGGACCATGACATTCTAACCATTAAAAACGAAATTCAGAGACCCCCCTCGATGAGCAGGCAACTATTGAGTGGGGTTCCGTAGCATGAAAGTACCCGATCTTGATACAATGGCCTTTTGATAGGCTTGTGATGTGGGCGTCACATGGCCTCTGACATGTGACTGCAGGAACTGGGAACAACAGTCTGCACAGAGGTCAGCAGAGCGACAAAGATCATTCTGGATTTATCCTCCACTATTGTTTAAACTCTGTGCCGAGCTGAAGTTGACGACCACACATACTGGAAAAGCATTAAGGTTTTCAAGTTTATATTTGAGCCTATTTTCATTCAGTCCAGGCCTGTTTCTATGGAAATGCCCGGCTGTGCTCAGGACATGACCCCGTGAGCTTGCTGTCTTAATATAAACCTTACTTACTTACCTTCAGCTTTGTTTTTGACATTGTTCAGACAGCAGAGATGCTTTTACGAGGAGTGTGTTGGTTATAATTCACTACTTGACTGTACCTTTCTTGAACCTGATGGTACTGATGTCACTGTCATCATCCCTTTTTCTGCAGCTGAGCTCAAACATGTTGACGGACACGGTGGCTCGGATCTCTTGCTGGGCCAAACGCATGCGGTCATAGAAAACCTTGAAGAACCTCTCAGACTTCTTCTGCTTGTACAGTTGGTTATAGAAGGAGTTCTGGGTGGGAGGCAGAGTGGTTATCAACATAAATCCAAACCGGTGTGTGTGGGAGGTATAGCTGATCAATGGGCACAGAAATAAAGGATGTGAGAGTCTGTGTCGCCCACCTGTATCTGTGTGTTTCCGCCCTGGAGAAGGGCAATGCCCAGCAGGATGCTCTCCTCAAACACCCGGTCGTTCTTCGTGTTGACGATGAGGTCAATCACCAGCTCTGATGCCCCAACATTGTCTAAGAGACACTGGATCTCCACTATACTGTTGCCAGGCTTGTCAGAGTCAAGCATAGGACAACCTGCAGACATTGAATAACAACATTTAACATGACTTCTGACTGCTGATCATATTTCACGACTGTTTGGACATAAATACTGTCTGGGATGCTGTGTAAAACATAAATAAAACAGAATTGTCTAATTATTTTTTGGCAAATACTCAGTTGACAACAGTACAAAGACAATATATTTACTGTTGACCTCATCAGTTTCATTGATTTCTGTAAATTTCTGCTTATTCTGAATTTGATACAGCAACACATTTCAAACAAGTTGGGACAGGAGCAACAACAGACTGGGAAAGTTGTGGAATGATCCAAAAACACCTGTTTGGAACATTCCACAGGTAAACAGGTTCATTGGTAACATGTGATAGTATCATGATTGATGATGACTGACTCCTGCCATGACAAGTCAAATGTCTGCTGAGAAAAGCCCTCTTGTTTTTCTGCACTTCATTTCACTGTGTTCCCATTTGAACAGCCACCCAGTGTCACCTGAGGTTATAGTTATTTAAAGGCCCTACACACCTGTGATCCACCCACACACCTGTTTTCACTGCTTTACCTGATTAGACTTCAGGACAGTGTATGCTTGTGTAAAATGTGCTTCATTGAAATCTCCATCAGACTTTAGTTGCACCTGTTGAGGTGGAACAACTTGTACTTTAGTCATCTTTCTTGGTATGTTGAGATAGTTGACCTCGTTTAAATCCCTGCGTAGCTTTACCCAACTCCACCCTGAGGCCTATACGGTCAGGTTAACTGTGTTTCCATCACTTTTTCCTTCTAGTCCAGACCCAGATTCCAAAAAATATAAATAAACCAAAATGTCATTGATTTTTGTAAATTTATGCTTATTCTGAATTTGATGCAGCAACACATTTCTCACAAGTTGGGACAGGAGCAACAGCAGACTTGGCTAGGTAAACAGGTTGATCGGTAGCAGGTGATAGTATCATGATTGGGTATCAGGGGAATCCACAAAAAGGCTCAATCCTTCACAAGCAAGGATGGCGGGAGGTTCACCACTTTGTGAGCACATGATTATAAAGGATGTTACTACATGGGCTCAGGAACACATCATAAAACTTTTGTCAGTAAACAGTTTGTTTGCAAATGATTTCAGTCTGTTTTCATGTACTTTTTACATAGCGTCCCAACTTTTTTGGAATCAGGGTTGTACATGTGTTTAAATATATTTATGTGTTGCTTAAGGAATCGTTTTAGCTAGATTCAAAGTCTGCCAGCAAATGTCAAGCAGCCCTTCTCCTAAGAAGCAGAGTGCTGTCATGTTAGCTGCTGTTGTTTCCTCTGCAGTGAGTAGTTATCGCAGTGTCTTCTGGGTTTATTTGGGGTTCTCAGTACCTCCGGATGACGGCTTGACAAAGCCGCCAGATGAGCTGTTTCCACTCCCAAGCTCTGACTTGGAGAGAAGCTTTTGATTTCCAAAGTAGCGTGTGAGTAGAATCTTTCTCAACTCGTTTCCCTGTAGAGACAGAAATCAGGATGTTAAATCCATATCACAGTCTGAGAGAGTAGCAGCCACAGACTAGGAAATTCACATTTTAACACATTTTGAAAAAGTAGTGTTTTGTGAGCCACAACCATAAAAATAACACCAAAATGAAGGCCAAGTTAACAAATGTCCCATCCAAGAGAACATCTGTGGAGTGGTGTATTCACTGGAATGAAATCCACCCAATCATTCAAGCAAGAGGGCTGAGCAGATTTCATTTTACACCTAATAGGAATGATCACTGTCATCCCATGATGCATTTCTCTCTTGATGGGAGCGGTGGCTTCCAGGATGACAATGCTCTTATCAACAAAGGAATTGGAGCCTCTTATAGTGACAATAATAGTGTTGTTCAATAACGAGATCAGAACTGAGCATTTATGAAAGATTCGGAGATGGCAGCCAAGAGAGAAAAAACAGCTAAGCTAACCTCTTTTCATCTTAGGTTTTTTTAATTAGCGATAGTCTTTTCTGAAATCTATTATATTGATGTGTGTGTCTTGAACATAAGACCATTGCATGAACGTTTGACATCAACTCACACATATTTTGGGTGGGCAAAGTCGAGGAAATAACAAAAAAAAAAACTCATACGTCATGTGATAAAAGGAGGCTGCATGTGGTCGTTTGTGCACACCGTTTTATGTTTCTGCACGAAACAATGCATTACACAACACCAGCTTGCTTCTAGGTACACATTCATCCAAAGACTATATTTATTTTCTCACTATCCAACATCTCTGCGCGTCACTTGTGACATTTGATGCAGACAAGTAGAAATGAGATTTAAGGATTCATGGAGATAATCTCCCAGCGGTGGTTGTGTAATCGAAGTGCGAGACTGATTGACAGGTGGATGACTTGCATTGTGCTCGTCACCACCTATATGTTTATTGTGCGACAGGAGGGAGCGAAGGATGGGCGGATGGATGGATAGCATACAAAGAATGTACAGACAGTAAGGGCGGTCAGCATCAGTCTCTATGGAAACCTAACACCTCAAAATGGCCTTGACACATCACCACCATCAGTATTGATCAACAGAGTGGAGGGATATAGACAAAGATTGATTGAAGGGTGAAGCAAAAGGATGAATGCACTGTAGTGAGACACTTGTGGTTTCTATGGAAACGTTTTAGTCGGACAACCCTGGGATCCCCTTGGATACAGGTGGCGGCCAAAACAACAGAAACATTCTGCTGAGAAAGAAAAGTTTGTTCTGTGTTGGTACTCAGATGTTGATCCAACTCCATGACCATGGTTTAAACTGCGGTTTTTAGTGCTTTACTGCACTTTGTCGATTATTCGCTAAGACAAAATGTTGGCAAATTGTCAACAATATTAATTAAGTGACAAATTATATGGTCATTTACTTATTTATCAACACCTTCTGGCTCTGAATCCGCAAACTATGTGCTGCTTTTCTCTCTTTTTTGCATCATTGTAAATGATGAGTTTTGGACTACTGCTCAGACAAAACAAGAAATCCAAAGATATCAAAAGATTATCTATTAATAAAGAAATCCATTGTTCCTCTCTGTTAATACAGTCTTCCTGTGTCTGGGCATGCACTGTCACACGTTTTAAACCTCTTCCCTTTATTGCATTACATAATTTTGCAGTGTTTGCGACTGATGCACCAACAATTATCTGGCCCCTCTGTCCCTCTGCAAGTTCCCTTATTGTGATTGTCACACCTCTATTAAAGCTGACACATACTGCTAATTGGTATTCAGCAATATATGACTCATTTGTGTGTAGCTGCCTTAGCAAGCGTTATTTACAGTAGCCGCTGCTTACAGTAAATTTCTGGTGCATTGCAAGCTTTGCAAAACTGTGATGTGGAAGAGGAAAAAGTCTGAAACTGGACACAGAAACTGAATTATTCAAGAAAAATGCTGGTCACTATTGATGGTGTATTTTCAACAACACTCCAAACTGCTCCCTACGAAAAAAGACTTGATCAATACTTTGACAGTGAGAGATCAGACAAACGAGGCACCTCTGTGCCTCACCACGAACGCTGCCCAGGTACAGTCCAGCTGAAGAGCCTCAAACTCAGTGCACTGAGGAGTAAAGATATGGAGGAGCACGTGTAGCTGATGCTCCCTGTGTCAGTAAACACTCCATCTCATCTGCAGTCAGCAGAGACACTTGTCTGCCTGCACTGTCTGGCTGACTGTCTCACACACACACACACACACACACACACACACACACACACACACACAAACACGCGCATGCACACACACAAACACACACACATGCACACTTCTTGAACTGAAGGTGAGCATCCATTGAGCTAGCCTCTCTCTTTTCCACACAGCACTGCACAGACACATTCTCAATGCAACTACAAACTCAGCACAACTCCCTATAAGGCATCCCAGTACACGCTCTTTGACTGATTGCAGACTGAATCGTGTTTGACTCAACATTTCTCCTTTACTGACAGAGGACATGTTGGTTTTGCACTACCCTCAAACACGAGTGAAAGAAACACTTCGGCGGTGGGAGTTGAAAATTGGGTGACAGGATGTTGCTCTTGTTCGCCTCCCTTTTGGGCGACACAGTCTGCTGGCTAGGTCTGCAGAGAGAGTAGAGGAGAGGGGAGGCAGGATGGCGGTAGAGGAGAGTCAGCCCAGCCTGACTCATCTGCTTGCTGCTGCATTGACGAGAAAAAAACTCCAGTCAGGTGATGTAAGAGCCACGAGAAAGAGAGATAGAAATAGAGGCAGAAGAACTGACAGAAGTAAGAGGAGGAGGGAGGGGAAGGAGGGAGGGGGGGTGGAGAGAGGAGAGGAACAAACAAAACCTAGCGAGGAGCAGAAAGTCGTGGTGTTTTAAAATGTGCACCGGCACGCCACACTGCGGCTCTGGTGTCCAAGCCGGGGATGAGCTGCCGATCCCCACCTCCGGCATCCTCGCACCCCCCTTTTCTCCCCCCCTCCCTCCTGCAGCCCCCTCGCAGCTCTGCTGTCTGCAGATCTCTCCGACTCCGGAGAGATGCACGGAGAAAAAAACAAAGACACCAGCCTGCCCCAAGCTTCTTTAAGGTGGTCTGAAACTCGCACAGGCAGCGGAGGGCAGCACCAGCTGCAAACGAAGACAGACGCTGCCAGGGACGGGCGGGGGACGCTTGAGCTGCTCGGGCCAGACAAGGTCGATTATAGAGGAGAGTCAGGCCACAGAGGAGGAGAGTGTTGCCCAAACAAGGCTCAATCGGGAAGCCTAATAGTTTTCTTTTCTGTGTTACTTTCTGTCACAACAGAAACCTAAGAGGATTGGGTCTGTGTGTGTCTTTTGTAAACAGTGGGGAACGCTGATCAAGTACACTGTGACACAGAACAAAAAGAGGTTCCCCAAGGGCCGTGTGAGGGCTGAGCAACATCCAGGTCCCAGCAGAAAATGCAGTCAACACACTTCGTTCAGTTTCAAACTGAAACTCTACCTCGTGTTGTCATCAGCTCATGATACTAAAACTCTAAGAGAAACTTAGTCAGATCCTGTATGTGATGATGTTCTCTACCACACATGCTGGCTGTCTGTAAGGAGTCAGTGAGCTCCTGCTCAGCTTGGAAATGAAAGGCTTGAAACATATATATACATATATAAAAATATCCATATCATTGTCCTCACTTTGGGAAGACAGATGTGGGAAGACACGGGCATGGCTGCAGCTACCACCGAGGACAGTGAGGTCTTGTCATCTGAAAGTTTTCTGAGAATTAGTTTTTTTTTTCAGCAACGTTGCAGAAGTTTAGATTTTTCATTTTAAAATATGCGCATTTTTCAGCATTTTTAAATCCACCTTTTTCAATTACCACAATTCTGTATGTTTCGACCAGAGTTTTAGCCCTGACAGCATAAAGAGGACTTAGACATTCAGGTCTTTCCGCATGGATATGGAGTAGGCAGCTAGTGGAGAAGAAGTAGCCAGCTAGAGGGGTCTGGGGGCATGACCCCGCCTCCCTCCGGAGAAACATTTTGCTTGTAAAAGCCCAGATTTGGTGGCCTCTGGCGCACAAATAGCTGGTGAATAACATTGACTTGTTACTCACAAAGCAAGAGAAAATTACTCAATGACAGGATGATCACTGCAGGAAGTTGCATTACATCATATTCTATTTTTACAGCATGATTTGAGGTGTCTGACATTAACTCGCATAGTTGTTTAATGGCAAAAAATATAAAGCATTCTCTGACATTTTAAAACGTAACATCACAGTGTTGAGCTGAGGCGTAGCCTATATTTTCCTCATACAAGGCCTGCTACTCTAACAACAATGTCTGCATTAGTGTGTGTTTGCATCATCGAGATGCCTCTGCTGCAAAGGATGCTATGTAAAGAAAGATCAGTCATTCGTTTGCCTGCAGGACACAACCCCTAACCACACACACACACACACACACACACACACACACACACACACACACACACACACACACACAAATGCAGAGCACGTGGGGGTGGGACTGACACAGACAGATGGGCACGTTTCTCTATCATCACGCTTGCATTGATTCGAAACGGAGACTAGTGGTTGGAAAATGTACACACATTGCAAATCGCAGTTAATCAAAACCATTTTATTAGAATCAAAAATTACTACAATAAAGTAGCTGTTTGGTAATAAATGACATTCATATTTGATAATAAAATGGTGATGCTTAAGATGAGCATAATTACCAATAATTTCCAAGGGAGCTTCTGAATTTGCTGGAAATGAGTGCATGATCTGACTGTAATAATATAAAACAGAGATAAAGTTCTGAGACAGAGTTCATCGTTTCTAAGCAGTTGTTGATTTCTAGAATTTCCTTGAATTAAATCAAATTTGCAGTATGACTCTGCGATTGTGGTGGTGGCCTCATGACTTCTGAAACTCTGGCAAAGGTCCTGGACACAAGTGAGTAAACAGGAGCTGGAGTTACAGTTCTGTCCTGCTCCTGTTAATCCTGGATTTAATTATTGTTGATACACTTTAATGCTGGGCTGTGCTCAGCTATTTTAGGTGATGCTGTTCAATTAAGGGTTAGGCAGACAAAACCATTTCCATTATGTTTCTGCTCTTCCTCATCCCAATTCTCTTCTGTCGGATATGAAACATTTCCTGACACGCAGGCACTACAGGTGGCTCTGCAGCTTCGTACACAGGGCCGACAGTCAACCATGCATCTGATAAAAAGACACTCATGCGCGGAAACACACATCATGTGCCGTCATTTACAATGTTTTCAAGCTGCAATTCCACAGCACATAAATGGTTTTTACCCAACAAACAATCACATCAGCAAAACAAATTAAGTCCACATGTGAGAGCAATTGGTGAGACTGGTTAAGGGAAATACAAGACCAGCAGCGTAAACAAGTGCTCAGAAAAAGGCCAACTGTTAGCTGGCGGCTTCACTGTGGAAGTGTTACATGTGACTCACTAACACTGTTAAGGGCTGAACGCGGTTCTTCGGAAGACGGTAATGTTGAAGATAGGTTAGCTGGCAAGGTACAAGCGAGTTAGTTTGTTTTGTCTGCCTCGTTGGTAGCCGAGCATGTGCACAAGGTGGATAAAATAAGAGAAACACATGACAACAAAAGAGGCCTGCAGTAAGTGAAGTGTTGCTGAGGACTGGATTTTAACCATGTCAGAGACGATGCTTTATGGATGAAATGTTAGCCTGTTGGTCGGTCTTTGGTCCAGACTGAAATATCACAACAGTTATTATATGGATTGCCATAAAATTTGGTACAGGCATTCATTTCCCCAAAAGGAGGAATTCTCAAATTATTGCTACCTAACCTGTCATCTAGCGCCATCATCAGGTCAAAATCTAAATCTGCCACAATACAACTCAGCTGTATTTGAGCTTAGTGCTAATGACCACGGTAAACATTATACCTGCTAAACATTAGCATGTTAGCACTGTCATTCTGAGTGTGTTAGTAAGCTGGCCTTACAGGGCTGCTCGTGTGGCTACAGACTCTCCGTCTAGTTCATTTCTGGTATTGAATCATCTTAAGAGTCATTTCTGAGTTTGCAGTTTGTGCAGTTTTTTCTCCATCGTGTAGGTGAGCGTTTACTCTTGACCAATGGCACGTGTTGTCACGATTTGAGACTTTTTCCTTTGCTGCATTTTACATCATTTTCCACTGTTTGAGACTGATGCCACAACAATTCAGTCAATCACGATTAAATAGTCAACAGGCTCAGGAGGTAGAGCGGGTTGTCCATTAATCAGAAGGTCGGCGGCTCGATACCTGGCTCCTCCAGTCTGCATGTCTTGGGCGAGATATTGCTTGTGTTTGTGTGAATGTGTGAATGTGGCACGTGTTGTAAAGACTATATAAATACAGTCCATTTACGATTTGCTGTCCATCAATACAGCTTTAATAGTGATCTAGTGCAACCATATGGATATGATAGTCCTGATGAGAGGAAAGAGAGCTGATGATGACATACATAGAGGAACAATGCTCACAAGTCACCTAAAGGGATATTTGCTAAACAGCACAACAAACCACATCCTCAGAAATGACCAGCACAGACAGCACAGTGTTAATGTGTTGTGTGTTGTTTGAAGGTGTTCCCATTAGTTCCTTATGGGCAGTAGCAAAATTGAAAGCTAGAAGCAATCAGTCCGAACACAAGGTGCAATTCATATGATTCGTCTTGTCGTCTGTCATGTGCCTCCCTGAGCACAAGAGACCTCACTCACATGCAATCAGATTCAAATAATATGCTATGAACTGTGTCGAAACACTATCCACAATGACAACTAATCTCATTCATAGTGGCCTTGAGATGCAGAGAGTCAGGGCCTTTCAAATCTTTACCGGCGGTTTTTACAGGACGTCTCTTCCACCCGTGGCTCGGCAGGCACTGTGCTCCTGGTCTGAAGGCATTTCCACACAGGGTACATAGACTTCCTGTGCCCAGTCACAGCCAGACCAGACAGACAAACAACATGTGCTAATCCCTCGTTGCCATGGAAACCAAAACATAATACTCCACTAACAGACACCTGACTGATGGATCGAGGGCAGTGAGGGCGAGAGAAAGGAAGGACGTTCTCAGCACAAACTTACAGGACAAATAAACTTCCAAACAAATTATTCATATTTTTTTAAGTATTAGTTAAATTAGATGAAGATGTATGAAACCTTAAGACACTCTGGGTCCAGATTTTCTACATTTCCTAACTCCCAACTTTCTGACATGACTCAGCATGCTGTGTCAGCCTGAGTCCAGCCAAAGGTCAAACTATAGGTATCCATGAGCTCTCTGCCTGCCTGCCTGACCCTCTCCCTGTGGAGCAACCTAAGGCATGTTCCATCACTCCCATGAGAAGACAGACAAACGGGGAAAACCCTGCAGGATGAGCTCCCACAGGGACAGTCAGCGTGGCACTGCATGCCTGGGACTGCGTGTGTGCATGTGTGCGTGTGTGTGTGTGTGCGTGTGCGTGTGAGCGGAGCTTTCCGTCTACATGCGCCCGTGTGATGCGCTTAGCATTGAGAGGGTGGTAATCTGTAAATCTGCTTTGCCTTGGGCAGGTGGTGTGAAACTTGGCAAGCAAGAAAGAAAGACAGTGAGCGAGGGACAGGAAGAGAGGGACAGACAGACAGACAGACAGCGTGTGAATGACAGGGATGAGTGTGAAAGTGAGGGAGGAAAGAGAGTGTGAGAGCGGTTTATATTACATAACTGGCTTTTTCAATCCTCTGTAAACAAGAAGACACGCTTACGTGCACATACACATGACAGGACATTACATACATAAGCATGCATGTATTCACAGAGAACATCTAGTTTCAGGGAAACAAGTTGAGCTATTGTTTTAAAGGGTAGGGTCGGTGATATTCTATAGTTTCCTTATTGCCAAATACTCCCATTAAAAGAAAAAAACAACAATGAAAAAAATCCTACTAAGAAGAAAAGTCTGTGTATCAAAGCCTGATATTACTTATTCCTCTGTGCTGCAGACTTTCCCTGTCCAAAAACTAGAAGAAACTGGGTGACATGTTCCTTTATTATGATGAACACGGGTACTGTAGCTTATTTTGAGTCCATGCATATTCAGTCAATGTTGTGCAGATCATATAAATCATATGGAAACGCTCTGGTCGCATTTTTTAAGTTTCAAGTATTTTTGCCTGTATTTTAAAGGTGGACAGCAGAGAGGTGACAGGAAATGAGGGGAAAGATGGGGGGTGTGACATGCAATCAAACCGGGGACTTTGAAATCAAAGCGTAGTAGTGTATGCATCTTAGCCAAGGGGCCGCCACGATGCTCCGCCTGGTGGCATTTTAATGCACATGACAATTCATTTTCTTGAATCTGACAACATACACAGTCCCAGAGCTTTAAAGACGCGGTAACTTATCAAACATGCATTAATCCACTGATTAAAATAGTCCTCAATAAATGCATCATTCATTCCTGTAACTTCTGTAAAAAAAAAAAAAAAAACTACAGCGCCCAGATGATGTAAGAAATCACCTTTTAAAAAATGAAACTATATGTGTTGTGTTTAAAGATGTGCATCTTCAGTAGCAACAAATGTGCTCGCATCACAGACAGGGTGGGGAAGTCTTGAGACAGACTTATGCATTAGTAGTTTGGGGTTTTCATGGGATTTGACAGAAAAGTAAAGATTACCAGCAGCCTTATACTTTATGTGACAAATGACATGAGCTGAGATAGCATTTAAAATTTACAACAGGTATTTTATGCACATTTTCTCCCACGTAGTATCTACGATATCAGTAAGCATGAAACATTTTTCAAGTCTTTTTCCCCCCGAAAAGCCTCCCTCACCCGAGACATCTTGAGGGCAAGTGGGAGCACAAACATTTAGAAAGCTGCCCTTATCTGACAGCCAAAACAAGTGAAGTGCAGCACTACGAGCCAACACGTCTCTATGCTGAGACTGCTGCGACTCTTCCCTTCCCTGCCCGACCAGCGCTCCTGGCATGACCCAGGCAAACAGAGACCAGGGCCTGCGTGGGACTGGAGGGGAGAGAGATGGAGGGAACAGAACTCAGACAGAACGCGACAGACTGAGACAATGCATGGAGGGGGCAAAGGAGGAAGAGAGAGGCAGCGAGCGGACAGAGGAGTGAGGGTAGGGAGGGAGAGAGGGAGGGAGGGAAAGAGGGAGGGAGGAAGAACGTGATGGTCCACGTGACGCTGGCTCAGCCACTGCAGGCTGTTACGTAAGCGCACCCCCTGCCCTGTCTCCTCATAGACTGAGCAGACTCCGCTTCTCTCCAATCCCTCACCCTGCAGCCGCTGCCCACTTTTTTTTTTCCCTTCCACTCACATGGCTCCTCACATGGCTGCCTCCCTCCCTCCCTCGATCACTCTCCCTCCATCTCTTTCTCTCACTCTCCTCCACCCACTCATTGCACCCCAGGGGAGCCACCAACCTCTGCTGCCTATGCTGTCACTCTGTCTCTCTCTCCTTCTGTTTTTTGTCTGTCTGCCTCTCGCTCTCTCATTATTTCCATCAATCCTCTCTCTCTCCCTCCCTCTCTCTCTCTCTCTCTCTGCGAGGCTGCAGCTCCACGCTCAGGGCTACAGGGATATGACAAAGAGAGGCCACAAATACATGCTTGAGCACACTCACGCACACCTACACAAACTGACATTTCACATATCGTTACCGCACTGTCTGGCTTCTCGAATGCGCCGAGCCGCTTTTAAAAAAGTGACTGCTTTTCCACTTTGAATTCGTCTGATCTTGTTCCACACAACTGTTGAATAATTTGCCTTTCGAAAAACAGCTTGGCTGACTGACACAAGATGCGAACACAAATAGGGAAAACAAAACTCTGACTCCTCCAGCAGCTGTAAGTGACACTGGCTGGCAAGTACTACACTGAGAAAGGTAGTCTCCACAGCATTACTAATGCAATTACACAGAAGCGGAGGACAAAGGCACATACATGCACTCGATTTTAACAAGAGATGTTCTGGTGCAACAAAAACATCCTTTAGAAGAACGAGGCACACATGATGTGTCTGAGGATAGAAACACATGCTTCCCACCAGGACATTGTTCAATACAGTAAACTGAGTTCCAGATGAAGAACAATGGCCGATCCTTCGGAGTTGTTGTTGTCTTCGTATGCATCCTGACTGAAGTCCTGACTGGAACAGCTCGGGTTGTGTGAGGCTGGAACAAACTCTCCCAAAGGTGTTTACAGACCTGATTTTTTTGTATTTTGGCCTTCACCTTCCACCCCCTTGGCAGACACAAACACACACAAACACACACACACACACGTAGCCACCTCCCCAAGTCTCCTCTACCAACTCTTGTCATTCACTTTCCAAGGCCTCTGGCTGAGAGGGGGTGCAGCAGGAGACGGGCTCCTGCACCCCCCACTCGCTGCAGTATTGATTTGTTTGTTCAGTGCTTGCCCCCCTCCTCCTCCTCATCCTTCCCTTACTTCCTCCCTTCTATTCTCCCTCTCAGTGTGACTGTGTCCTCAAGTGCCTCCCTGCCTTATGTAACATAGAAAGGCCCACAGCATACTGATGAAGGGGAGTCTGGGCTCTGGGCCGACAGACCTGCGAGAAAACAAGGACTACGCTGCACTGCTGATAGGAGTACAGCACTGCTGACACCTGAAGACAGGGCTGGATCCACAGCCAACTTAATTGTACCTTTCATTCATGTGTTTTTTATGTAACAGTGGGTGCATGAGAGACTCTTGTAGAATCCTAAAATTTGACTCTAAAAGTGACAAATAATTGACAGAAAACAATGTTTCAGTGGCAAACTGAAGTACTCACAGACTCCTGGAAACACTCCTTCTTGTCCAGCATCTCTCTGAGTGTCTGCAGGATCTTGATACACAGCTTCTCCTCTTTGTCCATAAGCTTCTTGGTGTGCTTAATCAGTCTGACGGGGTGACAACAGGAGTATCACTTAGTCATGTCCTGCTAATGTGCTCACTGGCTCGCAAGAAAAAACAGCAATACTTCATTGATCGCCAAAGGTGAAATCTGCTTTTGTGCTCTCCAGGGAGGTCAGACAACAGCAGCAGAGTAACAGCACCCCTGGAGGTTTGATTATGTATCAAGCTCATTTTTATGTCTATTAATTTAGCTTAAGCAGCAACAGTCAATTAACTGTTTCTTTATATATTTACTATTCTTTATTTCAAAGATAAACTAGTCTTTGTATTGTTGTTCATTTATAATTTTAAACATGTTTTGTTGTAACTGTGTTTCTTCACTTTCAACTCAATTCTAAAGCTACTAAAAAATATGATAGTAATAGAAGTTGGTAATTAATTACAATACATACATTACCAGTCATCTTTTGACATCTTTAACTTCAGCAACTTCTGTCAAAAATACTAACTCGTCAAGCTCCAAACCACTATTCCAGCAATGCTGCTGGTCTTCCTTGCAGCCAGACTATTCAAAGCTTCGAGGCTTTCATAAGTGAGGAATGTGTTCTTTGTTGCATACACAGGTTATGGACAGTGACTTACTTGGACATGAAAGCTCCACTCTCGCAGCGTAACCGAGCAGCCTCTGGAAACAGCAGCTCAGGACTGTGAAGAACGTCCACCAGCACAGAAAACTCTGCCTGTACCTTCGGACTGAACTGCTCCTCCAGAAGGGACACGACCCCCTAAGCATCACAGACAGACACACGTAAACACTCAGTTAGGTGACGTCTGACACTTATTTCAGCCACACTAGCTGCACAGCTTTACAGATGATAATTCATGGCACTGCCGTGAAATTTCATTTCGTGGTCCCCAGAGGATGTAGCCTAATAACTTAGAGGATCCACTAACTCTTCCACATTCTGAATCAGGGTTTTAATAGCTATGGTGAAGCCCCATCAGCCGTAGTGCTAATCAGCATATGTTAACATGCTAAACTAAAATTGCACACAAACATAACTTCAAGCATGTTAGCAAGCTGACATGAGCATTAAACTCAAAAGCACTGCTGTGTCTATGTGCAGTCTCAGAGCCGCTAGCGTGGCTGTGGCCTCCCAGTCTTGTTAAAAAGTGAGCACCTGCAGCTTCTCAATGATGTTCTTGTAGTCAGGGCCACCCAGGGGCTCCTTGCGGGGCCGTGTGCGTGCAGAGATCCTCCAGTCCTTGGCTGCTCGCTGCACCATGGTGCTATGGACCTTGAGAGACAATGTGTTGACCTGACTGTCCAGGTCCACGGGGATGGCTATGGCCCGTGCCTTAGCTGGGGAGGAACATGAGGGGTTAAATACTGGTGTAAGATCATCTGTTCTGCTCGTACAGCAAACACAACACAGGTGGCAAAACCCCTGATGATCCAGCAGAGCTTCTTAGTGGTGCTGCATGAAAAACAACATATCTCTGAATAAATAAAGCAGCACCATCAATTCCTTTTTCTCTTACATTAATTATGAATTTACATTTTAATAAGAGATTTTAAATGTATGTCAATGCCTCTGTCATTGTTCAAATTCAAAGGCTGGACAGCAGAGCAGCAGCGCTCACCAACGTCAGCCAGGGTTTTGATGCAGCTCTCAATATTAGCCTTCTGAAGTGAGTTGATCCAGGTGCAGTTGTAGATCCTGAAAGCAGACTGGAGCAGCTTGATGAAGACAGACTGGTTTGTCTGCGAAAAGAGGGGAGAGAGCAGGGAATACTGTTTTTTAGAGCAGAGAAAGACAGAGACAAGCCTGATGGGAACACATCAGTATTGTCTCTGATAGGAGACATTAGTACAGCCGTCTGCGTAAAACACCTCGAGCAGCTGCTTTAGGTACAAATGTCTGCAATAAAACAAGAAGGTTCCCTGCAACGGTGCAGCGAAAGAGGAAGTCGGCTGTCAAATATTTTTACTGTAAAGTAGCTAAAAGTTGGCAAAGGATTTGGACGTGCTGTGAGTGAGCTTCCCTCTGCGGGCACATTTCACCTGCTCGTCAGAGGTGAAAAACAATACCTGCAGGTTGGAGTGGTTGACAGAGAAAGGTGAGCTGAAGAACCCCTTAACAATGGCCATCACTGTCTCCGTCACATACTTCTCCAGGGCAGGGTCAGCATGGTTACGGTCTGTTGTAGTGTTGCACACCTTAAATGCGAAAATGAAAAGGGGGGAAACTTTTGAACAGGCCTGACTTCACATCACATCTCTGTCATTTTCTCTGCAGTTTGTGAATAGATTGAGTAAGTAAGTAAGCCTTGATGTATGTCGACAAGAACACGGCCTCATTAGAAAGGTATCAGGCGGACATGTGTGACCTTTAAATCTGGCAGAGCCTTACACTGGACATGTCCACCAGGAAGTTGTCAAAGAGCTTCCAGATGTGGGTTGAGGTGTAGATCTCCTTCATTTCTACCTCTGTGTCCACGTAGCAGTGATTCACAAAGTTCACATAAGCAGTTTTCACCTGGGGGGAGGGGTCAAGAAACCCAGAAAGTTAAGACAAAACATTTATCTTTACCATAAAACTCAAGCTATATTAACATTTCTAGCGAAATGATCTAGCCTTTACCTCTGGTATACAGTGGACATCAGTGACCACTTTGACGATGTCATCCAGTGGCAGCAGAGAGTTACATTTCAGCTCAGTGTAGACGTTCTTGCCCTCGGTGCAGGCGGCCAGCAGCTCCACGAGCGTGTTGTGGTAGGCCAGAGCTCCATCTTCATCCGTCCGCTCGCGCTCGGAGCCCATCATCTGCAGCAGCACCGGGAACGAGGAGCGGTCATTGTAGAACACCAGCACGTCCTCGCCCCCGTTCACCAGCTGCACCCAAAGAAAATTTACAGGATGTTAAATGTAGGGTTTACCTGAGCTCCTGCAGCTGTCGCCATAACAGATCAAACATTAACAAATGCATAAGCGCTTTCATTTTGCCAATGCATGAGCAATATAACACTGAGCTGTGTATTTTATAGCATTTTTTTACTCAATTTAAATATCCTGATTAATATGTAATTTAATGCAACAGTCTGCCCCTGTAACTACACAGCACACATTCTTTAATGACTGTAAGGTAGCTGTTCAGTAAGATGCCATTTCTAAAAACTATGTACTAAAGTGAAAAGAAGAAATTGGACTTCAGCAGTATTCTTCTAATGTTTATGCTGTAATAACAGTAATCATTGATACATGTGACATTTTTCAGGTGGATACAATTCATCCAAAACAATCCTGTTGAAGCTTTGGGAGAACCTCCATGATGTGAAAGCAACATTCTTCTCACCTCTGTCATGACTTTGTCCTGGCATTTCTTCACATACTTCCCATCAGCTTTCACAATGGTTTCCAGGAACTTGAGGTACTGAACGTGTCTTCCGTGTGTTTCAATGCAGTGGACGAAGTGATGCACCACGCGGTCGCTGATCTCATTGCACAGCTGGTAGTTGTTCATAAATATGTGACGCATCGTCTCAGCTTCCAGCAGCTGGTGAAAAACAACATTCAAGCTTTTAGAAGAAGATGATCTTCATAAAAATTATATTATTAAAAAAGAGAACTGTCTTGCTCAGTAGAAACAGGAAAACATATCTCTTCTCTGCTGTCAGGCTAGTGCTGTTTTGAAACTTGAATTTTTTATTACAGGCTAGTTCTGCTGATGCTACAGCATGCTCAACTATAAAAGAGGACGTTCCTAAAAACAAAGGCATGACAACAAGGGGAATGTCCAGTGAGGTCATATCAGTGTACCCCTGGAGTGAGGAAGAGGTTCAGGTGTTTATGTAGCAGAACTTGGTTCTGAGAGTTTCCTCTGCAGAAATTTTGCAGAAACATATGTGCCAGGGTCATGATCTCATTCATCTTCTCGTCACTCTGTGCAAAGGCAGAAGCAAACAAGTAAAAGCAAAGATTATTAGAGAGAATGAAAGACCAAGATTTCACATAAACATCGAGTGCAACGAGTCGTTCGTTTTGGTTGGCACTCACCGTCTCGTAGGGGATCTGCAGCAGGTCCAGCACCACAGTGTGGGCCCCCATGTTCTTCAGCAGCCTCTGCTGCTGCACACGACTCTTCTTGCTGGGATAACACAGCTTACTGAGCCGCAGCAGAATCTAAATATCAGACAAACACATTTGTTACAGACACACTACAGAACAAAATAACAAGATTACGCAGGAAATAAAGACATGGAGGTCACCTCTTTGACGATGCTGTAGTTGTTTGCTTTGTTGCTGTCAATTTGAGGTTTATTATCGCCATCTTGTACCGGGCTCAGGACAACCTCCTAGCAAAAGACATTCATGAAGAAAAAACCTCTAGAAATATACTTAATAATCAATTTTGACTTCATTAAGAAATTTAATAGCATGTTAAATATTTTAATTGCTGTGGGTTTTTGCCACAGTTGCCTAAAGCACCACAGTTCTTACATGTTCCCTCTGAAAGGTTTATCTTTAGTACGCAACAACATCTATATCCAGTCTCTAATTACCAGCCATTTCTCACAGTGTGGTGGGAAACGTCCCTGCACTGATCCTTATCATTGCATAACAATACTGATGTAAAAAGAACACACATGTTACAGACCTGAATAATAAAGCCTGATTTGCTGCAGGTTCCTGTTTGGCCAGATATTATTACATTATTCCTATGTACTAAGATAAAAAAAACAGCTTTCCATCAGCACTGATGAACACAGAAGCCATTTACAATGCAGCTGAATGACTGATGGCATGTTTAGGATGAATGTAGTAACTTCCTGTAGAGAAATACATGTCACACTAAATCAGATGAGTGAAATTTTGCTTTCCAATGCTGGAAGCCATTAAATGATGGTACCTCGATGTTCTGTTCTTTGCCCTGCCGGCCCCCCAGGTCTTCACCGCTGTAGACTCCACTCTTCTCCACCCACAGCTCTGACTTCTCAACAGTCAGGCGCAGCTGATCAAGGTCAGCCTTGATCTGCTTGTAGTTCTCTACATCCTGCTCTGACACCAGCAGCTGGACCTGGAAAACACACACAGACACACATAAGTTGAAGAGAAAGAACCCAGACATAGATATGAGAAGAACAAATGTGAGTGAGACCGGATCTCTGCCAAGAAGTCTCACTGCACCACTTTGGAAAGTCAGCGAGTTGTTAAAATGGGATCTTGTGCCGCTCTAGATTCCAGCCGAGGAAGCTCTTAGAGAGACAGTTTACAGCAGCTGCTATTCGGCCCTTTAGAGAACCCTCCTAATCCAAACTGATTACATCAACCATGACAAAAATCACTTAACTCAGGAAGTGCTTAACACCACACTCTTTGGCTACCTGTTTGAAGGCCTGCAGCACCTCGGCTCTCTGGCTGAAGTGTTTGAAGATGAGCTGCAGCGAGCCGGACACCAGCGGGGGGTAATCTTGCATGATGAGATGGATCAGAACCCTCAAAAAGGTCCGACCGCCCTCATCATCCAGCTCTACCGCACTCAACTCTGAGCTGAAATAAACATATGCACGCAGTCAATCCACATGCACACGTATGCACAATGAAGCTTAGACAGGATTTTTTTTAAGCGGCTGCAACAATTTCCCAAAAGACCAGAGTGCAGCTTCACCTACCTCCCAGCAAACATGCTCTCTGCTTTGGTCGCAATCTCATCTATGTCTGGTTCAGAAGCTGAAGACAAAAAGAAGCAGTCAGTAAAGTATGGCACGCTGCAGTGGGAATGCAACTACAACAGAATGAACACTTTCATATTTGCAAGAATAAAGTCTCACGTGTCATTGGGGGAATATCCGCCACAGAGACAGAGCTGTCAGTTATGCTCCTGTCTCCAAACTCTCTCTTGTAGATGGACAACAAGTATGTGATCCTATAATCCAACCTTACACTCAGGATGAACTAACAGGGAAACACAAAGCACACAAAAATAGAATCAAACATTGAAATCAACCAATTGAATAATACCAAGCTGCACCAGAAATCACCAGAAGTGCATCCAGTAGGTGGCGCTTACTTGCAGGATCTCAATGATCTTCAGCTTTGTGTCCATCACCATGACATCCTCGTTGTCGAGCAGGAGGTGTCCTTTCCCGTAGCGAAGGAAAGGAGGGCTGTCGGGGAGACTGTGCGGCACACCTCGACTCATCACCATCTGAGTCATCATTTCGCCAACTCCGTGGATCGTACGCAGGACATTGTTGCCTGGGGGAAAAACTCATCTTCACACATTCTGCATCGTGCATGTGCAGAGCCTAGCTGTACATCTAATCACACAGATCACATATTTCAGCGAGGCCTGTGAAAGTTGGATTACATGTGTCATAAAAGCCAAAACAAATGTCCTGAGGACATGAAATGGATGGCCCAGAAACTTTTCCCAGCAGTGTTAAACATGTCTGTTTGGTGCTGTAGTGCTGCTGTGTGTCGTGTTGTGTCTTTTTCTCTCCTGGGTAAGTGTGCATGTGGCTCTCCAGTCCTCCCCCGCCTTGCAGCTGCAGTGAGTGATTGGTGGCAGCTGTTTTCAACCATCTCAAACTGGAGGATACAACACATGGAAGAGATGCCAGTGGGCCAGTGGGCCCCGTTCAGTCTGCATGTCGCTAGCGTGTTGCTAGCGTGTTGCTAGCGTGTGCAGGGTTCAGCAGTCTCGCTCCATTTTTTGGAGGGATGGTGTATTTGTGTGTTTATTGTTTGATTTAGTGCATTAAGTTCACTGCCATTTGTTTGTTATATATTTAGATCAGACCCTGCTGCTGTTTGTGGCTTGTTTGATTTGTCCATAAATCACTTGTTTGTGCATATACTTCAGTTTCCTTCTTTCTTATCCCCTGAGTTATTTTTATTATTACTACCCTCATGCCCTGGACACTCCCAAGAAAAATAACAATTTCCTAAAGATATTTTCAGCTGCAATCTATCCTGAATCATTTCCAAGAGCAAGATCTGTCCTTTCTTTCGCTGTTGTGCAGAAAGTCATCTTAAACATCGCATCAACACTTTCCTGTTTCTGTAACTTGGTTCCACTGACACAGAGACTTCTTTATCTGCTCTAAAAAACATTAACATCTTCTAATCTAACGATCCAAAAACTATTACTGTTATTCTTTCCACCCTCTGCTAGCTCTGTGTTACTTCCACAGTCAAATTCTAAACTCCACTGCTTTCATGCTCCTGCATATATTTATCATCTGCTGCATCCACATTTCCCATCTAGAAACATGAAGACTCCTGATGCTACGCTCTTATCTGTCCTTCAGTCGAGAGGACAAATCATTTGGTCATAATTTTAAGATGAATCATACGTTTTTTATTAGCTTTTCTTTCAATTGTATTACCCAAATTATAGAACTGCATCCTCCCTGTTTAATTATCTTAGTCCCTTAAAACAGGAAAACACTTACTCATTAGCTAAAAGTTTTTATCTGCAGTTACATAAAAAAGTAAACCTTATTTGACCCAATGCAGTGAAATAATGCACTCATACTGTGTAGCAGCACTGACCAGCCTCTGGGCTCTTGTTGAGCTTGTTCATGAAGGTCAGCGGGTGCTGGACAATATCCAGGATGGCCAGCAGAGTGCGCGTGAGACGCAGCAGCTCACTAAAGCTGTAGAAACCAAAGTAAACCAAGTTTCGAGCCAGATTCACCACCTGGAAGAGATAAGTAAAACAAGCACATCCGTGAACACTGTGAGGAAAATAAATGTGTATTTGAAAAAAAGCTGAGTTTATTTTACCTCTAGTGTGAGTTCATTCTTATCTTTATCCCCGAATGGAAAAGGCTGGCTGACCACATCTCTCAGGTACTCTTCTACAAACTCCATGGTGGGAGCAAACTTCCTCTTCATCTCCTCTCTTGAGGTGTCAGTGGACTCGTACTCAAACCTGCGGAAAAGCATAATCATTGCAATTGGCTTGGCGTGCACAATCCCAAAGCCTGCACAGAACACACATAATCACACAGATATGTATATATGTTGACGCCTACTCATGGATGGTGATCTTGGAGGGGATCTCGGTCCAGAGGCGGGCGTAGCGTACAGGCACCACAGCCTCCTGTGGGTCACGGTCCACATGCATGTGCAGCATGAGGCGGCAGAAGGAGGCTCTCAGGTTGTAGGGCAGGCAGTCGTCAAACATGCAGCGCAGGATCAGATCCACGGGGAGCTGACAGGAGATCTGGTTGATGGCCAGGTACTGACGGTCCAGACACATTTTAGCAAACAGGTTGAGCTGGTACCTGCAGAAGCAGCAAGGGACATGGGGCAAGGAAAAAAAAAAACATGTGAAGGGATTTTTGTTTGGCAGACTGGACAGACTGAAAGGGGAAAACTTACACTGCTGCTTGCTTGTTTCAGCTACTTTTGTGTTTCTGGGGAAAGAAGGTGAAGCACATGGGGAACATAAATACAAGAAAGCTACTGTCACCTGTAATAGGTGATGATGTCTACATCCATCTTGTGGTTGCCCTTAGCATCTTGGGCCAGGTGGCGAATGGATTTGCCGTGAGGCTCCTTGTGGCTGTCGATCCAGTAGAGCCAAACCTCCTCCTCCTCCACCTCCTCCTGCATCAGAGACGACTCCAGAGTGGTCTCAGTGTTAGGGATTAGTCTGTGGCGTGGAGAGGAAGAAGAGGCGAGTGTGACATAAAGCAGTTAGTAGGAAAATTGCACACATTAAAGTCTGCTTCTGCTAAAAATATGTTTCACAAGAGGCGCAGTGGACGAAACCAGTGCTGTATGTGCGTGTTAAACATGTTTAAAAATGAACGACTGAAATATGACTGCATCGACTTGGATGTTTTAAATATAGATACCGCAGGGTGTGACTCACTTGGTCTGGATGAGGATATCTGCGTTGGTGGGGTTCAGCATAAATTTACAGATAAGCTCCTGTGTGACGGGGATGGCAGTCTTGTTGGACACACAGAGATCAGAGAGATAATCCAGGAATCTGAGAGAGTAGAGCAGACACGAATCACCACATTTAACAAATGTTTCACACACACACACACACACTTACAGCATAGGAACACATGAAGGAAGTTCACAGTATGTGAAATTTTTGTGTGACATCTTTTGGAAAAGTCTTCGTTCTGAATGTAATCGCTCTAATTACTTCTGTGACATATAAAGCACTGGGACACAATAACAACAATCTTATAATAAACCCATTATTCACTGCAATACAACACCACAAAATATAGCATCATAGAGAAGAATTACTGGCAAAAACTTTAAGATTTCAAAAAAGTTGGGTTATATAGGTAAAATTCACATATTGTACTGGATTGCATTATTCTGCATTATGTGCTCCCTGTGATTGTGTGTTATGTCTGATTTGTGACAACTAATTCTCATGTACACGGTCAGATTTTTCCTATATTTTCTATAATGAAATTGCCCCCTTGGGTCATGTAATCTCTGGGACATGTACATGTCTGACCTGGGCTCTCTGTTGCGCCTCAGCAGGCTGACGAAGGTCTCGATCTCTCTGGCTGTGATGTGTTTTTCCAGCAGCTTGCGGTTGTTGTGCAGCAGGGCAGTGATTGTGTCCTCAGCAAGGATCTCATACCCAATCTGAGACTGCATGATTGAGAACTTCTTGGCTATATATTCCTACGTGGCACAAGAAACACATGGTTATAAACACTTCTGACGCAAGTGGTGGTGGAGGGAAGTTGAGACAAAAAGTCTGCGTAATAGAGACAGCATAAAAAAGGTGCTGATTCATTTAACCATAATCCTAATTTGTAGAACAAGAGAACTTTCTGAATTAACACCCTGGTTCACAGAAATGAAGTTACCCACAGTTACACCTGAGAGACACCCGTCATGTCCCTGTCACAGTCTGTTAGCCATTGAGCTCAACATGAGCTACATGTGATCAGCCAAGGGCTGCAAGCGACGACTTCAACAGGGGGTTGGGTTCTATCAATGCATTTCCTGATTAATCAGTTAACTGATTAATCATTTATCTTCTAATATGTTTAATACTAAGTGCACTTAAAACTTATCGAGTCCCAAGTGAGGTCGTGTAGTTGTTTAGTTTGCTTGACGAGCATAAACCCCCCTTAAGAAATTGAATTTGTAATTAAATGAAATTGATAAACATGAGGAAATCTTCAAACATTTACAGGTGCAATTAGCAAATACTTGACATTTTTACTATACATGTTGGTATACTAGATATAATTCATTATATCTAGAATACCAACATGTATAGTTGGTATATTAGAGAAGCACAGGTGATACTATCGACATTTATGATGGCCCTATGGTTCTATTCAAATGTCCCAGCAAGTCATAACAGTATGATGATTAATCTTATCATTTCCATCAGTGCTTTTCCTTCTGTGACATGTCAAAATGTCCTCTGTGAAAAAGGCTTTAATGAAGTATTAGGTGACGTGACAGAGTGACTGAAACGAGAATAAAAGCAGGAAATTAAAAAAAAACTTCTAGCAAGGTGCTACATGATCGTGAGTAAGGAGGTAGAGTAAAGTCCAAAGTCAGTGAAAGGACTTAGTGGAATCAGGTATGCAGGTGTCTGGTTAAAGTTAGCTTTAAACGTTAATAACTAATAGTTAGCATCAGGCACCACTAATATCTGCACAAGGAAGCAAACGCCACGAATGCACTGAGCTGAGAATGGGTGCATTTTATTCCCTCTAAATAAAACTGACTTTTCTTAATTAAAAACTCATATCAGCTCACGTTCATTATTAAACTTGTCATGAATAATGTCTGCTGAATCGATTTAAAAGACTACTTGAGCACTGCTTAGTATTCTTGATTAAGGGCATCATTACAGCAGCCGAGGTCCCAGCATAGATTTTTCCGGACAGTCTGGCAGAATCTATACTGATAAGCTCCCAGTCCAGAGCCGCCTCTCTATCCTTAAACAACCCACATCCCTGTGATAATGAGCATGCTAATGAGCCTGGTGACAACTCAGTGAATGCTCAGTAATAGACTTGTGTGGAAGACGAGACGTGCCTGGTTCTTGCGATAGTCCTGTTGGGAGTGGCGTAGCACCCTGTAGCAGAGTCTCAGCATGTATTTGAAGTGAGCATAGCGCTGGTCTCCCAAATCCTCCAACTTTAGCATCGGACCATCACCCTGATCTGTGAACGGAGCCTTTAGGATGCCAAAGATCTGGAGAGACAACCCAGAGAAGACAATGAAGAACCAACCGAGCAGGAAAATACTTTGATAGATATGATTGATAAATTTCAGACTTGAACTAGACGTCACTATCAGTCCTGGACTGTCAGAGTTAAACGTCAGATCAATCTGCAATCTGTCCAAAAATAATGGACAAACAGACAGACCGCATCTGTATCTGAGCCTGTGTGTGTGTGTGTGTGTACTCGTGCTGACCTGGGCGAGGATGTTCTGCTCCCTCATGAGTTTCTGCCTCTCTCGGTTGGGTGTTGAGGTGACCACAGACAGAACGTCCTGGCCGTTGTTTGGTACCACACACACAAAGAAAACCAAGTCCTCCAGGAGCTTAGTCACAAACCTGACAAATGCATGAAGGCAGAGGGTCGTCATATGAAAAATAAAATATGCACAACATCTCGCGTCACCTGTGTCGCCACGTGTCGGTACCTCCTCTCATTCTGAGCGATGTTGCCGTACTGAAGCTTCCTCACAGTGGACTCCAGGACCTTGCTGGCATCGTTGGCGAAGTCTAAGTCTCTGACCTCCGACAGGGGAACAGATACGATGGCAAAAGCCTCTTTGTCCTCTTTAGTGGCACAGGTGCCAATCTGTTGTGACAGCCAAAAGAAATTTCCAAATACTGCAAACATGTGTGTGTCACTTGTGTGTCTATGTGAGTAGCGAGCAGGTGTGTGTAGACCTTGAGCATAACCGGGCGCTCCTCCTCTGCATCGATGGGGACGTTGGTGCTCGTCACCCAGGTGTTGGTGCACAGGTGCCGAAGTCTCACGTAGGAGTTTCTGAGGAAGGGTGGGACAAGTCATTTACACCACATATAACTTTATAGATATAACTATCCTGGTAAGTCAGGCAGCCTCATACCTTAGGCTTAAACTGTTATTTTTTAACCACGTTAGCTGCTTAAGGGACGGCAATGTCCTTAGCAACTATTGGATGATTTGCTGTGAAATTTTATACAGACATTCATGACCTCCTGAGGATAAAACCTACTGACTTTGATGATTCCCTGACTTTTCCTCGAGCGCCATCATGTTTTTCATGTTCACGACTTACTGGATGGATTGCCATGAAATCTGGCGCAGACACTCATGTCCCCCTCAGGATGAACTGTATAAACTTCAGAGATTTTTCAGGTTAAAACTTTCACTTTTACTCTAATGTATGACCAGACACCTGACAAATGTGCAACATTCCCATCAACCTTCACTGTTCTCTGTGTTTGGTATAATGGTTAGCATGCTAATACACTAAACTCATATGAACATGGTCAACATTAAACCTGTCACACATCAGCATGTTTGCATGTGAACATGTTGATGTGTAACATGCTGACATTAGCATGTTGCTTAAAGCACCGCTGGGCCTAAATACAGCCTCACAGAGCAGCTTGCAGGGCGGTCGACTCTTAATCTTGTTGTAAAAAACGTGTATATTAAATGTATATTATGAGAATTGAAGGGGACACTTCCATTAACTGCCATTTCTGTTCCACTTGTTTGTGAAATTATCCAGTAACAAGTGTCAGTATATTTTAAATTGCTCTATTGAAAACAACAAAATAACACTTACTTGAGAAAAATTCACAAAAGCAGATGGTTTGGAGTCAAAATAAGTGACATTATCTCACCCTAATGGCAGATTTTCTGACAAGAACGGCTGTGCTCTGTGCTGTGAACTCTAGTGGAAAATGCCCCCTGTGGATACCACAACAGCAGATGTAACTTGTTATTGTTGCTGTTGTCCCCATGCGAGTGACTGACCTGGGCACGAGACAGTCGGCCCGCTGCAGCGTGGTGGCGTCCAGCTCAAACAGGGAGGCAATGTCATTCCCATGGGGAACAGAAACAAGGGTGAAAGCAATCTTCTCTGCTGCTTGATGCTTCTTCTTGGAGAACACAATATCTGTCTCATTCTGCAGCACCCACACATACATGAGGACACACACACACACACACACACACACACACACACACACACACACACACACACACACACACACACACACAGTGTCTCAAAGCATGGCCCAGACAGTCAAGTTACTTATCAATACTCAGACATGCATTTTCCCAGCAATCTTTACACATACAGGATTTTTTCTGCTATCTTCTGACATTTTATAGACTAAACTATAGAATAATTGAGACGATAACACTCGGCACACCAATAGAAAATAAGATATGATAGTTTCTAACAATATGATAAAGAAAGAAGAGGCTGCAGCCAGCACATACCTGATATATCACTTTAGATTATGACATGACACGTGTTGAGATATACACAATACTGTAACACAAGTACTACAATAACTTGATTATTTTTCTGCACATCAGTCAATTAAGCCATAAATTGTTAAGTAGGAAAGGCAGTGTGCACAGCAGGACGATGGCATAAGGCCACAGTTTCAAACTGCACTCACACAGTTTGCATTCCACAGTCTTTATAAATCTTATATATAGCTTTGCTATAAAATGCAGCCTCATTGAAGTGGACAAGCTTTTTTATGTTGAGCAATCAGTAAGTCTTTGTGACCAAGAAGCAGTGCAAACAACGTTTGTGTCAACTTGACTCTCGACACATACATAAATACTAATAAACAAGCTAAACTGTTGATAAGATCTCTAATTGAGGACAGACGGATGTGAGCCAAACTATTCTGTCACAGCTTCCTACACTAACGAGATATCAAATTACACAGAAATGTAGCCAGAGAGCCATGACTTCTCTGTGTGGTGTGTTAGACACTGCAGTACGTAGGCTGGCACAGTCTACGCTGTGCAGATGCAGCAGATAATGGCGAGGGTTAATTTCTCCCACTGTTCTCTGCATGTCAATGGGAAGCTCCCCAGAGCTGCCTCCATGCCTCAGCTTCTCTATCCTCCCACTCCCCCCCCCCACCCTCCTTGCTGGTGACTCACCCCACCAGCTTAGCACAGGCGAGTGGAGCAGAGCAGACAGCACGTCTGCCTCCCCTCCATCCCCTCTCGCAGGGCACCCCCACACCCAGACGTTATGTAAGGAGCCCCCTGTGTGTCTGAAATTCAGCATGTGCATGAGAAAGTGTGTGAGGTTGAGAGAGTTTGTGTGCGTGTTCCTGTGCATTGCCAGAATACAAATGTGCAAGGTAGCTAAGAGCTGAAAGAAATGTCTAGATATAGATTCAGAGTTTGTGTGTGCATGCATGTGTGTGTGTGTGTGTGCTTTGTGAGTGTGAGAGAACTGGTGGTATTGCATAACCAAGGGATGAGGAGACAGAGAAGTTGGACAGACAACGAATAACTGCTGAGATAATTGTTCTCTCCGCTAACACACTCATATAATCTTCTCTCCTGTTCGAGCACTCGTTCTCTCTTTCAGTCAAGTGCAATCTGACTTGCCTATGGTGTAAAATTACAGACTGTTTGCATTGCTTTGCATGTCCTGAATTACAAATATCAACTTAGTATATCAGATAACGTGAAAAATCTGTCAGCAGAAGCATTCTGAGAATGGGTGCATGTGATTTTGGAGATAAATGGGCTTGTTGGACTGACGCACCTCTCCTTTAGGCTCCACTGCGTTGTCTTTGAATTCAGGATTCACCTGCAGAGAAACTGAACAGTCAGTGACCTCAAATCTAGAAAGCTCTGGTCATAATACTGTCATCATCATCCCCCACCACCCAAATCCAAACTAAACAGCAAATGATGGGTGATAGTGGCCATATCAATGGGAATACTGCCACCTACAGCACATCCCCGAAAATCCCCGTCAACAGTGCTTATTCAGAAGCTGAAAAGTAGATACTCTCAATTTGAAAAAAAAAAGTGTCTCAGACAAAATGATCGTTAGTGCAAGCTACTTTCTAAAAGCTCTGTATAAATAAACACAATAATAAGCAGCTACAAAATGAAAAGGAGGAAAACAAAAGCATATAAAAGCAAGTAAATCTGACCTCAGCTGCGAGGTAATTCCCAGTCGCCAGATGTTTGAAGCGGAAGAGACTGTTCCACTGGCCGGCTCCGCCTCTGCAGGGGTCATAGTGCACAACCTGGCGTCGAGACACAGAATGAGGAGCATTAAACGCCAGCAGAAGCATCAGCTTTTGTCTCATTTACTTTGGTTTAATGTCAGTCTGTGCTTGCCTCCAGCTGGTCTGGTATAGAGCACAGCAACTTTTAAAACATTGTTCTCACTGTTCAGTTTCCGCCTGTTTTGTCGAGCAGACAGAACAGCTCCGTGTAGGATGGGATCGCTTTTTTGGATGATTTCTGTTATTTTAAGTGACAATAATTGGCAAATCGACACATGGCTTCATTTACAGTCAGTGCAGCCGATCACTGCAGTGTCAGAATGAGTCACACTGAAGTAGCAAGTACAGCAAGAATTAGCGTTCGCCATACTGACACAACAACATGTCAACAACTGATATGGTATCATAAGTACATTCTGGCACAAACAGCAGGAACTTCAATTTAGTGAAAGCGGATAAGAGGAACTCACAGTACAATAGACAGAGAACTAAAGGTTAAAGTGGCAGACAGGCACACATTAAATATGTGTAATCAAAGAAATTATGGCCTAAATCACAACAAAACTGTAAATTCAAGTGTTTAACAATACATCATTTGTTGCTTTATGTTTGTTTCTTTATTGTGTTGATGTACAGTATGGCTAGTTGGCTGGCATGATAGAACACAACTGTGTAGAGAGAGGTTTTGTTCACTCCCGCGTTTCACCTCGATCTCCCACAGAGCCTTGGAGCTGGTGGCGGAGGTGGCAGACTGCCGCAGCGTGGTCCTGAGGAAGACGTGCTGCTGCTTCTTGTACTCGTCACCGGTCAGAAACTTCTCCTGCTCAGCGTGAAACAGCCTCACCACGTCTCCCTGACAGAAGACACATACAAAACATGAGACTGCTGCAAGATGACTGCATTCAGCCTGCTCTAAAGATGTGCAAACTGCATGTAGTACTGCTCAAAAGATGCAATGAGGAGACAGATAAAAGGCTGATGATAAAAAAACAAAACAACATACACCCTTTAGCACATCTTCCCTGTAGTCGCTAAACTTCATGAACAAGGCGACCTTCCAGCTGGTGTTACAGTTAACAGCGTTGACCTGCAGCATGAAGCAGAGAGTAAGCGGCAACATGAAATGAAGACATTAAGAACATGTTCTGTGTACAAGGATGATAAATGAAAAACTATTAGATAAACTACGAGTAGAAGACAAGCTACAGGATTATATCTGACAACAGCTATGAACAGAACGTTTCAGCACTGATAGAGACAACATTAAAAAAACTGGTCCCACCTCTTTGCAGCCAGGGTTGTCCAGCAGCTCGATGTTACTGGCATGAAGAGGCTGCCCTGCGTTCACTGGCATCAGCACCACCTTGTCTCCAACCACCACCTTGAACCCAATTAGAGGTAATCACATCCCAGCGGGAGACACAGCAGTGTTCAAATGGACCAAACAGAAAGAAAGAAAGTGTCCATGCAAGGGGTTTATCTAAGGTCTGCAAACATCCCCATATTTAAAAAATGTGCAACAGGCTGAGCTTCACATGAGAAACAGGTTTTTTCATACCGTGGTGAGTGCACATGAACGCAGCACACAGAAACAGCGGCTGAAAAGTACACTGAATGATATGGTGTCATAGCTTGCATAACACATGCTCTCTAAACTCTCTAAATCGAACTTATAACTGACACCATACAGTCAAGTGTATTTATTGTTAACCAGCCACACTCACACAAGCACACTGTGGTTCATCACACGTATTCCAATGCTATGTTGGAGCATTTAAAAACAGTTTAAATACATTGAAGGAGTATCAGTGATATACAGGCCACAGACAGAAACAACTGGCTGGATGCTTTTAAAGCTTAACCTGACAGCCTACATGCAAAAGGAAAGGCTGGTGCATCCATGCTTTTCACATGATATTCTGTGTCTGAGCGAATAATGCACAAACACCATGCACAATCAAGAGCAATACCTTTAACCATAGGATGCTAAAGCCAAAGGGGAAGGACAAAATCAGAAATGTTACTGGAACAGGACGAACAATGAACTGACAGCGTACAGGATGAAAAAGTCGGCTCACACACCAAACGAAATCTGCTGTACTTGTAACAGAGAGGAATGTCAAGTTGTTGTACATGTACAGTACTTCCTATCTATCGAAATGTGCCAAGTGGAGGGGAACCTACATTATCTCCTTCGCTTCGGAGCTTCCAGAAGGGCTGAATGTAGAACCAGGAGCCCTCGTTCCCAGCAGTGTCCAAAGAAACCCGCATGGCGTTCTTCTCAAGCAGAGCGGGGAGGCGCTTGTTCACTGTCAGGTACTTGTTACTCTTAATGTGCAGGAGCTGAGAGAAGAATCAGGGTTTTTACATATGACAGCAGCAGTGGTGGAGGAAGTGCTCAGCAAAAGTATGAATACCACATAATAGAAAAACTTAGTTCGGAGTAAAAGCCTGTAAGTAAAAGTATGCAAGTGTAGAACTCTGTATATATACCATTATTATTACTACTCATACAATAATGTCTGAGTAGGGTGTATCTGTTGGTTGAGGGGAGGCTAATTATACTGGTCATATTTCATATATGACTGTAACTAATGATTATTTTCATTATTGATTAATCTCCTGATTATGGTCTACATTAATCGATTGTTTGTCTGGTTTGTAAAAATTCAGAAAGATTCATATGACAATTACCCAGAGCCCAAAGGAACTCGTTACAAAGCATGTTCTGACCAGCAACCAAAACCTCAAAATTATTAACAGTAAATTCAAATTAATGAAATAGTTAAAGGAAAATAAGTAAATCCTCACCTTTTTGGCATTTTGCATGAAAAATGGCTTAAGCAACTATCAAATGAGTTCAATTTTCTGTCAGTTGATGAATAAAATAACCAACTAATTGCTTCAACTCAACAAACTTACTATTGGGTAGATTGATCTATAACAAGTCATAATTTTTAACTCCACATTTGATTTGTGTGCAAAAATCTAAACCTACAAAGTAACTAGTCGCTAAAGCTGTCAAGTAATTATAGTAAAGTGGATTCAAAGGTAAAACATTTCCTTCTGAACTGCTGTGGAGTTTAAGTACAACGTGGAGTGAAAAAGAAAAAGTAAAAGTACCTAAAACTTGTTCTTAGTGCTTGAGTTAATGTACTTGTACTAATGTACTACGTTTCACAACTGTACGAGAGTAATGGCAGATCCACTTTTAGGGAAAGGAGGAGAGGTTGGTTATCGCCTCAAGGTAACTTCTTGATTGATTCAGAAGAGTTAGTTTAATGTTTTACTCACTGACTTCAGTGTGTGTGTAATACCACTAGAGACTGTATAAAACATGGACCCAAGAGCGCCTGTGATGATGCTCAGTGATAGTAACACTGGCTGTTGCCATCTTGACAGGGCCTAGATCCCAGCTAATCTAAAAATGGGCGAAGACGTGGAGCGTGGATGGAGCTGAGGCAAGCCGAATGAAGCCTGGTTGCTGAAACCTAGCAGTAAGCTGTCTCTCGAAGCACCCATGCTCATATTTATGCAGATCTTTAAGCCTTAATATAATTTGAATAAGTGAGTTCTATAAAAATCCGCCCCTGGACAGTTGTCATGAACAGAGAAATTAGCTTTTGAGAACAAACACGTTTTTTGAACCAGACTGTAAACGTATTTATTTTTGCTGTAAAGGTGGACATTTTAACATGGGGGTCTATGGGGAAAGACTAGCTTTGGGAGCAGACCTCAGGTGGCCATTCAGCAGTTTTTGGCACGTCCGTCTTGACTTTATTTTTCAGATCCAGAGGTTGCCGATGGAATCCCGCACAACACATTTTCTGATTCCATTCAACAAACGATGGTTAAATTATACCAGTGTTTGAGGTCAGCCCGAACAAATAGCTTATTTAGAAGGCCTGTTTAATTAAGCAGAAGAATAATAGAGACTGCCTTGAACACATGTTGCAACAGCAGGTAAATATATAGTTTTTGTCCTCAATTCATCTGCCTAAAACAAGTGTTTAGCAATCTGTGAAACCAAATACTACCATTGTGGGCCTTGGCAAAATTGCCGGAGGTGTCAGGGATTGGATGACAGGCACACAACCTTGGTAAACAAAAAACACAAACAAGGCTCTGGACTCAAGACAATCTGGTACCGCAGGTGTTTGCAGAAGAAATGGGCTGTACCTGGATGACATTACTGTATTTGACAACTTCTCCAAGAAGCTTCTTGTTCTCCGACTCGTTCTGCTTCTGCTCCAGTTCTGCTGCATGCTGAGTAGTGAAACAGAGATTTACTTTCTGATGCAAATGAAAATGAAGATCTAGATGCAGATTGTGATAAAAAAAAAGAAGTTCTACCTGTAACTTCTTAAACAGGTCTCCCTGCGTGTTGTTGTTTCCTTGTTTTCCTTGTTTTGCCTTCCAGAACTGCTTCTGGGCTGAATATCTGTTCATGGGACACACCTTGAAAAGGCAATCTGCAGAGGAGGAGGAGGAGGAGGAGGAGAGGTATTCAGGCACACAGGAGTTGCTCTCTGTGGGTCAGGTTAAGCACTACTCAAGGGTCTTAATGTGGTGACGCTGCATTTTTGAGGTTAACAGTTATTTACCCACCAGAGTCGCTCAAACACATCAAACCTTCCCTGACACCACAGTGTTGTGTTAAACAACATTGGGCGCAAAGGATCTGGTCAGCCTTGAAAGTTTAAAAAAGTGAGTGCGTGTGTGTGTGTGTGTGTAACCTTGCTCCAGTTTTATTAGTATATTTCTACACACCTCTGAACTTTTTGGGAGGGTTGGCCAGGTCGCCGGCATCAGGCTGGACAACACACCTGTCATCAACAAGCCTGCAGAGAAGAGCACAAAATGATGCCATATTCTATCTTCAATACATTACTGTTTCAGGCAATCTGAGCCTTCATACAGCGATTCCATTGGCCAGTAAATCACTTGCCTTCAAAGTAAAGATTTACATGTACACACTGTAGTCTAATTGTGGTATCACAGTCAAATGCAAATCCACAAAACAGAGTCTGGGACTGCTATTAAAACATATCATTTGAATGCACGGTTCAAAACCACACCAGCTCCACAGCTGATTGGCCACCTGCAGGATGAAAAGCTCCACTAAGAAAAGAGAGAGTGAGGTCTCAGTGCACCATCGTATCCATCTCCTCCCCCAGCATCTGCACTGATGCCCTGACGATTGCCGGATGGAGGTCAACTAATTTAACGCCACTTTGACCTCAGCTTTCCAGCCCGGCAGAGGCTTGGAGGTGGTTTGTATCGAGACAGATAAACTGGGGTAAAATGACATCCAGCTTTCTGAGGCTTTTCACATAGTTGGTGGTTTCACACAGTCATAAATATATTTAATGACAAAAAACAGCTATAATCACAGTGTGTATATAATGTCAAATGAAGCTTTGAGATGAATCTTTGATCACTGAAGACTGAGCTCCGCAAAGTCGACTGCAGGTTAGCAGAGCATGCACTGGCTGCAGTGGGCCGCCGCCACCGCCAAAGGAAACCAAGTGGTTTCTGTGCAGGGTTGATTAGGGGGCATTGGAAGGGTGTCATCAAGTTAATAACTGCCTTGTTTCCCCACATTCAAGCCTGTTATCTGCTTGTTACTGACTATTTGACACACTGGAGATGTTTCACTGACTTAGTGATGCACAGTAGGTCAGTGAAATTCACACATTTGACTGACATTCGGTTAAACTAATGAAGCTGATGACAGATATCTAGAGTAAATGCATGAGAGCTGAGAGGAATTAAAGCTGCACAAGAACAAGAGTGCATCTAAACACTGTGCCAAGAGTGCACATGGCTGACATTCATTCACATCACCTCAGTTACCTCATCCATGAAAGACCATTAAAAAAAAGCATATATTCTTCTGTCACATTGCATCAGTTATCAGCGGGTAAAGATGCACTTGCTTGTCATGGTACAGTTGTCAAGTGTGTAAATAAAACCAAGAGCAGGTCTTTATTTGAATATTTAACCCTGCTTTCATAAAAACACCTGTGTTAGTAGCACTAAGAAGACTGAGGGTAATGGTGCTCATAAGAGCTGGAATGGCAGAGAACCCATTATCTTGTGGAGTTGGAGGAGTAAATACAGGGAAAACAATGGCGACGGAAAAAAGAGCAGTTTTACAAACAGAAACATCAATGTGATCAGAGGGGAGGTCACAGGGTTTTTTACTTGTCACTCTACTGCGGGTCTGGGCTACAGCAGTCTTTTTTGCATTTGCTTTAAAAATGAATGAAAGTAGAAGAAGATTTCATCAAAACTCTGTAAGTGGTTGTTCCTGTCAGTAAATCCTTGTTTGGCAGCTGCGACTCAATGGTGGCATTTTAAACACAATAAATTATCCATTAATTTGACATTACACTTGGCTTGAAGGTTTTATTTCAGGACTTTATTTTATTTAGTCCTGGTGTACCGCTCACAGATGGCTTTAAACCAGAGGGATTTACCTTCATCCTGTTGAAATATATTCTACGACACCAGCTATGAATTTCTAAATCAAAGACTCCCATATCGTCTCGTTCCCTCGATCCTATTTGGACCAAAGGCCGAGGTGCACAAGCACATCCATTCATCCCGTCCACTGAGGAGAAACATAATGCCAATGCACAATTCCTCCGATTCATACAAAGCTGGCAGCCCCGCCGAAGTGAGCTGAGCCATTTCCTATTCATGCCACGGCACTTGATCAGTGTCAATCCACAGGCTGTGTATTATTTCCTCTGACTCTGTATCAGAGCTACATCTAAATGAGAAACAATAGAGCCCAACAGGAAGCAGAATCAAGTGCTAAATGGCTAAACAGGAAGGCTCTCTGGAAAAGTCCCTCAAGCTCATAAATAAGTAACCTTAACTTGTCAGAGAGTCGGGCTTTAGTTCAAACAGTGAGGCTCTGACGGCCTGACCCTCACAGCCAGCGCAGGAGTCCGCCCTGTGAGCGAGTTAAACATGAACCAATGATAACTCCAGCAGGCCGGACACAGACGAGCTAATTTTAGCTCCATTGCTTGTGTTGAGTGGATTGAGACAACAAGACAGGAAGAAATACGGCATGTAAAGCAGAGCAGCAGGTCTGATACGCTTCTTCTGTTGACTGTTTTCTAAGGAAAAACCAAAGAGTACATGTGTGAAAGGTTTTACAGCCACTGTCTGTTACTGCATGTTTCAACCTGCTGACTGAGTCATGCACTTCCTCATTGAATGCATCTGATCATTACTTCACTGCTTGTGAACATATATTAAGACACGGGAAAACAATAAGAGGCAAAAACACTTAAGTAATTGGATACAGAACTATTTCAGCTTTGTAAAGTATCTTAAATGTGCACTACAGGATAGGACTCATTCCTATTGATTATGAAACACAAACATGTCATGGACCTCCAAAATGAACCTCTCTGATAATGAAAAATGTTGGTCGACAGGATATCCGAGAGGTCAAGGTCAGGAGTGGATCTGGATCACCTCCTAAGAAACTCAAAGGTCATGTGGCTTTTGAGTGTTTGCAATGTAAGGTGTGTGAGGAACTCGCAGATTTAATGTTATCCTAGGCAAACATAGGCATGAGAGGCCTTGTATGGCTGAGGTTACACTGTGCTCAAGGGGGCCGTGGCACTGGGAGGTTTCTGCTTCTGATACTCTTAAAAAAAAAAAACACTCAGCTCTCCTGTCAAACTACACGTTACTGAATCACTGATAACGGTTTCACTGCTTCACTTCAAAACAACAGGAGCTGTGAACAATCGCCGCTCTGCATTTTTCCATTTCAGATATGTACAGCCTGTGTGTGTGTGTGTACGCGCGTGCGCCTGCTGCTGCTGCTCTTGCTGACATTCACATTGGCACAGGCCTTTACAGCTAAGGGAGCTTTTCAGCAAAAGAAAGCAGGTTGCCTGTGTGCACTCCTGCAGATAGCGAGGCGAACCGGGTTGCAAGTCAAGGCGCTAACATGTTGTATTTCGATCCTCCACAGCTCAGGGCATTAAAGAAGAGGCTTTAATGTGCCAGCCGTGGTGCAGTCATGGTTTGTGAGAGGAATTTACAGCAGACAAAGTTAAGAGTGAGAAACAGTGAGGAAAAGGGAGAGGAGGTGGGTGGGGCAGGCTCATTCCTCACAGCCAGTCGATCTTTCCACGCTTGTTCTGCAGGCTCGCAGGCCAGAGTGCACCCGGAACCAGAGGCATTTCACCCTGCTCTCAGCTCAGGAGGAACGACAGACAAATGGACTGCTCCTGGCAGCTTTTTTTTTTTTTTTGCACTGCTGTGACGAGAATGACACAACGAAAAGAAGTTTCCATCACACCTACACACACAGCCCTACACATGATGTCAAACTGACAACTGATGGACTACATGAGCTACGGCACAAAATAAAAAGTAGGAGTTACCAAAATTTTTATGGCTGTGACCCCGGAAAGAGGGCAGGTGGCTCCCTGCAAACCCTCATCACATGTTAAATCTGTCTGTGTCATTTCACCTGATAGAACCCTGATTCAAAAAGAGTTGGGACGCTGTGTAAAAAAGAAGTAAAAACAGAATGCAACCATTTACAGAGTTCACTGACAACAACAACAACAGTTTTACGAGGCGTCCTGAGCCCTAGTCACATCCTTTAGACCAGGCATGTCCAAACTATTCCATAAAGGGCCGTGTGGCTGCAGGTTTTCGTTCCAACCAAGGAGGAGCACACCAGGCCAACCAATCAACATCAAGGGATCTCTTAGTTATCAGCTGAAAAGTGAGATCAGCTGATTAAATGAGTCCAGTCTGGTGCGCTCCTCCTTGGTTGGAACGAAAACCTGCAGCCACACGGCCCTTTATGGAATAGTTTGGACATGGCTGCTTTAGACAGTCATGTGTTCACAAAGTGGTGAACCTCGCGCCATCCTCGCTTGTGAACGACTGAGCCTTTCCAGGATGCTCCTTTCATACCCAATCATGATACTATCACCTGTTACCAATCAACCTGTTAACCTGTGGAATGATCCAAACAGGTGTTTTTGTAGCGCTCCACAACTTTCCCAGTCTTTTGTTGCTCCTGTCCCAACTTGTTTGACATGTTGCTGCATCAAATTCAGAATAAGCAGATATTTACAAAAATCAACGAAGCTGATGAGGTCACAAATATATTGTCTTTGAGTATATGTCAAACATGATTCGCGAATGATCACATCAGTTTTAATCAGGTTTTTACACAGTCCCAACTCTTTTGTGGTCTGGGTTGGAGAAATGGTTTAGTCCTTTAATCTAGTCTATAATATCTATCCTTAAAGGATTATTGGATGAGAATGAAGTATTCTTTAGGGTCAGTGCACTCACATACAGACTAAATCTAAATATGTGTAAAGATCCACAAAACTGTGGAACTTAATGCTGCATGTGAGGAGTGAGCAGCATGAAAAACGATCAAACTCCTTCTCCTCACTTCAACTGAGTTTACACAGTGATACTCCTCCTTCATTTTGCTGAGCCCCCCCCCCGACGCCTCCTTGTGTCGCCCTCTGAGTCCCCGGACCCCACTTTGGGTCAAAAGATGAGCTTGTAGCGACAATCGCTCGTGCAGCCGACTTAACGCACTGTTTTGCAATCCTGGAACATTTGCGTAAACGCAGAGTTTCCTGAGAAGCGGCATTTTGCGTGCAGACGGGCCTCGGCCACGACGCGCACGCTGGAAGTTTCGCCCTGAGCGGCTTACAGAGATCGCACTCTGATGAAGAGGGGGAGAAGTGGTGAAGATGTGAAGTGAAAGTAGAGAGACAGGAGCATGAATCCATATGGACTCCGCAGTGAGGAGAAAGTGAGGACGGACAGGAGGAACATACCCCAAAGTGCTGATGAAGCCATTCACGGAGCCTTCCGCGTAAAGAGACACTATGTCTCCAATGTGAAGGAAACTGGACCTGTGCTCTGACATGTTCACTGGCTGTTCGCTGTAGATGTGTCTCCCATTTACAGCCGAGTGCTACTTCTCCTCGGGTGAAGTGATCCGCACGTTGCAGCGCCTCCAGTTCAGCAGCAGCTCCGCGATCTGCCTCCACTCCTGCAGCTCCACATTTCAGCGAGTCGATTGAGAAAAAAGCGGAAAGCGCAAAAAAACCCGGTGGCGCTTTTGGTTTTTCTGAAAGAAGAGTTATTCAACTTCTTCCTGTATGTCAGACAGACCGGGGAGAGCCTCACATCCACTGCAGGGGGAGGAGACTGCTGCTGTCAGGCCTCTCAGCCAATTCCGCTCTCTGACATGTTTTTGTTTTTATTCAGGCAGAAAAGTACAAGTCATTCAGATACTATCAGCTTATTGTGGGAAATATACGTCGACCAGCTGTCGGCCAGACAGCTGATACATATTAGAGATGTTATGGAATATAAAGTCTGCTCACTAGACAATAACAGATACAACAAACTGTGGGAATGTTGCAGGAAATAAACATTAATATAAGTCTCATTTATTAAACTTATAGATAGATAGATAGAATAAGCATGGTGGAAGTCAGGGATGTTTGGATGAAGTGGGAGCAGATGCCATTTTAATGATTTTAATGCTTTTATTGTTCCAAGCAGACTATTTGTATGTACTGTATGCCCCAATACATGTTGAGGGATCGTTAACAGTTAAATTGATATGCATAATTATCGTCAGCTAGGATTATTTGTAATTTCATGGTTATATTATTTATTTTGTCTGTATTTTAAGTTGTTATTTATCTACAGGTTTTCACAAAATCTGATTTCTTTTCATCGCTGCATTTTAATTTTGGCCAACAACGACACTCAAGGCCAGAGTGAGTCTGTGTTCCAGATATTAAGGTCTGCTCGCTGCTACAGGAGCAAGACTGACAGACACCAGGGTGCAGGTGTGTAACTACGTACATTTACTCAAATACTGTACAAGTACAAATTTTAGGCACTTAAATTTTACTCAAGATTACTTGAGTAATACTCGAGTATTTGTTGTTTCTTACTTCACTGCTTCAACTCCACCAGATTTCAGAAGGGTTTTTTTTTTTTACTGCACTGTATTTATTTGATGGCTATAGTTAGGCCTGCTAGTTACTTTTTCAGATTAGATTTTTACATATAACACTTATGATTAGCTTAGAAAATGCATTCTCTATAGTTTGGGCTCTTTGTCACATGATGTCAGGTCAGATGTCTTGCAGTTGGTCAGAGTTTCACCCAGAGACATTTCCCCTCTAAATGTATCATTCAAACAAGGCGGAAAGAGCTGAAATTATCCAAAAAAATATCCAATTATCCAAAAAATAAATAAATCAGAACTTATAATAGTTATTTGTAATAATATACCAGTCACACAAGACATTTGTCTGCAGAGTTAGTGCTTTTTTTACTTTTTGTACCTTAATTTTGTAGAGTTTTAAATGAGACTTTTACTTGTACTGGAGTGTATTTACATTATAGTTTTACTTAAGTAAAAGTTTCTGAACACTTCTCCCACCACTGACAATGGCTGTAATGATAAGGATGGGAGGATGAGGATGTTTCTGTGTAAGTTTGAGCCACAAAATACACCAGTTGCCAAATGTGTGATCATCACGGCACCCAGACATGACAGCATCTGAGAGAAAGTGTCATCTTTTATCTAATTCTGGCTGACTTTTACCCCATCAGCTACCTAACCCCCTGGAAAAACTGGAGTTGGAAAGCTAAATGACCTGCAGTGACAGAAACCTTTAAGGAGGAAGGATGGAAGTGATTTGGACATTTTTACTGCACTGCCTGTATTGAGAGAGGAGGGGCGCTAGAGATCAAGACTCAAAGGGTGAGACTCGGCTGCACTGTTATACAAGCAATCTCATTATCTGACCTGTATCGCCCCCTAGTGTTCACTCAACTGAACAAACAGATGCTTTTGCTGCTCCCATAACTTTGTGTGTTCAATACAAACAAATGGACCAGAAAAGTCTTTTTCATGCTGGTGCCAGCGACAGGTTCCTCAGGCTTACACACAGTCTGCAGGTGAGACACAGCGACACACATTTAAATCCATATGGCCTCATCTAGAGCAAAAAATACCACTGAACACTAATTTCACAGTGATCATAAACCATCAAAACAAACATCTTTTCATGAGTTTAACAATGATATAAAATTCCAAAAAATAAACACTATACACTAAACTATGTACACCATAGGAATACTGGAACCAGAGGACAACAGGAGTTGCACAATGGTGGACTCACTTCTGAGAGGCAGAAAAATGCCCTTGATTTTATGGCCTGCTCTTTCATCACAGATTACCAGTGACCTTTTAATGCTGTAAAATTATTTAATGTTGCCACACACACACACACTGGTTTATGGCTGCCTGGATGTAACATTTACAGCACCGCTTTTTATTTCACATGGTGAGAAAAAAAAAAGCTGCAAGACAGGTGGAAGTAACTCAGCACACTTACTCAAAGTACTTTTACTGTACTTGAGTATTTACAGCTCATGCAACTATATACTTCCACTGCACCACATCTCAGAGGGAAACACTGCACTTTCCACTCCACTACATTTGTCCGACAGCTTTAGTTACTAGTTAATTTTCACACCCCTCCAGTCCAGTGAAAACCTTGTATCTCCAAATGTGCTGAATGTGAATCCTTGTGATAAATTGTTTTTTGTTTATATGTGGAGGAAATTATTCTACTTCTTGAGCTAAATAAACCATTAACTAAAACTAAACTAATTTAGTTTTATAGATGTATTATTTGGTTACTTATTGTTCCTGTGTGTGGGGTTGGAGAGAGAGAGAGAGAGAGACAGACAGACAGACAGACAGAGAGAGAGAGAGTGAGAGGCAGAGAGAGAGAGAGAGAGAGAGAGAGACAGACAGACAGAGAGAGTGAGAGGCAGAGAGAGAGAGACAGACAGACAGACAGACAGAGAGAGTGAGAGGCAGAGAGAGAGAGAGAAAAAGAGAAAGACAGGCAGTGAGAGAGAGAGAGAGACAGAGAGAGAGAGAGAGAGAGAATTGCAGTGAACATGCAGTGCAGTCGCACCTTCCTTCCCAGCAGCTCCGGACAATGAAGCGCTCCACTCCTCCCTCGCTCCACTCCTCCCTCGCTCCGCACCACTCAGACCTGTTTCCTCGCGCTCGAGTTTTGACAGAAAACTCAACACCGTCGGGGGACAAACAGACTTTCTCCTCCTAATTCTGTGAGCTTCATGTTGAGCCCGTTTCCTTCCGACACCAGCACCAGCAGCACCACCAGCAGCAGCAGGACTCTCCCGGGTCACACAGTCGTTCAAGTCGTCGCGAGGCACCGGTTTCTGTAAGTGAAGCAGACTTTTTCAATTTTAATGAGTTTCTATGGAAGCACGCGCGGCCCCTGCTTCCCCGCAGCTGATATTTAGAACAGTTGATTATCGCTGTAAAATTTCAGAGACATTGTTTCTTCTTCTTTCTTTTCTTTTCTTTTTTCTTTTTATTATACCTTGTTGCCTCGTGCATGTGCCGAGTTTATTCACAGCCAGCTCCCGCGCGTATAAATACATGACATCAACCTAATATAGTGGGGAAAAAGGGGTCTAAAAGTGTAGAGTGTGACTTCTGTAGCAACAGGCTAACAGAAGAGAACATCAACACGACTGGACCGGACAATAGAGTGAGACAGGAGAGCTGAAATGAGGTACATGGCTTCCTTTCGCTCTTTGTGTCTAACACCACAATTTCAAGACTGACAGAACATGCTGTTACTGTGCACTGTTGATGTGTGAGTTGTAGCATGGTCGACTACGTTTACTCCACCTGGTTTTCCTCCCTTCAAACACTTACACATGTGTTAATGCACACTAAATTATACTCATACTTCATCTTTTTAAGGCTACTTAAATGCATCCCAGTTCAAATCCCCTGTCAGACAATGAGGGGGTAAGTTTGTGCTCAGCCTGCTTCATCTTGCTTGTGGGTATTGACACACTTTCTGCCCCTTTTCCTGCAGAAGCCTGAGAGGTGAATGGTGTGAACCGCGCTGGAATGCAAAAGGATTACCATCTGACCTTAACTCAAAGGAGGCGAAGCAACCAGACCATTAGATCACACGTTTTCTGATCTCTGCTGCACTTACAATGCCTTTGAGGTTATAATGTCTACGCTAAAGCACGTTATTCTGCAAGACAAAGAGCAGGACGTTGAGAAGAAGCTGGACTGGAGTTACATCGAGTGGGTCGAAAATGAAGATGTCAGCACAGGTGTGGCAGACGCACAGACGCAAACGGACCGGGGGCCTTCTGAGCACAAAGAGTGTCAGACCAGCAACCCGGTCATAATGCACATAGATTTCACACGGACACAGTCCAAGCTGAGACATTCATCCCTGGTGGACACCGACGGCTTGGTAGCACCTTTCTTCCAGTTTGACCGGCAGGCCCCCGGCCGAATCTCCACCTCTCCCACCTTGAGGAGGATGAGGAGCACCCGGCGTTCTCTGACGGATACCTGGGATCATGTCAGGATGGGGAGCACTCAGGAGGAGCCTTCCTCGGAAGGCACGCCGTCCCCCATAATCCCCCTGTCCCCAGTACACAGAGTCAAATCTCCCCTAGCAGCCAGCCCCCTCTCTGATGGAGAGATGTGTCAAGATCATCGGCCCATTTCATCCTTCGGCCGACAGAGAACCAGATCACATAGATCAAAGACTCTTGACAACGGCGTCACTCCCAAGAGACAAGAATGTCGCAGTGCTCATCCTACTCTCATTAAAAACTTTGGATTTCCTGATAGTGAACTACAGGTGAGCAAGATTATCTGTGTAATTTAAATCAAAGCACGTCAATCCTCGTTAATGACCTTTGCAAACCTCTTCCCACCCTCACCACGAGTCACGTGCTGCCGTCTGGTGAGGAGTTTTATCTATAAATGAAATGGTTACACATTCCTTCCTTGCGGAAACCTTCTCTCCCTCATTCTGCCCTGCCTCCTGCGGTGGTCACTCACAATGCGAGCTTTTGACAGCAAATGAATCAGCAGTTACATGCACTGACAGCTCTGACCAAGCCCACTGCCTGGAGAGCCCTGGGAAGTGCTCTCCTCGGGCCCCCATTCACCGCAGTCAGCAGTCACCCAATAATGGAGGGGTCAGTGAGCGATGGAAAAAGATAATGGGGAGATCTATTCATCAGCTCGCGGTATTCAGCCGAGCACATTCTCAATAGAGTCCCGACATTCTCCTCAGATATCACAGGCTTTTGAATCCAAGCCACCACTTAAAACACTGATTCATATTTGAAGGTCTTTGAAAGTGATATAGTGGTGTCGTTAGCAGTAGGAGGTGCTTGCACCCTCGGCTGCTGGGTGCTACAGTGAGACGGTGCTAACATGGCATGCAAAACATATAATAATTGCAACCATTGGGATCCTGAGAGAATTTTTATTGAGTAGAATTATCTGATTTTATGTTATTTTGATTCATGCTGGAACTCCAAAGCCTGTTTCCATCCTCACTGAGGCACCAGGGAATGAATCATCTCAGTACATTTGCTGTAACGTATGTTTTATGAATGCTTACAATTTCATTTTTCCATTGTCTGATGCAGTGTTTTCCTCTTTCTGCAGGAGAAAGAGCATTTCCGTAATCGGTAAGTGAACCTTGGACTTGGTCTTGCATGTTGTCTGTGTGTCAGCATAGCCAAAACCACCTGGACCTCACTTGGAGCATGTTCGCATATCAGGAAAGTAATAAAACTTTTTTTGTGGCCGATAAGTTTTACCACAGCGTGCACTTTTTTTTTTTTTTTTGGTCACTCTGGTTCATGTAATTTCCCTAGCGAGCCACCGCTGCTTCTGCTTCCAGAGCGTCTGTGTCAGAGCATTTCATTAACTCAGAAGCTTGGCCTACTACGTGTCACATCGGCATCACAAGCGCCGTGTCTTCATGCGCTCGTGGGACGCTCATGAGGGAGGACGATGGGACGTTTCGGGGTTTAAGGAGCCCCATTGTGCATTCATTGTCAGTCATGTCTTTGTTAATGGAGCATAAGCTTGGTGGGTTAAGTTTTGAGAGTCCCATGGTTATGTGTGGCCTAGACAAACCCTCATTAAGGCTGTTTTCTCTCACTGCCACCCACACCCCTCCTAATGGGCTGCAGGGCTCGTCCCCTCACTGGATAATTAGGCAGCTATTGTCCCTGTAATTACGCCCTGGCACTGTGCCTCTTACAGTGACCGAGCCCTGTGAGCCACTGGTTGGGACAGTTTTGTTTTGGGGCATCATTATTTCTCTTGCTGTGCGGGAACAAAACGCCCATTTTTACAAGTGCTCTCGGTGGCAGAGAGGCTGACACAGAGGAAGCTTTCTGAGTGCTCACAAAGCAACAGGATGTCATTGTGAGGATGCAGAGGGATGAACTGCGAGGAGGCACTGACCTGGTTTAGAGGAACCGTGCTTTTTGTACCGTCCCATTAGCCGCATCTCCTCCACAGAGCTCAGGTGCTGCTGCACCGCCTGGCTCATCCATCCATCTTTGTATCATTTCACCAGGAGGAGCGATGAACACTGTACTTTCACATGTCAATGAAACTGCTCCCGTTCAGTTGTTTGATGACTTATCCTCCATGGGTACAGGTTGGCCCTGCAGCCATGTGGCCCACATGTGCGTTCGAGTTAGTCTTGTTTGCTGCTTGCGTGACAGGTGCAGCACAGCAGCAGAAAGGCAGCCGCCGTTTGAGGGGACATTATGAGCAGTTTTTACACATTATAGCAGGCAAAGATGAAGCAGCACCAGCATTGTTCCTCTTGTTTGCACTTCTGCCCCAGCTTATTGTATTGTTATCAGAAACAGGGACGTTAGCCCTCACCTGTCTTCCTTATGGTCTGATCATGTTCTGATAACCTTTATCAGACAGAAACTGTGTCGATCCACCTATTTGTTGTTATTTCTCTTTTATCTGATCATTTTCTGAAACTCTAAACTTTTTGAAAGGCAGGACCCTGAAAAACATTGAAGTGAAACCGCAGCACGTTGTCGTGGGTCACTGACCAGCTGAGTGTCAGCGTGCTGAGAGTGAACTTTGGCAAAACCAGCCCGTCTGGTTTCCGTGCAGCTTATTAGCCACATTAAAGGACGAGAAGCTCTCGCAGACTTTTGGATTGTGATTGTTGGAGTCACACAGTCACCGATCAAGTTTTGCTCTGTTTACAGTCTCTTTATTCCTGTAACAAATGAAAACATGCATGTGGCCGGGCCCTTTTGAGATATTTAGTCTGCACATTTAGTCACCTCCATAACATCATTGAATTGCATTTCTCTGGGTTTTAATTTCAGCACATGAATGTCCTTTCTTTCCTTTTTTGCTTTGAGCAATAATCCCTGAATTAAATACAACAGCAGAGGATAAGTCAAAACACTTGAGAACAGTGGCTGTTTGAGCTTTGCTTGAGGCTAAAAGGCAGGCCTGTGTTTTTCCAGCCACCACCATGCCTCAGTTACTAACTATGAGTAGCAGACCAAGAGGATTATGACTGGCTCACACTGACAGCTCGCCTCCTTCCACACAAATAGGGTGATCCATTAATCAGCAGCTATCCACACATAAGCCAGACACGTAACACTTATCCTTTATAGTTTCTGCTACTCAAGTTAATCACCAATTTGCTGCACAGTGCAGATGGTATTTCAGTGGTATTTCAACCATGTGAAAAGACAAAAGGAATTCTGTTATTTCCTGTGTCTTGCACTAAGTCTGTTCTCTTTGTGCTGTATTATATTTACAATATCACAATAATGGCTCTCCTAACAGTGAGTTTTGAAGATGTCACTGCTGACAGTTTCAGTGTTTGTGTGTTTGGCAGCCGGCACCTGTTTACAGTGGTGGAATGTAGCTTATTACATTTACTCAAGTACTGTACCTGAGAACAAATACAAGATGTACATGTACTTTATTTCAGTGTTTCCATTTTATGCAACTTTAAACGTCTGCTCCATTACATTTCAGAGGCAGATATTATACTTTTTACTTCGTATCTGCAAATTTAATGAATTTGAATGTTTGTGATAAACTGAAGGATCAAATGTTCCTTTATACGTCGAGAAAACTCTCCTGCTTCCTAAAATAAACCGTTGGATTATCTGAAAAATGAACATATGCTGGTAGAATATGATGCATTGCTGTAGATTAAACTACCCAGCAGTATATAAAGTAGCTAAAATCAGCTTTACCTTAAACATCTCCAGCAGTGAAATGCAACATACATATTAATGCAGCAGGAATATTAATCAGATATAATAGTAAAACACTGACAGGGACCATTTTACTACACACTGAGTACTTTAACTTTCATACTTTAAGTACATTCTGCTGATAATACTGACATATGTTTACATGAGGTTTTGAATGCAGGACGTTAACTTGCAGTGGAGTATTATCACAGTGTGTATTAGTACTTTTATTTAAGTAAAGGATCTGAATACTTCTTCCACCGCTACTTTCTTACTGTCCCCTCAGGCTTCAGGAGAGGAGGCGGAGCTCCGTGGTGGTCAGCCTGCCTGGATTGGATGTTTCACCAGGAGACCTTTTTGTATCCAATGGAGCAGCTCACATATTAAATGGTTCAAACTTCTCTGGTAAAATCTTAAATTCTGTTATATATCAAGTTTTAATGATCTCGTTCTTTACTTTTTGAACCATTTAACCCAGCAGAGTTCTGGTGGTCCGCCCCCTGTTTCACATGGTGCTAAGATAAGATAACATAAAACTTTATTTATCCCCAGTTGGGGAAATTTGGGCATTACAGCAGCATTGAAAGCAGTGGGAAGAAAAAAATAGCAGCAGAAGTAGCAAACATTTGAAAAAAAAATACAAAATAAAAAGTAGACTATATATATATGTACATAGTATACAAGCAAAATGGAATTGACTTTATAAAAAAAATAAAATATGTAGAAATATATATAAGCATATATAAGAAATGTGTGCGAGTTGCCTTCTGATTAAAAATTACAATAAATAGTGTTACTACTATTGCACAGAATGTAAAAGGAAATATGTAGTACTGCACAAAATGTATGGATATGAGCGTAATTTGTCAAACAACATCAACACAGCCTTATGTTAAGCGATGCAGGAGTTGAATAATCTGACAGCTGATGGAACGAAGGACCTGCGGTAGCGTTCCTTCTTACACACTGGATGCAACAGTCTGTCACTAAAGGAGCTGCTAAGGGCCCCCACTGTGTCATGCAGGGGGTGGGAGGGGTTGTCCATGATCGATGTCAGCTTGGCTAACATCCTCCTCTCACCTACATCCTCAGTGGTGTCCAGAGGGCAGTCCAGGACAGAGCCAGCTCTCCTGACCAGTTCATTAAGTCTCTTTCTGTCCAGCCAGTATCTGCTTACGCATGAACCGATCGATGTTATCATTCAACATATCAATTCAATCTTCAATGCAAATACAATTATTCACTTCAAAAATGTCTTTGTTTTGTAACAACCCTGGTTATTCTGAAAAAGACAATGTGCAATAGATTCATACCTGAAGCTAATTAGAGAGGCAGATAACACAGAGACACACAGAGACAGCAGTAAAACATGGTTTTTAAAGGCTTTAACAGCGTATAATTATTCAGTGTGTCTTGGTGCTTCAAAGAGAAGCACAGCAGCAGTGTATCTGCTGGTGATGCGAGACCACACACCATGGCCAAAAGATAAAAGACAACACACCAACTGTTTGTGTGCTATTTTAATGTAATTTAACCGCCAGTATATGCAAAAATAACTCAACTGTTTGCGCCCTCCTCAAGTCTACCAGTTTTTATCCTGACACACTGTTTTGTTTGTTTGATTCTAATCCCATTTGTTGCACAGAGCACATTCTTGCTGGTTCTTTTGTGGATAATCAGGATTTTATGTTTGTGATTTTTTATTTTGTAGATACTAAGAAGCCAAAGTGGCCTTTTTCAAGGCGTAGTACGGTAGGTGTGTTCTTTGTCTGTTAGGTGCTGTTATGTGTGGCTAGTGCTGTGCTTGTGTTTTGTTTTGATGTGCTTTGTTTTAGCTGTTGGTTTGGACATTGTTCTCTGACCCACTTCTCCAAGCAGATTAATGCGGTTCCTTTTATCCCTTTTGTAACTGGTCAACACTTGAAATGCAGAACTTGAGCCAAACCTGTTCAATTGGGTTTTTGAACATAGCTTTTCATCGCCATCATTTAGAGAGATATTTGAACAAAATTACAGATGTGCAAGCAAATCCTTTCCCTGGATCAGCACACATCCATAACTGAAAGTCTGCCTAATGTGACCATGCGCCTCTTCCTTCGCCTTTCAGACTAAAGGGAAATCACAGACAGGCACGGCATCAGAGATTGAAAAATATCTCTCAACATTGCAGATTCAAGACTGGAGAAACTCTGACCATCAGAGGTATAAGGTGAGAAATGAATACTGTCAGCAGCAAAAGCCCTTAAACATCCAAGCTGTTTGTTATGTAAATCATCACGTTGGTTGTGACTGTGCCGTGACTTCTAATCTAAGCAAACACAGAGTTTGAACAACTAAGAGATTCAGATTTCCAATTCAAATAGATGTCAGTGTTTAACAAGTGACTCAAAAATAACAGGACGGCAGTTAGAGGGAGGCTCCCGCAGTGATAAATGACACAAGTTGTGCAAGAACCAGAATTTCTGGGCAGTAACCAGTCAGGTTGACCCTGCACACATATGTAAACAAACCTGACATACATCAGAGTGCATCAGGATGGTGGCAGGAACTTTACACTGACAGAATGTACAGTTTTTTACAAACACACTATCTGAGGTGTAAATGAGTCTCTTTCCTAAAAGCTTTCTCTTGTCCGATCACTGCTCTTCTGCCGTCCCTGTGCAGGACTACTCTCTGGCAGAGTTCCTGCGGGACCAGTCTTCCCAGGTGAGCGCCACCTCTGACCCTCAGGGCTTTAAGAAACAGGAGGCCATCTGGGAACTCTTCACCAGCGAGTGTGTTTACTTCCTGGATCAGCTCATGGTTCTCAAAGAGGTGACTGTCCGCACAAATGCACATGCACATGCACATGCAAATACACACAGAACACACAGCACCGCACTGCTGCTTTTCCTCCTGTCACTGAATTCCCGTCAGTGAGTTTCATGTAAAAGTCTCTTTGGGTTTTCCATTCTTTGCAGCAGTGGATTAGAAATTCAATGCTGGCCTGAGCCTGTTCTCTCTCTGACGTCTTTGTTACTTTCAGGTGTTTTCGGCTACACTCACAAACCTGCAGATGAGAAACTGCCTGACTGATGTCGACTCCTGGAGGCTGTTTGCAAACCTCAATGAGCTTTGCCTGGTGAGACATAATGCAAATCAGTACCATGACTTTACCGCTAGTTTTAGGTGTGTTATGTAAATCAGTATGTACAACAGCAGCCTTTGTGGCATTATGATAACACTGCAGGGCAAGACTCTGTCTTACTGCTGAAAAAGTGAAGTGGAGAAGATGATGAATGAGTTATTTATTAAACTTTTAATCAACCAGGAGGGACTCATCGAGATTATCTCTTTTCCAAGAGCACCTTGATCAAGAGGCCCTAACAGCAATAAGCGAGACACAAACAGAATAAGACAGATAAAGCAAGATAGTCTCCATAAAATCATCATACAAAACATTTAAACTAAATAGCAACCTGACAGCTGTCCCAACCCCACAGCTGAAATGACTGACTGTGTGACATGCGTAGCATTCTTATTGTCAGCAGCCAACATGTAACTGAGGTGGTGAGGACCTTTCTGTCTGTTCATTCATCAATCACTCATTCTTCATGTGTCTTCTAGTGCATTTTGTTTTTTTAATTAGCAAAACTTAAATGCATGACACATCTTGCTGTCTCACAGCCTTCTCACAGTTACACTGCAGTAACTGGTGCAAACAGTGACCTGATGTCAAATAAAATGGTGCATTTAATGTTGCTAGTTGTGGTGTTGTTTATTTGTAGTGTTATTATAACGTGATAAAGTCAGAAGTTGGAGGACAGGAAAGCAGGAAATGGCAGGAAATCAGAGTATCTTGCCTGTAGTGTTTCTGCTGTTGACAAACTGAACGTGACGGAGGTGTGAGTGTGTGGCTCTGCTGTGACTCTTGACACTGTTTTCTGCTGCAGGTGAGCTTTGGTTTCCTGAACAACCTCCTCCGCGTCATCAAGGACACGTTAGAGATTACTGAGGGTGTCGGGCCCACCCTGCTGGAGCTGCTGAGCAAGGCAAGTGTGGCTCACATGTGGAAACACACACACACACACACACACACAATAAGATAAATTAAACTGAAGTCAAACTAATTACACACTATTATGTGAATGTGGTACATTAATTGCACAACACTTATATTGTCGCTAATAGTTTGTTTTGAATTGTGCTTTGACCACACTGTCCTCATCTGTTGCTGTTGTCAGGCTCATCTCTCACCACTGGAGCCTCTCCAGAATAAAATATTGAGTCATATTGATGACTGGATCAGGTTGCCTCAAAGAGCTCACGGCTCCTCTGACGCACAGAGAAAAAACAAACCTGCAACAATCCTAGTTTCATTTTGTTCTTTGATGATAAATAATTTTGCGCTTCAAAGATCAACAATTGGAATTGTCTCAGGAAAATAACAGAAACCTCTTCATCGTGCTGTTGAATCATGAATCTCCAGAAGCAGTGGAGAGGAAATGATTCACCTCGCAGTAGTTGGAGAATATGTTCCACACACAGGTTAACTTTTTGTGCTTGTAGCCAGATTAGCATCTTCGTCTTTCCATCGTAATCTACGGTCTGTTTATGTGCAGTTTAATGAGTGATGTGACCCAGCAGTCTGTATGCTGATGTTTGTACAACACTGCTGTCTGTTGGCAGGCTTTCCAGGAGAGCATATGCCACTGCCTGCAGAAGTACTGCCTCAACTACTCCACGGCTCTGCTTTATCTGGCCAGCCTGAAGCCCAGAGAGGACTTTGGATGCTATGTGAAGGTACGGGAGGGAGCTCACTGAGAGCAGCTAAATAATGTGTGTGTCAGAGCAGCGGCAAGGACGCCGTGTACCTTGACAACGCGGCAGGCGGCGCAGTGCCAAGTGTAAGAGAGTGTCACCAAGAACTGCCAAAGAGAGGAATGTCACCGTTAGTCTCTTGTGTAACCTTCCCTCTCATCACGCTTGTGTATTTGTTGGGCCTTTTGTTGTGTTTCGGTGTCAGATCTCACCTCTCTTCACACGCTTTTCAACGCCCATCCCCCCCGATTACCCCTCCTGTTCTAACAGACACCACTCCTCCTTTTCCCCTCCTCTCACCACCTCTCTCTCCCCAGTGGTGCGAGAGGAACGAGCAGTGCCGGAGGCTGCGACTGCGCGACCTGCTGGTGGCGCCGCTGCAGAGGCTAACTCGGTATCCGCTGTTGTTGCGGAATATCGTTAAGAGGTGCCCTATGGAGGACGAGACCAGAGGCCTGCAGGCTATAGCAGAGCAGGTGGACATGTCTATATGTGAGCGGCTTCCACCACCCTGAATGCCTTCCCTTTTATTGAAAATTGCATCAATACACAACATGCAGAAAACGTTTCAGCGCTGACTTACCTGTATCTGCAGAGGCACTCACTGAGAAGCGTACTGTTGCTGGGTTGGTTATTTAACCTCCCACAGATCTTTTCGGCTGCTGATGACAAGCTAAAAGCTCCGCTGAGCTTCAGGTGTCATTCAGCTGATCATGACTCTTTTGTTTGTGCAGTCGTGTTTGGCAACAGGTGTTTTACAAACACATTAACAACAAGAAGCATGTTAAGCAGAGGTAAGAGCGGTTATCTCCGTCAACACAAACAGAGCAAACAGGCTGCATGTGTTGGCCAGCAGCCAGGAGCCCTGACCGCTCATTCTCACACCACGCGTCCGCCTGCAGACCTGTTGTGGTGGTTTACTGTGTAACTAGATGGACAGGCTGTGGGAAATGTGCTGCACCTCAATGCCGTTTTGTTGTATTGAACAGATTAACCATACAGAACCAAACACCATGGACTCACAAGTCTTTAACGACACACTTTCCCATAACCATTAAAGTGGCGCGGCAGAGCTGCACAGGTGATGAAGAGTATCATAACCACAGCTAAGATGTGAAGGGCAATGTCCTCTGGGTGTGGAGGATATTTACCGTAAAAGCTGAGTGTGCTGTAATCTCTCATGATACGGTCACGCCCGTGCTTGGCAGGCAGCCAGTGCTATACAGGAGCACAGAACAAGATAATAAGGTGGTGCTTCATTAGCATTGTTGTCACTCTGTACACAACAGTCCATTTAAAATATAAAAGGTGTTATTAATGTCTAAGATAAATGATTTTTCTTATAGGTGATTAGCATTCAGATTTTAGCAGTACATCAGAGTCAGAGGTATTGGTTGAAATGATGCCTCTGTGCTTCCAGGTGATTTGGAGGGGAAGGTGAAATGGCTGGATAACTACCAGAAGGTGAAACAGCTGAGAGACGCCCTGCTGTGGCTGCCTGTGTGGGAGAGAGACAAGCGCGCCTTCGTCCCTGAGGTCCGTCAGCTTATGTGTGCTTTTTGCATTAATGTTTATATCTGAGAGAGCTTGGTTGACAGAGTAAAGCATGTGTGCCGATAAGACGATGTGAAATCAGATATGAAAAGCAAAATATTCCTGTTTCTCGGTGCAGTATGTGTAACTCTGCTATCAGAAAATCAGATCTCTCTGTATCAGTTTACAGACGGTGAAAATGTTTTCTCCTCTTTCAGAGTCTGAAACATCTCTTAAAGGCAGTCACTCTAGAGAACCTTATTTCTCACAGAAGTCTGCTGCACGAAGGCAAACTGGTGCTCACAGGTGTGCACAGCTGGCGTAACTCCAGCACATTTTACGTGCTTTGATTTGAGCGAAATCTTACACCATCTTTCTTTGGTTCATTACTAGAGAACACAAAGCTGATAGACGTTTATCTGTTCCTGTTTGACGAGTTCCTGCTGATTACAAAGATAAAGAGAAACAAGAAGGTATGTCACCCCGTTCTCAGTCTCTGGACCGCTGCAGATGCTGCAGCTCCGTACAGAAGCTACATAGCTTAGTGGGTCCTGTCTTCCTGTGTAGAGGTCCGGCGGTCCTGAGCAGAATCCTCTGAGGCTGCCACAGAACCTGGAGCTGGATCAGCTGCTGAAGGAGGGGTGCACCTTCACAGTTCTGGACCAGCCCATCTCTCTGGACCGACTCCAGCTCAAGAACATTGATCAGCTCAATGCCTCAAGTAATAACAGTGTTTTAGACAATGTCTTGTGTGTTCCTTGGGTTTTAAGCACTAAACAGATTCCATAGTAAGGACACAATTCAGACTGTATATTTACTGTCAATGATTAACAATTATTTGAATTATTGTATCATTTATCTGTTGAGCGCACACTGCAGAATCAAAATACTGGGTCTTTATAAACAGCTGTCTGTCGCTGTTTACAGCCAGTATCACATGGTTACAGTTGGTGTTCATGGAAGAATTCTAATTTTATGTTTCCTTTGTAGCATCTGGGCTGCCTCATTCTTTCATAATCATGCACCAGAACCGCTACCAGCAATGCATCGGTGCATTCATCCTGCAGGCTGCATCAGAGTCTGTCAAGGTAAATTCACTTCAACCATGAATTCCCCAGATGCTTCAGAAGGCTTGCAGTCTTTAGTGCTGATTATAGCATAGTACCATACAGATGTGCAACATCATATGAGGGACTGATTTCAGCATTCTGTGTAGCATCAACACACGATTTCACTAGTAACATTCACGCAGAACCACAAAAGATAATATTTTTAAATCTACATTTTGCTTAAGGCAGTTTTGTATGTGACTTTAGAGGCTTTTCAAATGAACCCACTCATCTTATCACTTACACAGTGATTTGAATTTACCACATGTGCTTACAGTTACTTAATGGCACAAAGTATTACTAGAAATCTGCCAGGGTCAAGTTATTACCTTAAAGATATATGCATGTTACTGTATAATTTACATTCATTTCTACTTATGTGCATCTCCTGAAGTAATGTTGTACTTTCTGTAAATGGAGGAAAACTGTTGAAGTCACTGGTCAGGGATACTCGTATATGCATGAGGCTGTTTTGTCAGCTCCATCACAGAACTAATGATGGGTCATATTAACACCTTACAAAAAAAAGACTTATACAGATAAGTAGATCAATGTCATCTGAGCAAACCATCTTATTAAACTTATTACCAAAACGGATCTAATTTGCTGCTGGACAGGGAGGCTGATGACATTTCTCTTCACGTGTCTTTTTCCAGAGAGCGTGGATGTCGCAGATAGAGGGCGCTGTGACGGCGCTGCTGAAGCTGGACTCTCAGCAGCCGCGTGTCAAGAGCGCCTCCCTGTGGCTGGAGTCCTCACAGATATGACCCATCCAACAGCATTAGAAGCCATCTGAATTATTTCTACTGTCAACGCGCACTTCACTGTCTCCCGACGTCCTGTAAAAGACTGTATTAGCACTAGGATCATTTTTAAACTAAATGTTTGCCTTTAAGGGCGGCTGCTGCAGGACTGTACAATAAATGTCTGATTACGTAGTGAAAGTTGTTGCTGAGTGTTTCTCTGAGTGTTTTTTTTTTTTTTTTTTTAAATAGTTCACATCATTGCATTCTCCATACACTCACAGTATTCAGTTCAGGGGCATTCAAGGACTTGACCAAACAAATTAACCCCAGGCTCCATTTAGTAGCTTTTTCTGAGCTTTTGATCAAATCACCTGCTCTTCATTAGCAGATGGCGTTTGCTCAGCTGTCTCAAAAAGCTCCAGAGCAGCTGCTACGTTGACCTTGAGGTGAGATTGATTTACCAACTGCTTCCAATATCAAGGATGAATTAAAAGGTCTTGCTTGAAGGACAAACTCCACATTAAAACACAGTTTTTACTCCAGAGAGGTGAGGCTTGTTGATGAATTTGGCAGCTATATCAAAATGCAATTGATTCATTAAAAGAACACTTTTTTGTAAGTGAAGAACATAACATACGAGAAAATAGAAACATACTGGTTTTATTTAGGTTTGCCATGGCGATGAATTAGAAAATCAAGTGGTGCACGTGAACATAAATTACATGATTTCTCTCGTCCCTTCGGGCGAACTGACGTCACCCTGACTGTGGTAAATACATGGTGCGTGTCCCCGCTGACAGTGAGCAGTGACGTACGAGACGTTGGCCTAAGGCACACCTTCACGACCATGGAGTTATGATGACTCTAAACATGGAGAAAACGCCACAGGCCAGTTAAGTCATCATGCATGATAACTGACAGCAACACGAAGCAAGCCACAATTCAGTGTGCACGGGTCTGTGGTGCGATTCTGTAAAAATGAGTAAGACACTGATGAGTCCACACACATTTTCCACTGTTGTCATGTTTCTACATCCACAAGTGTTATATATTTCCTTTTTCTCTCTCAATACAAACATTTACAAAGATAATTATGACAGCCTTAGTATTAATGAGCAGTTAAGTACATCTGGGCTAGAAATGCTGAAGCCTGTATAAAGTTGGTGGTCCTACGTTTGTGGCTGGGTTCTCATACGGACGAGCCCAGAATACAATAAGGTGCAAATCATCTCTCTAGGTTTTCAGGGACTGTACAGCTTGACAGATAAACCACAAATCCTTGATCAAATGCAGGCAATGACACAATACTTGTGATCTCTAAGGTTTAGAAATAGTGCTTTTCCTGTGCCAATCTGAGGTAGACATAACGAAACCAATGCAACGCAAAAAGAGACAGGTGTTCTTGAGAGCCTGCAACTGAGATGGACGTTCTTTTTTTTCTGCAATGAGCACACAAGCATAAAGAGATAATTTGGTAAGCCAAAGTCTGAAACAAGCTGCTTGTTTGCAAAATGCCAGAACAGCCTGCATTGTCGCCTGGCTTACAGTGTTCCTCGCCTGCTCCACAATTGCACAAAAAAGATCTTATCGATATCTGTCGACAATTATAAATTACACAAAGCAGGAATTCACACTTACAGTGTCTGCAGCTGCAGACAGGTTGGACAGAGAAACGACAGCAACTGCTGCACCTGAAAGCAGCACCAGCGTCCCCAAACAACGTGCCAGAGAGATACTGTGGTTCTGAGCAGCCAACATTCGTACAGTGAGTGCATCTCAGCAGACAAACACAGCAGGCCTGAACACACGCTCTGTTACAGCAAAGTCACACACACACACAGCCACAGTTATTGCTTCAAAGCACTCACACACACTCAGGCACACACACACAAACAGCTCCAGCAGTAGTCAGTGCAGTTGAACAGAGACGAGCAGCAGGAATTAAAAAAAAAAGGAAACTTAAAATAAACATGCAGGCACCTTCGATGACTGCATTAGCAGTCTGCAGAAAGCACTATCACTTGCAGAAATTAGCACGCAAAGAGAAACGTGGCACAGCAAAGACAACTGACTGCTCATAAAAGCCTCTCAGACCGTCACACGTGCTGCGTTCATGATAATAATGTCGGACCCTGTGATTTAAAACTCAACAGCTTTCAGAGAGATGCTTAGAAAAATACTGAACTATGAAACAAAGTCAGGGTTTTCATCTCGGCTGTATTCCTGCTGCAGACATTCTTTGGTCATGAAATTAGGTTTAAACCTTAATTTCAACAAATACACAAACACGCTGCCGCACAAAGGAAACACACTGTAACTAGATTTGATGCCACGGTTGATCTCAGGTCCTGTGCAGAAAATCGCTGGTGCACACTGATGAATTGTTCCTTTTTACTGTTGAACATAATGTTGACATCTCACATGTTACGCTGTACAACCCAATGTTGACAGCGAGGATCTGGCACTCTTTCCCGGTGTGAATTTCTAAAAACATAAAGCATATTCTAACTTTTAAAACTTGTTCTTTTCATGAAATCCTGTCCACAAACATCATATGAAAACTTCAGCTGATTAACTTGTCGCCTTGTTTTGGGGCCAAATGAACTTAATTCACGTAATTCAGTTTAAGCACAAATAATGATTTCCTAAAGGCAAAAAACTATTTCAACACACCTTTGTGTTCACATGTCAATCTACATTTCATTCAGTTCAATACGAGTTAAACTGGCAACAAAATATCCCAAAATATTTTTGTAATTACTGATTTAAATTTCTCAATCAGTGATCAGATTGATGAAGTTACACACAGAAAATGCGTCACATGGACAAAATAGTTACTTGCATTTACCTTTGTAGGGCAGCAGTGATTTTCAACATCACTAATACAGTATTTACCTCCCCAGTCACTCTTTCAGTGTCGCACTGACCTCACGCCTCCTGATGCCAAACACTTCACAGCATACAAAGCAACCAGCTTGAAACTGCTAACGACGCCAAACAACGATGGAGATGTGAACACAAACTCAAAAGAACTTAAAATGGTGTTTAGTTCTCACTGTCTCCGCTCTCTGGCAGTCCACAGGAGTAGCAAAGGCACAAAAACAGATACAGACAATCCCAACCAATCCCACCACATTCCCGTCACATGGCTCTGGTGTCTCTTCATTAAAACCCTTCCATTATTTCCCTCCGCAGCAGAGCCAGGAGTCACATGCAGGTGGGAGTCTTCGCACAGGGTCTGTCCTCGATAGTGCACATTAAAATATGACAAAGACACGCCTTCTTCTGCCTGCTGGAGTAGGAAGAGGGGGAGTGGATAAGGGAGGGGGGTGTTCAGGGGGAGGTAAAGGGATGAGAGGGGGAAATCAGCCTTGGAGCTCCTCGAAGCACGTCTCGCAGACCCGCACTGGCTTTTTAGAGGATGGCGTGAGGGCGTTCTTCGCTGAACACTCGGCGCAGAATATGTTTCCGCAATGTCTGCAGTGGTGCTGGATGTGCACAGAGCAAACGTTGTGAGGTTAGACAATCAAATGTGTGTCCTGTTGCGTATTAAGCATCAATCATTGAGTCGACTTCGTTCTTACCTTCCTGACAGTGACGGAAAATCCCTTCCCACAGGCCATGCAGTTCTGCACTTCATGGTCCTCCGCCCACTTCCTGGTCAGAGACTGTGACTGCTTGATCTGAAAGCATGAACGGCAGCATCTTACTTTGTTTGCACTATAATGCAAAAAATGGTTGTACATCATTGCCACACATAATCTGTATGCTAGTGCTTCCTTTTGGTATTTTTCTTTTCTTCAACTCGTCGAGTGTTGGACAGCTGACCTGGAGTGACTGGTTCTCTCTGCCGAGCTCCTGCATGGCTGCCGTCGTGTCGTCCAGCTTCCTCCTCAGCTCCACCACTTTGGCCTGCAGTTTCTCTATCTCACCTTCACCCTTTACACACCTGAAGCACAACCACAGGACATTGATGATTTGTGTGTATATGCTCATTAATTAGTGGCTCAGGAGGATTTACACCCCCACTACTTGGCTGGTTTCATAATAGGCTGTTAATTAATAATTTCAGTGCACAGTGTTTGGAGGAATTACAACTTGTCTTCTGTGTGATTTTTACTTACCAGAGCGCTCTATAGTTACCAGGTGGATTTGCCTTAATTCAGTTTTGACTAAAGACATTAGACCCATTCACTTGCTACCCAGAACACAAGCACACAATTGGCCTGACTCACTAGATGCAGACTGTGGATAGAAGCCGAACCTTCTTCGCGCTAACCTGGTCTCTATGAATGAACATAAACAATCTTTTGCTGTTATTTAGCCATTTCAATGCCAGGGCTCGTCTTCTCATGTGTAAAAGCTCCACCAAAACAAATTCCCACCAGATACTATTTTGCAAGGGTACCGTCACTGCATCCTTCATTGTGATTGGTTTAAAGAAATACAAACACAGCTTTTTATCCCACAATACCAGAATGATAATCAGTGCAGCCACACCTTTGTTCAGTGCTAAGGTCTGGTGATGCGAGACTAGCACACAGTCAATCCATGTTTTCATACCCATCAAGACTGATATTAGACAAAGGAGTGCAAAAGGGAGTTCATACCAAAATTAAACACATCTGTACTCTGAGGATTTATGCACACTCTCACAGTGAGGTGTGACATGTTTCACCAAATAGGAAGGGTCGGCAGCTAATTCTTTGCTTTTCCAAAGGAGCTGTACTCAGGTGCAGGAGCACTGTCTGATTGTTGTTCAAACCACCGTTTATTTCCCCTGAAATGTATGTCTGCACGCAATTTAACAACAGTACACTCGCATGCACATACAAACTTATGCATTGCATACATAGAATGTAAAGCATTTTACTTTTAATACGTGTATTATAATCATAAGTAACTGAACAATGGCTTTCCCCTTCATTTCGAAATTGGACGTATACAGACAAACTGCTGACTCACATTCAGCTAATTGGCCTTTCATGTTCTGCTACATGTACCTCTTCCCTTTGCAAGTGTGCTGCAGTGATACATGCAACAGCCTATAACAGGCCTAATTTATAATGAATTTCACATGATAATTTTAACTATCATTTGTTATGCACAAGGAAATGAAGTTCTTTAAAAATGTGAGACTGTAAATGAGTGAATTTAAAGTTGTAGGAGATATGTGGGCAAAACTAACCCTGAGGCAACATTCAGCAGCTCAGAGTGACTGAGTGAGACAAGGCAGCCCTATAATAAAGAAGATTTGAATCAATGTATTAACCAGAATTAGTGTGACAGAGCTTTTTTCTCCTTGCAACTGAATGCAAGTGCTTGTTTTAAAGGGATGTGTTAGATACATTTGGAACAAAATCCTGGTGACTTCTGAGGCCATTCAGCACTGGATGCAATGGTTATAATAATCTGAATGTGTCTCCTAAAAAGCATGTTGCAGCAAAAATCTGACTATGGATAACCAACTTATGTTTTCTCTTTTAAGCAGCTGACTCAAGTCATCACCTCTGAAAACAGCCACAAGTGCTTCCACATATGGATTCAAATCATTCTTCTCTTTAACAACTCTTGCTACTTTTTCTACAGCCAAACAAGAACATGCAAAAACCTTTAAAGACTTCTCAGAATTTTTAAGAAACTAGAATTACCAACTCATCGTAGTGTGACAACACCATCACCTGAAGCTCAATATCAGCAGGACCAATGAACTTGTGGTGGACTACACTGTTTCAAGTATGGACGTTGCAGCAAAGAAGCTCCAACGCAGAGGCATAACAAAGAGTCGTTACTTGCAGGTAGACGTGCTGTTAAAGGGATACGATATCAACTCACCTTTCCAAAAGAGCCCGTCTCTCGTCCTGGTTGTTCTGGACGGTGGCCTCCAGCACAGCGATCTCTCCTCTCAACTCATCTGTCTGCTTCTCCAGTTCACCGACTCTCCGCTGGCTGCCCTGCCACTCTCTCTTCAGTGTGGCCACATTTTCATTCAGAGCCGTCACCTGCACACCCATCTTCGCTTCTGCCTCCTCCCCACGCTTCACCTGCTCTTCTTTGGCTCGTTTCTCGGCCAACTTGGGAAGGAAGCATTAATCGTGTCAAGGAAAGTGTCGGAAGGCGACTGAATGACATTTAAATGCACTCTTTTAAAATAATTCGCTGTGATTTGGTGGTTGAGCCTACCAACTTATCCTGGACTTCCTTGGTTTGGGCGAGGAGCTGCTCCTCTCGCTGGCGCCTGCTGTCCCTGGTGGCCTGGTGCTCTTTCTGCTCCTGCTTGAGGGCACTCTGTGCAGCCTCCACCTGACCCTGCAGCTCCAGTTTCTGCTGGATCAACAGCTGTTTGGCCTCTCGCAACTCACTCAGCTCCTGAAAAGCAACAAATACTTAGTTCAATATGCAATATTTGGCCTTTAAGGCACTTGTAGTGTCTCTAAGGAAAGAAGCAGTGTGTCAATACTGTAAATGAGATCACAGATGGGGTTAAACTTTAAAAGGCTTGAGCAGGTCTGGGTTTAGGGGGTTATTGCTAGGACAACAGATTCACATGGACTTTAAGACAGCTTAAGACAGGACTGAAAAATCCAGGCTCACATCAAATTGTCGACTCAAGCATGCTTAGCTATAACTTTAAAGAATGTGGCCCCGATGACCTGCAGTATCCCTGAGTTAAGCTGTTTACATAAGACACAAGCCTGGGAAGCCAGTTATGTCAGCCAGTGTGGGACATAAAAAGGCGCCCCACTCTGACACTTGTACTATTAACTATTTCTCTGAGGTATAGTCCCCTTTCAAACAAAAGAAAGACATTGGTAGTTGTTGCTTGTTATGAAAAGTCACTGACCTTCTCGCTCTTCTCTGTTAATGCTTTTAATTCAGAAGTCAGTCTGGTGTTATTCTTTTCCAGGACACTCTTGGCTTTGTTCAGCTCCTCCACTTTACTCCTCTCCTTCTCCAGTTCCTCCTTTACTTGACCCTGGGTGAACAAGCACTGTTCACTATATATGAACTTAATCACATCAAGTCCTAAAAGTGTTTGTGTGTGCGTGTTGCTCTGTTTGTCGGACCTGTTGCTTCTGTAGTTCCTTCAAGTTTTGTTCTTGCTGTTGGAGCTTCTGGTCCCGTTTTGCCAGCTCCTGCTCCAGCGAGCCGCGGCCCGTCTGCAGGTCCCGGATCTGAGCCTCTAAACCTGTCTGATGGGTTCGGTTAGCTGCCAGCTCCTCCTGAGCCAGGTTCAGCTTCTCTTCTGATGCCTGCAGTCAAAAGTCACCCAGTGAGGAGGGTCCAGAGAGGAATCCAAAAAAGCAGCTACATATAGGACTATGGGAGCAGCTCAGAGGCGTGTGTTCATTTTGTCCAGATTGATCAACACTCCCTATCCTTAATCCACCTCTGACAATCAGCTAGAAGTGATGCAGCATCACAGCTTCTCTGCGAATTCAACATTCAACATAACCTCCTCTCATCCTCTACTGCTCCAGCCCTCGCTGTATTAAGCCTACCTTCAGGTCTTGACGCAGGGCAGAGACCTCAGACTCCTTGCCGTAGAAGTCAGACTGAAGCTTAGTGTGGCTTTCCTGGCTTCGCTCCAAGGCCTTCTGCAGCTCTGACGCCCGACTCTTCTCAGCGGCCAGCTCCTGGCCGAGACCTGACGCCTGCGCCCTCAGCTTACTCTCCTCTTCTGTCTGCAGATAAGCACATTCCGCTCATTCAGAAAAACGTATAAGATTGTCAATGTACTACACAAATTACTTCACAGCAACCCTGTGGGAGTTAATATCAACCCTTTCACAGTAAAGGAGGTGCACCTATGTAGGGTGACAGTTGACAAGAGTATGCATGCCCGTGTTTGTGTCTAAAAATGCTACTTGCCTTCTTGACATTAACATCCTGTAACTCTGCCACTTGGCTCTTCAGTTTCTTCGTCTCCTCCTCAAAGGACCCCTGAGCTGTCTTGAGTTGTGCCCGCAGCTTCTCCAACTGATTCTCTTTCTCCTTCAGCACCTCCTGAGTCTTTGAGTATTGCTGCTCCACTGTGGTCAGCTGCACTGTCAACTTTTTCTCTGCCTGGCATTTGCAGACACACAACAGGCCGTTAGGTGTTACATTCAAATACAATAATTCTTGATCTTCCTTTTTATTCCCTACAAGCTTACTTCTCTCATCTGCTCCAACTGCTCTTTAGATTCGTTCATTGCCTTGGTGATGGCCTCATTATTCTTAAGAAGCTCCTGTCTGGCTTTTTCATTGGCCTTTTCCTGAGGATTAACACAGATTGATGTTGTCAGTGCCCTGGTGTTGAAATGAGGCGGCTTTGTGTTACTCTTTGTTGGAAGACAAATTTCACAAAATAGAAAAATAACTTTGTTTTTGATTGCAGCTTACTGAACCTACCTTCTCCCCCATAGCTGACTTATGGTTCTTCCTCTCTGTGTCCAGTTGACTCTGACTCTCTTTCAGAGCCTTTTTAGCCTTTCCTAGGCTCTCCTGTATAGAGGCAAGCTCCTTCCTTTGAGCCTCTTTCTCCTGTTGGGCCTTCTGCAAGTCCACCGCCAGGCTCTGAGCTTTCCTGTCCTGCTCTGCATGCTTAGTCTTTCCCTCCTCGGTCACCTTGTCCAGGGTTACCTTCAGAGCAGCTTTGTCCTGCTCACTGTTTTCCAGCTGCTGCTGAACGTCACTCAAAGCAGCTGCTTTTTTCTTTAATTCCTCTTGTAGTGTTGTAGTCCTTAGTAGTGGAAAGGCCATTTATGTTGTTTTAGGGGCAATTCATCAGAATGCAAATTAAAAAAACAAAATACAAGCATATGGTTGTGCCATCACTAAAATACATGCACAGAGGGTTTAGTTACAGATGTATTTATTACTCACTTGCAAATCTTAATCAGATTTTACTAAAGCTAACACACCAGTATAGTTTATCTCACCCTGCTTTCTCTGTCTCCAGCGAGTGCTGCAGCTCCTTAGCTTTCCGTTTAACCTCTGAACCCTCCTTCTGCAGCTTTTGTATTTCTTGCTGCACCTGGTCACGTGCAGACTGCAACTCCCCAACCTGTGACTCCAGTTTCTGTCAGATTACATTAAAACACCAGAAAATAAGATGTATGTATGCTGGGGACACTTAAGACAGGAAAAAAATTTGGCCTAAAATTAGCCCTCTTACAGTCTATTATCAGGTACTCACAGTATGGACTGAACACAAACCTTATTGAGCCCCACCAGCTGCTCTATACGTTGCTCTGAGACCATTAGTTTGTCTTTGCATTCCTTCAGACTGGCTTCCAGCTGTGTGCACTGCTCCTGTCTCTCCTTGAGCCTTTGCACCTGCTCCTCCACCTTCTTCTGAACTTTATTCAGTTCCTATGCAAGATGATGGAAGAGGGTGTAGGACAAGAGGAGGGGGAAAGTGAGTAGCGTGAAGGGGGAAAAGGAAAAAAACAACACATATAAATCAGAGTGACTTTTTTCAAAGGAAAGAAATTACAGGTAGATTACCACAGACAGTGTGCTGCGTTTCACCCAAATTTTAACACCAGTGGCACAAAGAAGGCCCTAACCTGCTGCTTGTCCTGCAATGCATGCTGAGCAGTCTCCAGGTTGTTCTCCAGATTAGCCTTCTGTGCAGCCTTGGCAGCCTCTGCAGATAGCAACATCTCGGTCTTTGCCTTCAGCTGAAGAGAAACAGACCCACAAAAACTGTTGCTCTGTTATAAAGTCAATGAACACAAACTGGAGAACAATATCGATGTCCCCACTGAATGTTATCAAACATAAATTACATAGAGACTTACCTGAGCATCCAGCTGGGCTGCTTTCTCCTTGCTGTCTGCAAGCTGGGCAGTGAGTTCATTTACCGAGGTCTCAAGGGTGTGGGCTCGGTCCTGGGCTGAGCGCAGCAGGGTCTTCTGCTCCTGGACCTGCTCATGGAGGTTATCCTGGGCTTGCTTGTTGCTCTCCGATTGGTTCTTCAGCTTGTCTGTCAACTGTGTAACCTTTAAGACCCACATGTACAAAAAAGGCTGTGAGCTCAAAACGAGATTCCTGTCATTGCTGTACATTAAAGTTGAGTACATTTCTTAGTTGTGTGGGGGTGATATTAGTCTTCTGTCACATCAATTGTGCACTCCAGAGAAGTACCTGCAACATGAAAATGGACCTTTCAAAGTGTGTGTGTGCACCCACCTGTTCTTGTAGTGCATGGTTTTTCTCTTTTAGCTGATTGAGCACAGCCGTCTCTCCCTCCCCGGCCTGGATCTTGGCA